>NC_058375.1:89180000-89780000 GCF_018350175.1 Felis catus | reverse complement strand
AATCCTTTCCTAAAAATATGTTAGGGATGCCAGGATGGCTCAGTTGGTTAAACGTCCAACTCTTGAGTTTGGCTCAGGTCATGATCTCATGGTTTGTGAGTTTGAGCCCCACATCAGGCTCTGCACAGAAGGTGTGGAGCCTGTTTGGGATCCTCTCTCTCCCTGTCTCTCTGCTTCTCCCTCCCTCTCTCGCTCCCTCTCACAAAGTAAATAAACTTAAAAATACATATTTTAGACAAATGTATTCAAAATGTTCTCAAACTGTACCAAAATAAAATACAAATGTAATTTTAAAGGAAATTCTATTGATTTATGAAAAAATTAGGGAAGAATTAACATCTTTTAAAAGTTGAGTCATATCATTGAGGAACACAGAAAGATTCTGTGCTATAGACTCATCACTTGCTCCTCCAGATTTACGCTCTACCTTTCTCTACTGTCATCTGTCTCAAAAGGCTGACCTCTATATAATGCAAGAACCCCAGTCTTTTGTTCCTTAGTTTTTCTATTTAGATTTTGTTATTGGGAGCCACCATCGGAAAATCAGAGTGTGTGAAAAGGGAGGCCAAGATATATGATCCCCTGGCTGTGACTTTGTGCGGATGGTATTTGTCCTGGCCTCATTTTTCTACTGAAGGCCAAAGCTCCTGTTAGTCCTCTCCTACAGTGTTGTCTTTCATGGGCTTGTAAAATCTGTTCAATCCTATTGCCCCTTCAGTTCCCCTTATAAATTTCCCTTAAATCTTAGCAGAGCTCTGTAAATAGTCTTCAAAGTCGGTCATCAACCAAAACTCCTATACCCTTAACCTCTTCTCAGAATGAAAGCTTTGGCTTTCTCCTTTTCACTGTGTTCTGGCTTGTTTCTTTAAAACACAGTAACCCTTACAGCTTTCTCAGGATGGGACTGTTTCTTCTCCTGCTATCTAAAATTTAAGTAGGTTGCTTATAGCAGTTTCATTCTGTCTGCAGATGTTTCTTCCTAAAGCCAGGAAATTCTGAATCTTATGATATATCAGCTTATCCACTGATGCACCTACTTGTTGCAAAAATCTGTCATCACAGAGTTTACTTTATTCCTTTGAAGTTATTAGCTCTTGGCATACTGTAATTCTTCCCAACCAAATTTACCTTACCATTGATTTCAATGATGAAAATATTTCCAAAATTATGGCCTCTCACTATCGATTTCTTCCCTTCAAATAATGCTTCCCTTGCCTTACCTAGTTATTCAGCCCTGTGGTCTAAATTTAGACATCATCATTGCCAATAAATGTAATATCTCCAATAACTATTCAAGCATATATCTTTGGGGCATGTCCTCTTTGGTTTCCTTCACAAAACTTCTAGCAACCCACATCCAATCATCCATTGACCCCACTGAGACATGTAATGAATACCATCAATTTTTCATACCCTCTTATTCTGTCATTTATTTATTCATTCAACAAATACTTAGTTTGCATTTATTATGGGTGAAGAATTTTCTAGTGAGTAGAAATAAATCAGTAGACAAAATGGATAAAATATATGCCTAGCTGTAAGCAAGTTAAAATAATAAATTACATGTTTTTAGATAATGATAAATATTAAGGTAATATTAAATAAACAAAGGGGATTAGAAATGTCGAGAAGGTAAATGAAATTTTACATATAGTGACATAAGGCCTCACTGAGAAAATAACTTTAAGAGCTTCACTGGTATGCAATAGCTGTATAATAAATCACACATATGTGATGTTACAATTTAGTGAGTTTGACATATGCAAATACCAATGAAACCACTACCAAAATCAAAATAACCAAGACATTCAACACTCCTAAGTATTTGTTCATGCATCCTTGTAATCTAACCTTTCTTCCTCCCTCGTCTCCTCACCAAACAACCACTCCTATCTGTTCATATTGATTAGTTGGATCTCTAAAATTTATATAAATTGATTCCTGTAATTTTGATCTATTATTTGGCTTCCTTAATTCAGCATAATTATTTTGAGGTTCATCCATTTTGTAGTATTAGTATTTCATGTACCATTAAGAGTGAATAGTATTCTTTTATGTAGAGTAGTATATAGTTTGTTCATCTTTTACCTCTTGAACACTTTTTTTTCAGATTGTGGCTACTAAAAATAAAGTACTATGAAATTTCATTACACGTTATACACATATGGTTTCATTTCCCTTTGCTAATTACTGAAGAGTGTAACGGTTGAGTCATATGATAAGTATTTATTTAACATTTTTTGAAAAACTGCCTAACAGTTTTCCAAAATGGTTTTATCATTATATGTTCCCACCAGCTGTTGTTTCACACCTGTGGCAGCATTTGCTAAGACCAGTCTTTTAAAAATGTAACCATTTTATTCTATGAGTATAGTATTTCATTGTAGTTTACTCTGCATTTACTCAAGTATTAATGATACTGAACATATTTTCATGTGTTTATTTTTTATCTCTATAACTGCATTTGTGAATTTTCAGTTTAAAAATTTGGCAAATCAAAATATGTTGCCTTCTTATTAAATTATAAAAGTTCTTTTTATATTCTAGAAATACTTCCTCTGAAAGATATATGCTGCATATATTTTCTCTTTTTCTTTCACCACTTTTTCCAGTGACATTAGAAATAACCAGGCAACCTCACTATATTTGTTAGTTTTCCAAAAATGCCCAAAAGTACCATATGCAGATTCACCCATTCCTTGCTTCTTATAAGTGATTGATTAGGAATATCCAATGGAGATATTTTGCATGTCTCTATTGCCCAACCTATTGTGTGGACTACCAATGCTCTCCTCTCTAGGGGAAGTAGAGTTTTTAGCATCTTTAAATCTAATCACATTGGAGAGTCAATTCTAGAAACTTTAGAACCATTTCAGAAAACTTGCCCTTAAATTCCTCTTCCTCTAGAATCACTCTCAGTACCAAAACCTGTATTTTCCAGAGAGAGAGAAAACCAGTAGAATATAAAGATATAAATAGATTAGATAGGCAAATAGATACATAGATAAATGTGTGCAAAGATATTTATTATAAGGAGTAGGCTCATTCAGCTGTAAAAGCTGAGAAGTGCCAAGATCTGCAATCTGTAAGTTGGAGACCAAGAGAAGCAATAGTAGAGTGCCAGTCCAAATCAGAAGGCCTGAGAACCAGGAAAACTGATAGTATAAATTCCAATCTGAGTTCTACTCCAAGGGCAGGAGAAGACCTATGTCCCAGCTGGAAGACAATTAAGGTAGAAACAACAAATTCTTTCTTCCTCAGTCTTTTGGTTCAACGTAGGCCTTCCAATGATTAGATGAGGGTCTCCTCCCTCCAACCTCCAAACAAACACTGAGTAAGGAAATCTGCTTTACTCAGTTTACAAACACAAATGTTAATCTTATCCAGAAATATCCTCATGAGCATACCCAGAAGAACATTTAACCAAATATCTGGACACTTGGTAGCCCAGTTGACACATAAAATTAACCATTACAATAATCAAGGAATTGTATGTATTGATGTTATTAAAGAATCACTTAGTATTCTTATTTGTAGGAAAGAGTTCAAATTCTTAAAAAAAGGGTATTTTCAGTAAATAATGTTGACTAGGTTTAAACTTTTAATCAAGTATTTCAAAGATCTTTTATTTTGGAAATCTATAAATTGATAAGTTTGAGACTTTAAGAGAAATAATTGATTCTATGGACTTGCTCCTTTTCTTGGTCAATTATTTATACCTAAATAAAAGGTTATTTTGCTATATGGATGTGACATGTGACAAAGATGTTGTAAAATATCTTAAAATTTTCTCACTATATACTGTGACTTAAAGTACTAAACATAAGGGCTCCTGAGTGCAGTTAGCATCCAACCTCGACTCTGGTCATGATCTCATGGTCTGTGGGTTTGAGCCCCATGTCAGGCTCTGTGCTGACAGCTCAGAGCCTGGAGCCTGCTTTGCTTCTGTGTCTCCCTCTCTTTCTGCCCCAACCCACTCGCATTCTGTCTCTGTCTCTCTCAAAAATAAATACACATTTAAAAAAATTTAAAAAAATTTTAATATATTCATATGAGTAAGTTTAAAAAAATAAAAAATAAATAAAGTACTAAATGTTGGTGGCGCCTGGGTCGTTCAGTCAGTTAAGTGTCTGACTTACTTTGAGCTCAGGTCATGATCTTACACATGCTTTCTCACTCTTTCTCTCTCTCTCAAAATAAATAAATAAAATATACTTTGTTAAGTAATAAGTGTTGAAACTACATTGTGAGCAATGAAATTGAAATCTATAAATTATGATGAGTTTGTTTTGGGCAAGTTTAACTCAAAAAATTCTCAATTTATTGGAATATATTGGTAAGTATCAACAGTTCAGGAAAGCCACTTCAGTTTGGTTCGGAGACTTTTCAAAAAAATCTGGTGGTGGGGAGACTCTTTTATACATTTATCTACTTACACAAAAGCACAAGTGCCTGTTTTACTTTATCACTGAGAAAGGTTAACATAATTGAAAATGATATTAGTAAAAGTTTTAGTGTCTGTCATTTAAAACAAAGAAAAATATTGTTCATTTTAAATATAATTTTTATGAACAAGTTACACCTATGCTACCATATTTAGAAATTGCTACTCACACAGTTCAGGATTTCAGATAATTAAACACATATTCTCAAAATGAAAACACTTCATCCAATCTGAATCATTTAATATAAAACTAGTTGCATAACTTCCATTATGTTAATTTTGAAATAAAAACCAAAGTTATCTTTTTTGAGTTTGTTAGAACACTGTAGTCAGGGAAATATGGTTTCTTCAACCCTAATTTTTTTCAGGTAATACACACAGTAGCCTGACATATTCAAGTATTTGACATTAAATATCCATAATGTAGAGGCATTCCTACCAGATTAGGATTTATGGACTCATAGTCAAAATCCCTAAATCTACAGACAGTGCCATAAATAGTGATAAAAACGAAAAGTGTAATACCATCTCAATGTATATAATTTTAGAGTTAAATAGGAGGCTTTGTCTTGTTTCCTATCATTCTTCATATTTTGCTGTCTGTTGATAATTGTGGAACATCTTCCCTTAAAACATTTGAACATTCTCAGTTTTCTTCTATCTCTTTGTCTCTTCAATCTCAGCTTCCTTCCCTGTTTTTTCACTCTCCATCTATTGGGTGCTTCGCAAAATTGTTTATTCTGTTTTCTTCACATGACTGTATAGGCTCCCTGTATATTTACTCCTGTGAAATAGTGATCACAACAAAGTCTGTGTACAAGGACAAATCATATCTCTGTTTTGCTATCTGAAGATTAAAATCTATGAAGAGACTGATCATATGGATGCTACAAGCACCTCAAAATCAATAGATTTACTCTTGTCATTTGGTCGTCTTCAAAAGTATCCCCTTTCTTTCCTCATCCTGGTTCATTTATTGAAAGCCATCTTTAACTTTCTGTTTAACCATAATATCCAAATATAGGTACGTGCTGAGATGCTCATTCCTTAATATTTTTTACATCTATCTCTTCCCTCCCACCCCCTGCCAAAATTCAACTTCCGTCCTTTTTGGCAGGATTTTTGTTAATTTTCTGAACTAGACTTCAAATTCCAGCTTTGTACCAGTTGGCCAGTTTGATGTTTTCTAGTCACCTGTGTGTGTGTGTGTGTGTGTGTGTGTGTGTTTGTGTGTGTGTGTGTGTGTGTGTGCATGTGTGTGTGTATGTGTAAATAAACCACCAAATATTAGATTTTCTTCAATATTTACAACAAATCTTTTTCTTTGATATGGGAATAATGTTGTAAATCATAGTAACAACAACTTTAATATTATCTATGCTTTGTGTTATGTAAGACAATTTAAAATATGTCATCTCAGTTTTTTCATAGTAAGAATTTTCTTTAAAACATCAAAGGGAAAACTTCAAATTCTGAAAACAACAGCATATAAATCATTGTTGCAGCCTGACCACCATTTAGTAATGAATCCCAGTGAAATTAATGCTCATGAACTTTAATGACCTCATTTGAAAAATAAACAAGTGTCCTAGATGACCTCAAATATTTCTTCCTGATCTAAATTCCTGCTTGTGAAGAGATTGGAATCCAATCATTTGCATTAGAATGAAAACCTATTGAGTATCCTAGGTATCAATTATTCTAAGTTTATATAGTTTTTTTTAAGTCATGTTTCAACTCAGTAATCAAATTACGTTCCTTTAAATGTCCTAATATGTTTAATTGATTTAATGTGACTATAAACTGAACAGGAAATGAAACTTTCTTTTTCTCATAATTAAACCATTGCATCTTTCCTTATAGGTACTACTAGGTAAATGAATCTCATCTTTTCTACACATGTATCCAGTAGAGCTTTGTCTCAGCATTAGCAAACTAGATGAATTCAGTGCTTTACTGTTTTTACTACCTAATATTTTCAATTTAACATGTCTCCAAAGGAGTAAAACTGGATCACATATAAAACCAATCCTATTTGAACAATTTTACACTGTCATGCTTGAAAGTATGGGAAATAACCGGAAAATGAATGTTATAATTCACTTTTCCCCTGTAAGATAATTTTAACACAATCACTTATGAATATCATTTAAAAGCTTTCAGATAATCCTCAGGTAACTCTTATGGGTTGATTTCTGCACTCTATGTGCCTATGCAAAGCATTATACTGTAAAGGTAGGAACCATAAACTGATAATTTGCATATTTATACAACAGAGATCCACTGATTCTACCAGAACTAGATACAAGGTTTTTGGGGGTTTTTGTTTTGTTTTGTTTTGTTTTTTTGTCTTTTTTAAGGGCCACTAGCATTTTAAAACTACCTGTTGGAAAAAAATAAAATGATTAATTTTTTAGTGAAAAAGGACAAAAGTTAAGTGGGGAGCAAGAAAGAATGAGCGAGAAAGAGATTTAATGAGAATAGAAGAAAAAGGAAAGGAACAGTCCAGATTTGGTCAGTAGAAAAACAAAACAAAACAAAAGAACAAAACACAACTCACATAAAGGGAGCTAGAGACAATAATGCTAAGTGAAATAGGTCAAAGAAAGAAATCCTGTATGATTTCACTCATATGTGGAATTTAAGAAACATAAAAAACCAGCAAGGGGGTGAGGGGGAAAGTGAGAGACAAACCAAAGAACAGACTCTTAACTTTAGAAAACAAATTGATGGTTACCAGAGAGGATGTGGGTGGAGGGATGGGTGAAATACATGATAGGGATTAAGGAGTACACCTGTTGTGATGAGCACAGCGTGGTGTTTGGAAGTGTTGAATCACTAAATTGTACACCTGAAACTAATATTACACTGTATGTTAACTAACTAGAATTAAATAAATAAATAAATAAATAAATAAATAAATAAATAAATAAATAAATAAGAAACATCATTCCTTGTGTCAGAATGAACCAGAATAATCCCAGAAGAGACTGATGATCTGAAGTACCAAAGAAAAAAGAAAAAAGAAAAGTGAATCAAATGAAAATTCAGTCTGAGACAGTTCATAACTAGGAGTGGTTGTTGGAAACTGGCACAATGGGACTTAGTCAACCACAGTGAAGTATTTCTTCAGCCTGTTCCAAGTGGTTCTGGCTGATTCTATGGTTCTAGTATATCTGCATTAATGCCCCATGTCTGACAAATTAAGCACGTGTTTCTGTGTTACTCTCATGCATATGCCAGAGATTGTCTCATCAATTCATTCATTCATTCAACTTGTTCTATAGGGATATGAGAATTTTATTAGCTTAAGCATTATAATTTGATTCCTTAAATGGAATTCTGTCTTATGGCCATATATTTTAAAATAGGCAGGCTATTTTTATTTCTGGTCCTATCCATGTTAATTTATTCACACTATCGTTGCATTTAAGTAAAATGATGGCAAATGAGATAAAAACATAGAGTGACATTAACTAAGACATCTTACTCCTAAAATTTCTGAATGATAATCTATTTCTAGATGCATTAAGAAAATTTTTATGAAAAAAACATCAACAGAAATAACTTCTCTCTAGTTTACTATTTGAAAAGTAACACTTACAAAAAACTTCATATTCAGTATTTCACCCTCATTAGCCTTTAATAAAAGTTTCCAAATAGTGAACTTTGTACCATTGGGTGTGCTAAATTAAAAATAAGAAGTGACATACAGATATTTACAGTATAAGAAATAGTGGAAATCTATTATATTTTATTTTGATTTTTTTACTTTATTCTCCCAATTTTAAAAGAATCTTGCAAAGGTATTTTATTTTAAAAATACAATGTTTATTATCTCAATGTTTAAGATATGTAATACCCAGCACCAAATTTTGTTGCAATAGATAACCTGTCGAAGAAAATGCTAGTGACCTGTCCATTTTTCCTGATTTTTTTTGTCAGTAGAATTTGACGTGTTTGATCAACAGCAATCTCATACCTGACAACGGATCAGGATTGTTCTAAGCCAACTAACATTCTGATGTTCTTTTTCTTTTTTATTCTTTGCTGCTAGGAGAAATGATGTGATCTAGTTCTAGCCAATAACAGGTGAAAGGGAAGTCTTTTAGAAAGAACGGGTTATCCATTATTACACTGTTAACTAACTTGGATTTAAATAAAATTTAAAAATTAGAGAAAGTAAAAAAAATGAGTTATCTTGAAAAACTATTGCTTTCCTACTAAAATAAATAGGCTGTCATCATTTTCTCTGAATATATTTTATTTCTGCCTTAAATAGCTATGTGAGGCCTGGATTTTTGGCATGCATACATCTTGCAAACACAGGTAATAAAATCTAAAGTAATTTGCAAAGATGCTGTTGAATATCTGAGTCAACATCAATGGAAACATATAGACAGACTTCTTGATATTGGGAAATATTATTTAATTAATCCACTATCAATTGGATTTTCTTGTATTTTGCTTTCCAAAGAACTTCTCTCTAATGCAGCTATAACCATTGAAATTTGGCAGAGGTGTTAATATTACATCATTGGTATTTGAATTTATATCTATATGTATAAACACATGTCCTGTATCTAAAACCAAATACTTGTCTCCAAATAGCAATTACCTTCTTTTTCATATCCTAGTATAAATCTCTCAGGTATGTACCTGCCATTCTCAGACTCAGATATTTCAATCTGAAATATGCCTGGATATTTCATCAACATCTCAATTACTCATATTTATTTGGTATTCTTAGATAGCTGATATGCAGCTAAACTAAAAGATTTTGATTGTTGGGGCACCTGGATGGTTCAGTCGGTTGAGCATCAGACTTCAGCTCTGGTCATAATCTCATGGTTCATGGGTTCGAGACCCGCGTCAGGCTCAGTGCTGACAGCTCAGAACCTGGAGCCTTCTTCGAGTTCTGTGTCTCCCTCTCTCCCTGCCCCTTCCCTGCTCTTGCTCTGTCTCTCTATGTCAATCAACAATAATAAATGTTAAAAAATTTTTAAAGATTTTGATTGTTTTCTGTAGTAAGAAGTTTCATATTTATGTTTAAAGAACATGGACATGAATAAAGGATGCCAAATGAATTGTCAAGTTAGAACCATCAATCCCTCATATTTTCCTGACTCCCCTTTTACTGTTGTTCATTTGATGCAGTTTGAAAATACCCCTGGTTCTGAAGACAGTGGTACGTAGTGACCATTGAAATTATCAGTGGACCAGTCAACCTACTCTGCATTGCCTAAGAAGCTTAGAGAAAATGCCCAGTTTCTGATAAAAATTCAGTAGATTAACTGCTATCTGAAACACCAAAACAGGGGCACCGGGGTGGCGCAGTTGGTTAAGCGTCCGACTTCAGCCAGGTCACGATCTCGCGGCCTGTGAGTTCGAGCCCCGCATCAGGCTCTGGGCTGATGGCTCAGGGCCTGGAGCCTGTTTCCGATTCTGTGTCTCCCTCTCTCTCTGCCCCTCCCCCGTTCATGCTCTGTCTCTCTCTGTCCCAAAAATAAATAAACGTTGAAAAAAAAAAGAAAAAAAAAATGAAACACCAAAACAGAATTTTAGGCAAGAAATGTTGGCTCGGGGCAGTTTAACCTAAAAGTTAGGGAAAAGGACATATATACATCAGTGTTCAATAGGTTATATTTGATGTGTGTATGTGTGCATATGTATATGCATTTGTAGTTGTGTGTCATATGGTTAGTGAATATTTTGGTTATTGTCTGTTTTACCACTATTTCTAAAACATGTCTATACTCCAGTTTACTTGAAAAGATCTAATATATTGTGTAACTACTAAATTTTTTTGAATCACATTCCTTTTCTTTTTTAATTTCTGTTGTTTGAACTTTCTTGTCAATTATACCAATTTTAATTTAAATATACTCAATTTTATAATTTCAGAAAGCTCCCTCTTTTTGTAGATAAACATGTAAATATATGTATTTTATTTTTTGATCAATTAATATAATTTCTGAAGTATTCTTTATTAGTGAAGAAGAAATCATGTAAAAATATCAATATTGATCAAAATCAGTATTATCACTATCAATTTCTCAAATACATAAAGGCTTAAGATAATTAGAGATAAATATAGTTGAAATTTTTCTAACTGTATTAAATATATGCATTAATATCATAGCATATTTAATTCTTCAAGCTTATATTTCCCAAGAGAAATGGGAAACATGTTTATAAAACAAATAAACCTTGATTTCTGATGGGCAGATTAACAAAATAGTGAGTTTTAGAAACCTTTTGTCACTGTTCTTACTCAAGATCTATTAGTGACTTCTGTTTGCTGCCCTAATCTTTAGAGTAATTATAAAAGGATAAACCTGTATTGGTAATCTATACCTATCAGGAAACCTTGTTGATTTTAACTGAACAATAATGACAAAAAAGGTTTTCATTTCGCTGAACTAAACATTTGTAATTAAATCAGAGGAATGAAAAAAGATTAAACACTAATTAGGTGTAAATTATGGATTACAGAGCCTCCATGTTATTGAGTTGGCATCAAATCCTACCAGTATTCAGAAATAATATTTGTTTGTTAATGATGTTTATTAATTGGTAGTCGTAGATAGTACATAGTCATCACTGACTGTTTTACTAAAATATTTCAGGAGCATTTAGTCCCACAAGTATTTGGATATCATTTTTGAATTTTTTCAAAGAACTCTTTAAAGATGTTCTCATGCTGTCATCCAATGTAAACAATAATTGTTGAAAACTATCCTGTGATGGTTTTATGAGCTTCCAAAGGGCAAAACCAGAATTTTTTAATTCTTAGATCTCCTTACTAACACATACGATCATTGAATCTATCCATTCTATTTCTTAAACATTTATGGAACAGAACTGCTCCCCTCCATCACTGTGCTCTCACCTTTAGCCAATATCTCATTATTATTTTCATGAGTTTCAGCAAGAGCCTCCCAGATGGTTTCCCTTTCAGGATCTTTCCCTTATCATTCACTCAATCTACTGCTCCCAGACCGTTCTTTCTCAATTACAAATATGATCATGTTACACTAATGTTTAAAATATGTCAGCAGCTCTTTATCCTAGATAAAATCCATGTGCAATTGTCTTTAGTGATTCAGACCTTGCCTATACTTCTACCCTTATCTTCTGTTGTGAGATAGATGGGTAGATAGATGATAGATAGATAGATAGATAGATAGATAATCTTATGCTTAATAGTTGGTGAACTCTTTTGTGTTTTTTGAACATATGACTTTACTTAAAAAAGGTGTTTTGAGAAGTGATACATGAGCTAATTCTTAGGAGATAAATCTAATTTGGTAGATATTCATTAACTGTACCAAAACATGTGGTTTTCCCTAAACAGGGCAAACTTTTTACACTCTGGAACATCTCATTCCCTTGGTCCCTTTGTCAATAGCTTTCAGAATCCAGGCACTTTTACTTAGTTTTCTCTTTTTAGCTCATAAGCAAGTTTTTCAAAGAAATAGCTTGTAATGTTCTCAGTGTTGGTTTGCTGTCCCTAAATAACTAAAGTCAGTATCTCTCTCCACCCTCCCCCCATCAATGTGTCTCCCTCTAAACATTTTTATCCATCCTTTCCCCTTTTCTATATCATGTAACTGATCTAAAATGAATTTATTTAAAGATCCAATTTAGATTATTAATGGCATTTAATCCATGTTCCAGTATATCTCAGGTGTCAGAATTAATCACCGTAGTTTTATTTCTTGAAATGTCACTGACAAATTTTGGATGCATCACCATGGTGGTCTCTTAAAAAGGTTGGGACATGTCACCTCCTTTTCTGTTCTCCAATAGAGTTTGTTCAAGACTGTCATTTCTTTCTTGTGGAATGGTTTAAAAACATATTTCTTTAATGGGTAACTGTCTATTTAGATTTTCTATTTCTTTGGGGTACCTGGGTGGCTCAGTCGGTTGAGCATCCGACTTCGGCTCACGTCATGATCTCATGGCTCCTGGGTTTGAGCCCTGCGTCGGGCTCTGAGGACAGAGCCCAGAGCCTGCTTCATATTCTGGGTCTCCCTCTCTCTCTCTGCCCTCTCCTGCTCATGCTGTCTCTCTCTGTCTCTCAAAAATAAATAAACATTTAAAAAAATTTAGATTTTCTATTTCTTTGAGCTTTGGTTTGATTTCTGTAGATTTTTCTATTCCGTATATATTGTCAAATATATTAGCATAGATTTGCTCATTTTCTTAATATTCTTTACAGATTTTTAAATCTGTAGCAATACCCATTTTCTATTTCTAAAATAGGCAACTTGTCTTTCTTCTCCTTTTCTTATATATTTTTAAATGTTTGTTTATTTTTGAGACAGGGGGAGACAGAGCATGAGCAGTGGAAGGGCAGAGAAAGAAGGAGAAAGAGGATCTGAAGCAGGCTCTGTGCTGATAGCAGAGAGCCTGATGCGAGTCTCGAACCCATGAACCGTGAGATTATGACCTGAGCCAAAGTCAGTTGCTTAACCAACTGAGTCACACAGGTGCCCCTTTCTTTTCTTTTTCTTAATAATTATTGTTTTGGGGGCGCCTGGGTGGCGCAGTCGGTTAAGCGTCCGACTTCAGCCAGGTCACGATCTCGCGGCCTGTGAGTTCGAGCCCCGCATCAGGCTCTGGGCTGATGGCTCAGAGCCTGGAGCCTGTTTCCGATTCTGTGTCTCCCTCTCTCTCTGCCCCTCCCCCATTCATGCTCTGTCTCTCTCTGTCCCAAAAATAAATAAACGTTGAAAAAAAAATTAAAAAAAAATAATAATTATTGTTTGGGTGTTATCAATTTTATCAATCTCTTCAAAGAATCAGTAACTGACTTTTTTCATTGTTTTGTCTTTTAGGGTTTTTTATTTCCTTGACTTTTGCTCTCATATTTAAAATATTTCTTCTGTTTTTCTTCTTTCTTGTTTTGTCTTCCTGTTATTTATTAACTACTTAAGATCAAATGTAAATGATTCATTTTTATCTTTCTTCTTCTTTTCTAACATATGAATTCAAGATTCTGTACTTCTTTCTTTAGGCACTATGTTGGCTTAATTCCCCAAATTTTGATGTGCTATTCAGTCACTGTATTTCAGTTCTTTAAAAATTCCTGCCATAATTGTTATTTCTTTGAGCAACAGATACATTATATAGAAGTGCTCTAGTTCTAAAAATAAAACTTTTGAAATTAACCTTTTCTTTGTATTAATTCTATTGTGATCACAGAATATATTCCAGGTAATTTCATTATTGTGAAATTTGTCAAGGGTCCCTTCTTCATTTTATCATATGTTCCACATATATTTAAAAAACATTAAACCTCTGTCATTTTTTGGTCTAATGTACAATCTTACTAATCAGACTATGTTTGTTAATTTTGTTGTTTATGTTATCCATATCAGTAGACTTTTTTCCTGCCCTTAAAATTGAAAACATGGGGTGCCTGGGTGGCTCAGTCGGTTAAGCATCTGACTTCGGCTCAGATCATGATCTCCCAGTTCATGAGTTTGAGCCCCGTGTCGGGCTCTGTGCTGATAGCTCAGAGCCTGGAGCCTGCTTCAGATTCTGTGTCTCCCCCTCTCTCTGCCCCTCCCCTGCTCATACTCTGCCTCTCTCTCTCTCTCTCTCTCTCTCTCTCAAAAATAAATGAACATTTAAAAAATAAAAAAAATTGAAAACATATCATTAAAATTTCCCACAGTAATTGTAGATTTTTCTACTGTTCATCTTGGTGCTATCATTTTTTTTTACATTTTTTAAAGCTATGAATTACATATAGGATTATAATATCTTTCTATTGTATTGACCCACTTTTAACTATGAAATACTACCATCCATCACTGGAAATGCTTCTTGCTTTAACATGCAATTTGTCTGATATTAGTATAGTCTCTACATATGATTTTGGATGGATTTTAATAGTATATTTGTCATCATTTTAGTTGATATTTCTGTGCTCTATATCTAAAGTTGTTTCTGTTAAACAACATTGGAGGTTTTGTTCCATTAATTCTGACAATCAATTTGTTATTTGGAATATGGACCACATTTATATTTAAATCAGTTGCTGACATGTGGGTTTATATTTATTATTTCACTATTTATTTTATCATTGGCCAACCTAGTTTATATATTCTTTGTTCTCCCGTTTTTACTGACTTTCAACTAACAAAAAGTAATTATTCAAATTTTTATTTAATCAATGTCTTATTTATAATATACTTTACGATTTTTAATGGTTACCATGCAGATAAAAAGGCATTTCCCTCACTTAAAATACTTTTATTAAAAAAAAAAGACTTAGTGTTTAAAACATGTTGCATGTGTATCTTATGTTCTGGTACCTCTTCTCCACATTATTTGTTATTTTAAGTACTTCATTTTTAATATATTCTTTAATATGTTTTGTCTTGCAGGTAATTAATCTCTTGAACTGTGTTCAACTGTTATGACAACTATTAGTCAAGATTTGAATTTCAGATACTGTAGGTTTTTTTTTTTTTCTTTCTGGAGATGTCATTGGATTTTTTTAAATAAATTCTAATTTTCCTGTATAATTCTCTATTTTCTCATCTATTTTCTTCATCTCTATTTTCTTGCTCTTATAATCAAATTATTTGTAAGTTCTTTATGTTAAATTTATTTCTGAATAAACTACATATCTGCTCTATTTCTATTTCTTCTCTTGATTATGTCATATATCCTTGCTTCTTCCTCTGCTTTATAATACCTTATTATACACCAAATATTGCATATGAAAATAATATGCGTTCTAAATGGTGTTATCTTCTACTGCAGAGGTTTCCCCATTTCTTTGTTTGGGAGATAAGGCTAGAGACTTATCATCTCAATCTAATTAAGGATTGTATTCGATCACTATCGAGGTGGCACTTTTAATAGAATTCACTTTAAATCTGGTTTAAGCCTGACTCTTGGGTATGGCTTTCAAGCCTTTTGATTGAGACTTTTGTGGATCATGATCCCCTTAGCTATGGACATCTATGTGAGATTGATCTCTTTCCTTTAGGATTTCCCACCCCAGTTCTCTAGCTTCCTACTGTTAGAGCTCTAGAATCTGGCAGTGTGTTGATTGGTAGAATGACTTATGCTTGAAGCTGTCCTTGTCACCTAGTAGTTTTGTTCTCTAAGTGCTAGGAAACTGTAAGAAATTCTACTCTGCCTTTCGAAGCTTGGGCCCAATTTCTAAGTCTCTCTCCTAGCCAGGAAGTCAGTAAATGTTTCAGGGTGAAATAAATAACTCTGAAGTTTCCAATCTATTATTTAAATGCTGTATTAGTCTACTTATGCAACCATAACAAGATTCCACATACTGGGTGCCTTGAACAACAGAAATTTATTTGCTCACAGTTCTGGAGGGCGACAGTCTGAGATCAAGGTGCCAGCAAAGTTGGTTTCAACTTGCAGATAGAGTCTTTACACTGTGTCCTCAGATGGCCTTTCTTCTGTATATGCATGGAGAGAGAGAGAGCTGTGGTATCTCTTCCTTCTCTTATGTCCTTTTGAGCATCCACTGAGGGAAAGTGCCTTTACTATACCTCAGAACACAGTTTGGAAGGAATTTCTAGCACTCCAAAAGTCAGAGGGTAAAATATATTTGGGAATTGAATACTTTTTTAATCCTCTTCAAATTGCATTCATTCAGTCAGTTATATGGCACCTACTTCATGTTAGACATTGCTATGGTCTGAATAGTTGTGTCTCCCCATAATTCACATGTTGAAATTCTAATACCTGAAATGATGATATTAGGATGAGGAGCCTTTGGGAAGTACTTAGGTCATGAGCATGGAGCCTGCATGATTGAGGTTAATACCCTCAAAATAGGCCCCAAGGAGTTTGATAGCCCCATTCAACCATGCAAGGATACAGTGAGAACCTGGCAGTCTACAGTCCAGAAGAGGGGCCTCAGCTGACTATGTTGGCGCCTTGATCTCAGACCTCCCGTCTCCAGAACCATGAGAAATAAAGGTTTTCTATTTATAGCCCTCCAAATCTGTAGTATTTTGTCATAGCAGCCTGAACGGACTAAGACAAGCACCTTCCTAGCTTCTGCTTGGGGATGTGAATGTAACAGACTCTACCCTTGTGCTTATAACATTCTAGTATGAGATAGATACAATAAATAAAAATCAACATATTAGCTGATGGTTGTAAGTGTTCCAAAGAAAAGCAAAGCAGAATGAGGGAATGGTGATCAATAGGAAAGATACTTATTTTGGGTAAAACACTTTGAAGAGGAGACATTTGACTGAGCCAGGCAGATATCTGGAAGGTTACATGACCCGCAGAAGAAATAATTTCGAGAAACTGCCTTGTAAAATTCCTAAAATGCTTCTTCTGGTCTTCCCTTTAATTAATGAAGAATTGACTCTTGGACTGGGGTTGCATTTTTCATCTTAGATAAAAATGTTAATTCCCTCTTGTTTTAATTTATATCATATTCTCATCATTCATTATTCTTCAATAATGATATAACAATGGTTGTTACTGCACAATGAAAGTTAAGCAAAATTGTGGGAGCTAATATTTATTCAACCCTTATTACACATTTCTAGGAGAGAAAGGAGGTTAATTTTACATACCAAGCTTAATTTCCCCAAATGAAATATCCTTTATTCATTTGGTGGAGGAAAATATCTTTAGCTTCATTTTTAAGACAAGAGGCTCAAACAAGATAAGAGAGTTTCTTAATTGTGTGCACATAGAAAACTGGAAACGTAGAAACAGTATGTGTGTAGGACTGTGCTAAGGAGGGCAGATATAAATATGAATAAGGCTTTCACCCTGTTCCTGTGGGATTCATGATCTATTAAGACAGACAGACATATAAGGAGACAGTTAAACTATGACTTAATATGCAGGACAGAAGTTGCTCACAGAGTTGATACAGCAGCATGGTAGATGAGCATCTGAGGCTTCCTGTATAAATTCAGAGCTCTGCAGAGTAAGAGTGAGGCTGATGAGTTTGGGACCCAATAAGAGAGTATGAAAGAAAGAAGGAATTGCCAGATCAGAACACAGGCATGAAGGGGCTGCAGACTCTGGTATGTCAGATGATTGAAGACATTCCTCTCACAACTGGACCAGGGGACTGTAGGGTTAAAGCAGGAGAGAGAAGTTGCAACAGATGTTTCTGAAACATTTATATAGCAAATTCAAGAGCTTAGACTTTGTATTCCTCACAGTGATGAGCTATTCAAAGTGTGTAAATCTTTGGATTTTTGTTTTATAAAGATGAGTCCATTGATTTTGTAGAGGATATAATGTAAAATGAGTAAACTGATCTATGAATAGCTATTGAAATGTATTTTATACTATATAGTTGAGAGGTCACAGCAAAGCACCCATCTTATGTGTGAACAATAGTTGTTAAGGATATTTCCTTTTATGTGTATACTTTTTTTCTTCGTATTATTTTTAATTTAGCTGATAATGGAACATATTCTACTTTTTTCAAACTAAAATGACTTAAAATGTTTGTGTGTTAGCTAGTGCTTGAGTTTTTAATTAAAATTTATGATATTGATTATGTTTATAGATATTGATTTTCTTAGATGGCAAATGTTGGCCTGAAGGAATTTAGTTTTGTTTTCTATTAAGCACTAAATATAGTCATAAAAATATAATGAAGAGTTAATTAGTTTATGGCATGTATTGGACTTATCAACAATATTGAGACATATATAAACTTTTAAGATCGCATTTTTCTATTTTATCTGCTAATTACTTGAAAATTTAGTTAACACATAAAGGATGACCCACTCTTTGATTATATTTAATTTGCAAATACATAATACCATACATAATCCTATAGTGTTCTGAAAATTCATCAAATTAATATATTTAGTCAGGCTTGTGTTAAAATGTCCTTTTGCTCAACCCGTGCAATTATTTAATTCAGCTTTTAGCTGGGACTGATACTCAGAACATCAGAATGCCTGATTCATCAAGCAATTTTTAGCATATTTATTCATAAGAGAGTAGAAAAATGGCCCTAACTGAATATGTATTTTATATTTGAAAGCCATATAATTATTTAGAGATTATTTTCACTATCAAAACACATAATGATTTCATGACATAACTGTGATACTATAAGTAATGAATACATTTTTAAAAATATTGTTGTATAGGCTTATTTTTAGCTATTTAGTTTCTGCCTTTTCCAGCAAGATGATCTTAGGATAACTGAGTAACACTTGGAAGAATAGCAATAATCAATTTTATCTACACAACAACTTTTCCCCTTATTATTTTAGTTAGAGATCAAAGGACAGCAGAATCGGGCTTCTATAGGAATGTTTACCAGTAGGCTGATTGTTCCTATGAAGAGTTCCTGGAACATACAGCATGTTAGATAATCTGCACACAAGAAGAAATATATAATATAGACATACCTTGGAGATATTATAGGTTCGGGTTCCAGACTGCTGCAATAAAGGGAATATCACAATAAAGCAAACCAAATGAATTTTTTTGGTTTCCCAGTGCATATAAAATTTATGGTTATACTACACTGTAGTCTATTAAGTAGCAGTAGCATCATGTCTAAAAAAACAATGTATATACCTTAATTAAAAAATATTTTATTGCTGGGGCACCTGGGTGGCTCGGTCTGTTAAGCATCTAAATTCAGCTCGGGTCATGATCTCATGGTTCATGAGTTCAAGCCCCATATCAGGCTCTTGTGCTGACAGTGTGGAGCCTGCTTAGGATTCTCTCCCTCCCTTGCTCTCTGCCCTTGCCCCACTTGTACTTTCTCCCCCCATCTCAAAATAAATTAAAAAAGCATTTTACTGCTAAAAAATGCTTTCAGCAAGTCATAATCACTGATTGCAGATCAGCAGAACAATATATAATGTATTAACAGATATTATATTATATATTAATTATACATAACAACAAATATAATAATAATGGAAAAGTTTGAAATACTTCTAGGATTATCAAAATATGACATAGAGAAATGCAATATCTACAAAGCACAATAAAGTGAAGTAAGGTCTGCTTGTATATACAATTATTTTATGATTCATTATTTTAGTTAAAATTAATGAGTTTAGTGTATTTTGCAGCTGACCACACACAAAAAAAAGCCTTTCTTTTTTTAATGTTAAAAATTGAGAAGCTTTATATTCATATGATCATTTACTTCAAAAATATTAATTGAGCATTTACTATGTATTTAGTTGTATGCTAGGCATGGGAAAGATAGCAGTGGACAAGAACCAGTCTCTGCCTTCAGTGAGTCAACAGTAAGGTAATGAAATAAGTAAAGAGACTATTTCAGTACAGGTAAAGATATTTAAGATATAAATATGAGAATAATAATGAAAACGATAGATTAAAGATAAACACATGAATATATACTTTTGTTTTAAAAACAAATTAAACAGGGATGCCTGAATGGCTCAGTTGGTTGAGGGCCCAACTCTTTGTTTCTACTGGGGTCATGGTCTCACAGTTGGTGAGACTGAGCACCGAGCTGGGCTCTGTACCATCAGCACAGAGTCTACTTGGGATTCTCTCTTCTCTCTCTCGCTTTTTCCCTCTTTCTCTCTTCCCCACCTCCTTCCCTCTCACTCTCTTTTTCTCTCTCTCTCAAAATAAATAAATTTTTAAAAAACAAACTAACCAAAATAAAGTCTATATGCTATAGATATCATGTTACTTAATGTCTGAATATGGGCCATTATACAAAGTTTAATCCCCCCAAATTAATACCAGCTAATATGTGTCTAGTACTCAGACTTGCTAAGCTTTGTTCAGAGAGACTTATTTAGGGTACCTGGATGGCTCAGTAGGTTAAGCGTCTGTCTCTTGATATCAGCTCAGGTCATGATCTCAAGGTTGTTGGATTGAGCCCAGTGTTGGGATCCATGCTGAGAGTGGAGCCTGCTTGGGATTCTCTCTCCCCCTCTCTCTTGGCCTCTCCCCTGCTCACATGCTCATGTGCATGCATGTACTGTCTCTCTCTCTCTCTCTCTCTCTCTCTCTCTCTCTCTCTCTCAACATTTTAGAAAAAGAGAGTCTTCCATATTTTAGTCACTTGTTTCTCAAAATAATGACGTTAGTACTACTGTTTTCCCTACTTCGTAGTGTAGTACACTGAGGTTCCCAGGTGTTAGACAACATCTTCCAAATAAGCTAGTGGCGAAAATGACAGATGTGCTTTGTTTGTTTGGGGTAAGATTATATGTGCTTAATCATTTAGCTGTTGCAAAGGGTAATAGATGTGTTGCTCTGGTGGACTGAATATTTTGGTTAACAGTGCTGAGGGCATGATTTGATAAACAGATTTGTTTGAAAAACCCAATTTCATTTGATTAATTTATCCTAATCTATAACAGATAGTGCCTTTTTATCAAGAAGAGACTTCACAAATAAGTTGATCAAAAATTTGATGCAGCATTTGTAAACTGCATGATAAAGTTTGAACTATTATATTTTTTCTAGTTGGAAAACTTTCCCTGGCCTTTAAAAAAAGATTAAATTCTAAAGTCACCTAAACATTCTGTGTGTGTACCTCATTTTTGTAATTTATTCAACTCATAATTCAACACCTATTGGTAACTTGTACATTGGAAAATGATTAGAAAGTGTTGGGCATTATCCTGATCCCTATGGAATTAAAAATCAAAAAAGCATAACTTTCTACAGAAAGGTGTAAAAGAAAAGGCTCTAGGGAAATTTTACAGGAGCTAAGTAATTCAGTCTACCACAATAATGTTGCAACATTAACATTATAAGGCTTTTTTTTAATTAGATGTTAGTTTTGAAGTGTTACTATATTAAAATGAATGTACATTATCTCAAATAGTCACTAACTTATGGATTTTCATTTGTTACAACAGTATAGGTTTTAGAGAATCAAATATGCAAATGTTGAGTGATCTCAAGAAAAAATTCTTAGGCATGATTAATTGCCAAATACTTTTCAAGAATCAAGATGAAACTGTTTTTATTAAGATTATTCATGTCCCTTTAAAATGGTGAATTGATATACTGAAATTAAAATGGACAAAAGCATAGCAAAGTGTTTAGTGAGACCAAAGTGTTTGTTACGTTATTTAGGATAAAACAACCACCTCTAAAAGTGTGCCACTAATTAAAGAATGGAGGATGCCTTCAAAGGATTCATCATAGTGTGCTGCTAAATTCATGTACAGCATTTTGCCTAAAAATGGCCACTGATAAATACAATGGAAATATTGGACATTTTTAGCATATTATTATTTTAAGATTTGGTGGCACTATGATATGGAAGAGACAGCCCTGTTTCTTAGGGCTAGACAAAACTGACTTCAAATTTTTATTCTTAAATGTGTAACAAGAAAGGGGAAAGTAAGTCATTGCCACTATCTTAGTGACCATTATGTTCTAGATGTTATACTAAGTGTTTTACATTTAATTTGTATAAAAAAGAAAGAGGATTTCCAATGATCCTCAAGAAAAACTTGGGGAAATAAACCCTACCTTAAAATGAAAAAAAACTGTGTAGTAGGAACTCAACAAGAGAGGAATCAAAGATATTTTTTGTTGGGGTGCCTGGATGGCTCAGCCAGTTAAGCCTCCAACTCTGCATAAAAAGACAAATGAAGCCATGGAAATTCAAAAAAGGGCTTTTTCCACGGAACTAGGTTCAAAATTGTGTGTGTACTATTGTGGAAAATGTCCTTTTTTGAATTCCCATGGCTTCATTTGTCTTCTTATGTAGATACAGCTGGGGATAGACAAGAGCTATATTCCTACTGTTTTAAAAAGTTAGAAATTGTTCCAAGGTTTTTGGCATTCCTGAAAGCAATTCCTTTGGGATAATTGGATGTGATCTTCCCAAAGCTCTTTCTTCAAAGATTAGTTTTTATGAAAAAATTGGTTAATGGCTGATAAAGAGTTTTGAAAAATGACATATAAATTACATTATTAAATGATTTAGCTAAAACAGGAGAACACCTCAAAGTCATGATTGCTTCCATATGTCAGAGGAATCCCCCTTGTGTGAGGAGCATACACAAAGGACCATTTCAGAACAATTGAGAGAACTCTCTTAGCTACACCATTTCTTAAAATGTAAGGAATATGTGTAATGTAAATTGCTTAGAAGTCAGATACTAATGGTATGCCTGGGTAGCTCAGTTGGTTAAGTGTCCGACTTTGATTCAGGTCATGCATGATCTCGTGATTCTTGAGTTCAAGCCTGGCATCAGGCTGTGTGCTGACAGCTTGGAGCCTGGAGCCTGCTACAGAGTCTGTGTCTCCTTCTCTCTCTACCCCTTGCCTGCTCACACTGTCTCTCTCTCTTTATCAAAAATAAACATTAAAAAAAATTAGAAGTCAGAAACTAGTCTAAGCATGTGACCTAATTGTTATTATTAGATACAACAAATGTGACAAATGCTTCTAGGAATAGAGCTTGTGAGTAAAGCTGTCATTTTGAAAGAAAGGGTAGTAAAACTAGAGTGTAAGAGACCCTGAGTCTGCAGGATGATCTAAGGTAGACAGCTGTTTGGAGTTTGTCGACATCATTGAACAATTTGGAACAATGGGACTTAGAATATTCCTGTGCTGGAAATTTTTTTAATATTTTTTAATGTTTATTTATTTTTGAGACAGAGAGAGACAGAGCATGAATGGGGGAGGGTCAAAGAGAGAGGGAGACACAGAATCTAAAACAGGCTCCAGGCTCTGAGCTGTCAGCACAGAGCCCGACGTGGGGCTTGAACTCACGGACTGCGAGATCATGACCTGAGTCGAAGTCGGACACTTAACCGACTGAGCCACCCAGGCGCCCCCTATGCTGGAATATTAAGTTGTAGAATATTAATTTATATAATGTGAAAGTAAAGCCATTGGCTTTAAAAGCAAAGTATAAGCTCCTGTCATCGCAAAATAACCATCTACCCGGAAAATAGAGGATAATAAGAAATGTAATGGGAAGGGGGCAGTGTAATGAAGTTATGCTTCCATCCCCACATCTCAAGGAGAAAAACAGCAGCAGCAACAAACACACAAGACTTTGTCAGGCTACTCATATGACTCATACAATAAATTCACTGAGAGTCCTCATCATACTGGCATCAGAGAGTTAGAGTATCCAAATTTCACAAATGCATTGGAAAAATAAGCAATATGATTGTGGGGACAAGTGCTCACATTCTCACTAACCAGACTTCCAATATAAGAATGATAAAAACAGGAGACCTATGAGGAGGTAAAAACAACATTTACTTCCTGTATGGATTGTTGTATCAGTTGTTCTTGCTATATTTTATTTTATTTTTCGTTTATATGGAAGAGAATTGATGACCAGCGCTCTAGAATTTGCACAAATGTATCATAAGCATATTTCTTCAGGCAGCAATAAGAAATTTAACACTCCGTGGTTTGAGGATTTTGTGGTCTTATGCTAGTAAGTGAAAAACAAACACTTATTTTTAGTAAATTAAGGACCTTGTTGTCACTGAAAACTATAATTTCTTTAGGTGACTTATTGTAATTCTCTTGTGATTACATAGTTAACATGGAAACAGATTCAGTAAATTTACTCAGCACGATTTAATACATGAAGATTAATTCTTTTTCACTAGAGTTAAAATCAAAGTTTTTTATGGCTAGATATTTTTCAATTCTATTTATTTGCTTTTATAAAACATGAAACTCCTAAAGTGTACCAATAGTGAGAATCATGTTGAGGGGGCTCATGAATGGAAAATGGAATCTATAATAAATTACTAACCTTAACTTTCTGTTATTATTTAATTATGTTTTTCCAATGCCCACATAATATTATGGAAATTATATGTGTGTATAGAAATACTTTTTTTGACCTATCAAGATATTCTTTCATATTTTGATGTTAATATAATGGTAATGTTCACATTCATTATGGGAACTCTTCCCTCCCAGTGATCTGTTTACCCACAGCACCTCAGCACTCACATGCTGGAGTTTCTAATTACAACTAATTGCACTTCATCTAAAATCACGATTTCATTTGAAGCATCAACTTTGAAAGGTTGCCGTCTTCCAACTTTTCCTTTATTTTTGATGTGAAACATATACATGACTACCTTCCTAAGATTCTCTACCTGATTAGAGTCGTCTACTGCAGGTATACCAACATCTACGTTTATTGCCCCTGCTATGACCTTACTACCTGCCGTATTCTTAGATTTCATAGTTCATCATTGTCTTCACCCCTTTATCTTTATGCACAACTTCCTTGTGTATTGTATTTTACTTACTCCAAAAAATTCCAAATCTGACTAAACACATTTATTTATTTACACAAAGTCTGAATTCTAGCAGCTGAACACAATTAGAATAAAGGCAAGCCATATAAATTGCTCTTACTTTAAATTTATGAACCACACATTTCAAGGGACCCTCTGCTGAAATCTCACTTCACCCTTCTTAATAAACTTAATCTTCAGGACTGAAATGAATATGTTACAACTTGTTCACCATACTCAAACCTTCATATGCCCTTCCTACCTCAACATTTTAATAACATCTTATTATTTCCTGACTAAAATAGAAGCAGTTTTAGAGTAACCACCTAATATTACCACCTCCAAGCTACAAACCTATTGGTATCATTATTTATATAATATTTCCTTATCTCCTATTAAATATATAAACTGCCTTGTCTCCTTTCTGAAGCCAAATTTTATACTTGTTCACAGAATCTCAATATCTCCGATTACAGACTTCATTCCAGAAATTAGCTCACTATTTCACATATCCTACAATTTTCCTTCACTTCTATGTGTTTTGTCATCATATAGAAATGTGTTCTAGTATGTTGCCGTTGCATCCGTAAAAGGAAGCCTGTAAGAGTGCCTCCCACTTCAGCTACTTCTCTGTTCTTCTGCTCTTTTTATAAGCAGCTTAAAACAAAGTACAGTCAATATTTACCACTCTCTTTTTTCATACCCAATTCTCCTTTATCCCTCCAAACAAGGCCTATAATAATTCTCTCTTTACATCTCCAATTGCTTTAATATTCTTTTTAAAATTAATTGACTATTTTTAATTTTTCTCAGTAACATGTGATCCAAGTGACACTTCCTCCATCTTAGAAGACATTATTCCCATGTGTGCAGGATACTACAGTCCTCTATTCTGTTACTTTCACTGGCAGCTTTTTACAATCTATTACGTTTTTATCTGGCTAATGCTTTTTCACTCCTAAACTTTGTGTTCTCAGAGTTTATTTTTGCTCCTATGTATCAGGGGTCCCCCCAAGACAACTCTCAGGTGCAACGAGTGAATGACTCACATAACTCATATAGCTATTATATTCATGGTTATGGTTTCTTATGGCAAACAGATACAGATTAAAATCAACGAAGACAAGAGGAACATGGGTCAGAGTTCAAGCACAGCTCCCAGTTACTTACTCCAAGTGGAGTCCTACAGACAGTACTTAGTTTTCTCAGCAACAGTTGGTGATGATATGTATGAGTATTGCTGACCACAGAAAATCTCACCTGAGCTTTGATACCCAGGATATTTGTTGGGGGGTAGTCATGTAGGCATGGAGTGCTGTGTAACTGACCTTAGTTACTCAGTCTCCATCTTCTCTAGAGGTCAGACTGATACAGAATTACCCAAGACTACATAAATCACAGTTAACATAAACTATCTGGCATGACTCAAGGCTCTGCGTATACAAAGGCATTTTTATCATGTAAGATATTCCAAGTGCTTAGAGGTTAAATGCTAGGAACTGGTCAAGGGCTAGGTTTTAGTTTGGAATGTGCAGTTTGAACATCCTAAGCCTGCTGAGATAACTCTTTACAGAATACTCTCTTTTCTATCTACACTTACTTTATTTGCCTCATACAATTCCATGGTTTAAAAACCATGTATATCTAAGTTAACAACAGACTCCAATCATCTCCATTAAATTCCACACAGACTATTTCTTAAAGATTTAATGATTGGCTCTAATTTTTCTCTGCAATTTTCAGCTCCCGTATACACACTCTTGCCATAACCTTGTTATTGATATAATAGAGCTCATGACTTCTTTACTTTGGATTTGGCTATGTGTCTTCCTTTGGTAAATGGAATGGAATGAAAGTGACGATGTACCAGTTCTGAGTCTAGGCCTTGTCCCCTTGTGTTTTGCTTTGGACTAACTCTCTGGTACCAGACATGAGAAGCTGAGCTGCTTCTTTGGCCCACAGGCCTGCAGTAGAAATCAGAGCCACTTCAGAGTGTCTGAAGCAGAGCTTCACAGCCTAGCCCAGCCTAGATCAGCTGAACCCAAGCAGATCCACTGATCCAGAAGCTGAGTAATTGTTGTATTGAGGCTCTGGGTTTGAGAATTGTTTCTTAGAGTTATTTTGAAAATAGTTGACTAATACATTTTTTAAAATCTTTACTGGATAATAAATATTAAAGTAATAATCAGTTTCATGAACATCTAAAAAAGGACAGTGTTATTTTGATGCCAAGAATAAGCAACTTCTTAATTCTCAAATTCCTTATCTGTAAATTAAGGCAACAGTAACACCTACCTCAGATTTTTTTGTTAAAATCACATATGTTAATTTATGTACAGTTCATAGTACCTTGTCTACCATTCATAGTGACAAATTATCTATTATATTGAAATCATTTTGTCAATGCTTTGTAATCTCAAAGTTAATTTATCTCGAAGTTTAGTTATTCTAGATTCTCATATTCAACCTCCTCATCTTCATGAAAATGTGAAAATCTGCCAATATTAACACTTCAGTAAATATTGCCATCATACATTCACTTTCTCAAGCCAAAAACTGGGAATTCTCTGTTCCTTTCTTTTTTCTCACATTTTTCATCACCAAGTTTTGTTACTCTATTTCCAAGTCTTACGACCAGTGCTAATACATCTTTAATCTAAAACAGCACATCTATTATCAGGAATATTTCAAAGGCTTCCAAACTGATCTATGATTTCTATTGTCCTCTCTTCTACTGGAGTACCTACATTCAGTATTCAATGTCACCTTCAGATATATCATTCAGAAAATATCACACCATACACAAAATCATCTAATGGCCCCTCTTGTCATTCACAATGAAATCTACAGTATTATATAGAATTCTAAACTCTATGTACTGTATTCCTTTTATACCAATTCTAGAGGGGAAAGGGGGAGACCGATATAAATAATCACAGAGCATATTAAATATGTGATACACATATTTAAATATGTTTACATATTTAATAATTTAACAATTACGGAGCACTTAAATATATGATATACATCACATAATAAATATAGAAGGAAGGGAAGTGGACCTTTGTGATGGAATCAGGGGACTGACAGGAAATTATGTGAAAGGAGATTAAGCTAAATTATGCCCTGGTCAATTGAATGAAACTTTCTATCTACTTCATGCATACAACCTGGCAACATCAGATATCTAGAAAAAATCCACAGCAATGCTGACCACCTCACTCTAAAGTCATTATCATTTACCTCAAATGCGCCCCAAATGCTGCCTGCCAATCTCACAATATTGTCCTAGTTCATTCACTCTTTCACTCTCTGGCCATTAATTTCATAGCCTTTTGTCTCTCATCAAATTCCTTCCTAATTTATTATAGCTCTCAGCTCCTGACCTTGCTTTCTCTTTTCACTGAGAAAATTATAACTAAAAAAAAGGGAACTTCCTGTCTAATTCCTACTGCCACGTTCACCTTAAGCCTCCCATCTGTGTTCATGTTCTCTGTAGTTATGCTTTTTACTTATAGGTAGACAATACTGTTGCAACAAAAGTCAAACTTTATAACTAGTACTCTCATTCAAATAACCGTGCACAACCTACCCCCAACATAATCAAAGATAACTATGTAACAATTCTCTTGTCTTATTCCCTTTACACCAGTTGATGTTTTCCTCTTGAGTGGATCTTTTACATTCTTCCCACAAACACAGTTAACAAAGTCGCTTGACTTTTCTAGATACCACCACATTTCTTTTTTTTTCTTCCTTTTTCTGTTTGTCTTTATGGAAAATCTGTTAGATTTTCTCCAATATTTCTGCTCTCATTCTCTCTTCAACCTACTTCCTCTAGACTTTCAACACCCAAGCTACACTAAAACTGCCCCTCATTAAATCAGTAACGATCCTTCTATGGCTAAACCCAATGGCTAAAATTTAGTCTTGAATTCATTTGACTGATTAGTAGTACATGGTCCAGATCATTTTCCCCCTATTTTTCCCTCCCTGAAACCTCTGCACTGACCTTCAAGAACGAAAACCCAAGTGCCCTCCTAACTTTCTGTCTGGTTCTTCCCAGCCTCCTTTTTATGGTTCTTCTTTATCTTATTGACCTTTAACCATGGAGTCCTCAAGGACTCAGTTCTTGGGCGCCTTCTTTTCTGTTTACACACATTTATTGAATGAGCTTATCCACTTCCATGTTTTTATAAATGATATAACTACACTGATTTCTTTCCAGACTATTGATATTTCTATTTGAATGTCTACTTAACATAAAAACCTTCTGTTCTCTCCAGGCAGGTCAACTCTTTCTGTTCTTTTCTGTATCATAATAAATGGTAACATCGTTCCACTAGTTATTTTTAGGACAAAGACTTTGCAGGCCTTGTTGACTTCTTTTCTTTCAGATCCTGTGTTTGATCTGTAACCAACATTATAAGCTCTACATTCCAAGTATATTTAAAATATCCAATTAATCCATTTCCACATCAGCCATTGCTACTACTCTGGAAAAAGCAATATAAAATCTTTCTTGAATTACTGCATACTTAATAGTTACATATTTCCCTGCCTCTAACATTGCCTTTTTTAGTCAGTTTTCAACATACATCTAGATTTATCCAATTAAAACATAATCTTACCCAGTCACTCTTCTGCTCAAAATCCACTAACAGCAAGGGCCTGCCTGGTTCTCCCAACCTCTTAATTCTTGGAACTCATCTCCCATTAACCTTTTCTTTTAATCACTCAGCTCCAGCCATATAGGAGTCACCTTTAACCCTCAGAAACTTTGAACTTGTGTTTTTCCATGGCTGGAATCTCTCCCGGTGATTTTCTCAAATATCTGTCCCTTGTCCCTTTCAGGTCTAAACTGATGTATCACCTTCTGCCCTGTGGCTTTTCCTGATTGTATGCATTTCCCAGAGCTGCCATGCAGCATTCCACAAACTGGGTGGTTTGGAGAACAGAAATGTATTCTTACGCAGTTCTGGAGGTTAGAAACCTGAAATCAAAGAATTAGTCAAAGGTTAGTTCTTTCGGAGGGCACTAAGAGAGAATCTCTCCTGTGTCTCTCTCTAAACTTATGTTGTTGAGCACTGATCCTTGGCATCCCTTGCCTTATGGGTGCCACACTTCATTTGCTGCCTCCATCTTCCTGTGGTAGTTTCTACTTCTGTATCTTACGGCCACATTCTGTGTGTCCTTTCTCTCATTAGGACATCAGTCATATGGGATTGAGAGTCCACTCTATTCCTGCATAACCTATTTAGCTAATTACAGCTGCAACAATCCTATTTCCAAATAAGGTCACATTCTGAGATGCCGAGGATTACATTTTAACGTATCTTTTTCTTGGCAGACATAAATCAACCCATAACTGTCCATTCCATCTAGAATTGCACCTGGCATTCTCTGTTGCTTTTCCTAATTTATTTTTCTCTGTGATATATATCACTGTCTTACACTCTATATATTTTAGTAATTTTTTATGTTATTGTCTGTTTCTTCCCACTAGCTTTTAAGCTGTATGAGGGAAGAAGTTTTGATTTATGTTGCATTATGTTGTACTCTCAGTGCAAAAAAAAAGTGGAAAGTAGTTATTCTAGATTCATGATAAATATTTGTTAAATGAATTGATGAATGAAATTTAAAAGGATTAATGAAGGAACGAATCCCTAGCCTATTTCATTCTTTATTCTAAGCACTGGAAATATAATGAAAAAAAAACAAGTCATGTGCAGTTTTGTCTCTTTCCAACACTGGAATATATTAAAAATAAGTACATCAATCCTTACCTTCTTAAGCACAGGTTGACACCAGCAATGTTTTTTCACCAACAACGTGAACAATATTCACATAAAATTCAAAATATTCTCAGCAAGATGTGCTATTTATTATTCACAGTTAAGAGGACACCACCCAGCATAAAACCTATGTTTATATGTACTTATTAAGTATAAAGTACAATCTATATTCATTTTTCTGATATGTGTATGATAACATGGATGGATCAACCCTAATGGAAAATCACTTGACACTAATGCTTCCTCCACAAACCCCCAAATCCCATATCAGTAATGGAAGCACTAAAACTGAGAGTGTCATGTAATATAATTTTATGTTGACATCATTGTCCATTTTCTTTTGTAAGTTCGCTCTTTCATAGGCATTCATGATGTTAATGCATTTTTTATTGCTGTCTACATTGTAGTCCTGGTGAATTCTTAGTAAGACTCAGACTTAAAACTATATATCGCATGTGTTTACTCAGAAGCAAAAAACTAGTTTGAGTTAATGGTGAATTTTATCATTTATCAAAGTCATCTGAAAACTATTCAGAAAGGCTCCATTTTTATTCTCTATCACTTTTATGGCTGGAGGCAGTAAGTAATATTAAATGTGGACAGTATGGTTTTTTTTTTTTTATTAAACCATTGTGAAGTATAAAGATAGAAGATTAGAAAAGAAAAAGGAGCCACAAGATAATCTGAAATTCGTTAGACATACTGGATCTGTACTTTCCCACTTTTAAAGTGATAACAATTATGACAGATTTAGGTGAAGACTTTCCCTTGGAATATTTTAAATTTGTTCTTAATCATCTTACTAAGCACAAATATGTACAGTAGAATGTGTTCCTTAGTATAAATAAGTCAGGGGAAATGTAGCATAATGAAAGTCATGCTTTCATTAGAGGGACATTTGATCCGAATTCTTCTTCCTCTTTTTTACTCCTATCACTAGGTCATGTCACTTAAACTTTCTAGAATTTGGTTCCCTGATCAATTAAAATGGCAGATGTAACATTAGTTTAATGCTTATAATATGCCCTTGAGGTTCTGTTCTAGAGATTTTACAGACATTTTGTCATTTCATTTGCATAACACACTGGCATGGTATATAGTATTACCCCTTTTTATAGCCAAACAAATCAAGGAAGTTTCTAAAAAGTAAAGCTAATGGTGGTTTGGGGTATAAATATATATGAATATATATATGTTCATTCATATATATATATATATATATGTTTTATTTTTAGCAGAGTTATTCATGAATATAGTTTAAGCTCTTTTTTAATGTTTTGTTTATTTTTGAGAGAGAGAATGACAGGGGTGGGGTGGTCAGAGAGAGAGGGAGACAGAGGATCTGAAGGGGGCTCTGCACTGACAGCAGAGAGCCCAATGCAGGGCTCTAACCCACAAACCGAACCTTGAGATCATGACCTGAGCAGAAATCAAGAGTTGGGTGCTCAACCAACTGAGTAACTCAGGTGCTTCTCATGAATATAGTTTAAAAAGCCAGTGTTCTAAAAAAATCTTTTAAACAAGAAGACTAGACACTGCTCCGTTCCTTACCATCCCCATTTCCTGCTTCTCACAAGCTGTCATTTTTCTTTCCTTTACTGTTTCTTTTGGCATTTATCTCCATGTCTCTTAATTATGTTCTTAGATCTTAATTTGCTAACTTTTCAGGGTTATATGCCATCTAATATTTTGTTCGTATGGAAAGCAGTAGCTTATCTTCTTTATACTCTACCAGGCCCCCTTCACCTCTACCTGCAGCACACATGCTCACTTCTTTCACAATCTACACAATGTTTTGAGTTTCATAATTAACGTATTTATATACTTAGGACTATGTAGCATTATTCCCGGTTGATTTCCATAATGCTAAATAAATATATGCATTGCTTTATATAGTTTTTGTTTGCCCAGCAGTTAGTCATTGTCTCATTGGTTTTATGTAATTTTCTATACACCCATCTTTTGTTTATTCATAAGCTATCTTTCAGAATTTGAAATTTCATAAAGACCAAGGATCAACTTTTGAAGGGAGGTAGGCATGTGTCTTGGAACCTTCCATTCTACTCCTCAAAAATGGACTTGTTGCTTTCTGGGCCAGTTACACAACAGCACTTCTGTATCATAGTATATTTTTATTTTTCTTGTTTCCCTAACTTTTTCTTTCTTAGTTTATTCCTCTTTCTGCAGAATAAGTTTTAGTAGCTTTTTTCGCAAAGGACTATAGGAGCTTTGCCCTCTTCAATGTGATGTAGTCTACAATCACATCTGATTCTTATTCTGCATACTAAATTTTTAGTTTTAAAATTTTGGAAACTATTTTGTAAACTATTATCTTAGAATGAATTATATTAGAAATAATTACCTTGCAGATTTTTGAACATTTGTTCCCTTGCTTCTGGGTTCTACTGTTATTTCTAAATCAGATGCACTCTTGTTCCCAACTGATTTTATACAACCTTTAATTCTCTTGACTGTCTGTCTGTCTCCCTCTTTCTCTCCCTCCTTTTCTCTCTCTCCCTCTAAGATTTTTCTATCACAAAGTTTCTAAAATTCAATGCTATGCTTTTTCATAAATCATTTTAATTTGGAAACTCATGCTCTTCAGTTAACTTTTATATGTATTTTTGTTTTAAGTTCTAAAATCTCCCATTTCCTTCCTGACTCTTTCTAGTGCTCATTATTTGGACATTTATACTTCAATCTGTTATTGGGTCTATTTTTTACTTTTTGGAAAGTACTCACAACTTTAAGTTTCTAATAACTTTGGAAATTAAAATCTGTTCCAAATTTCTACTTACTTTCCTTGAATACTATCAGCTTTCAAGACAAAGTGGAAAGATGAGTATAATTTATGGATCATTTCTTTTAAAACAAGCCATTTGCCCTATACTTCTGCTGCTCTCTTCCCCTGGGTAGTTCAGTGGATGTGAAAGTGAGCTCTTCGACCATCTAGATGAAGACAAAACCCTTGAAGGGAGGGGAGAACAAAGGAAAAGACCCTAGACTTTGATGACTAAGTAGAACAGCTCTGAGGTGCCTGGGTGGCTCAGTCAGTTAAGTGTCCGATTTTGGCTCAAGTCATGATCTCAGACTTCGGCTCAGGTCATGATCTCACAATTCGTGACTTCAAGCCCTGCATCAGGCTCTGTGCTGACAGCTCAGAGCCTGGAGCTGCTTCGGATTCTGTATCTCCCTCTCTCCCTGCCTCTCCCCCACCCCACTCTCCCTCTCTCTCAAAAATAAATAAACACTAAAAAAATTTTTTTAGATAAGTAGAACAGCTTTGTTTGCCCAAAGCTGTTCAACTCAATTGTTTTGTAAAAGAGAAATAAATACCCAGTTACTGCACTTTTTGGCACTTTTTGTATTAGCAGTTTAGTCAATATGCTGATTAATAGAGTATAAAATACTAAAAACCATTTGAAAAACCACGTTGCTTTTTCTCCTAAAAGTGAACTTTTATATAACCTACTAGAAAATGACCACAAACGTGTACACACGGTAGTATTTTAACAGTTTATTCATTTGTAAAACTGAAATCAACCCAAATACCCATTGGCAAAAAGAGTCATATAATTACATAATGAATCACATAAACATTCATCAACAGTTGACCAGACTTCATTTGTACTACTTCTAAAAGGAAGGAAAAACTTAATATAATATTAGAATATACACAGAGATGATAAGACACAAAAAAGTTGGATAATGTTTATCACAAAAGCCAGACTAGACTAGTGATTTGCCTTAGGGAAAAAGTGTACAGAGGAGGAAGAAACATGAAGTGGCCTTCTAAGGAACTATGTCCTAGTACTTAGTCATGTTAAGGTAAAATTAGGATTTTCTTTTTAACTATTTTTTAAAAAGAACATTTTTACACTCTTTCTTATGTTATATATTTTACTATAAAAAGAAAAAAATTGTTTGACTATCATCGTTTATAAGATGTGTTTTATTTACATATATATCATACCTGTCTATTTTATCTGTGTATAATAGTTGATATTAGATGTGTTTGAATATAATATACATATTGTATGCAGCACAAATTTTACTGTGCCAGTTAGAAAGGATAAAGGATGCCATGAAGGAGCAAATGTTAATTGGAAAAGTTCTTAAAAGGCAGTTGCATTACTTAAAAAATCCAATACTCTAAAGCTTCAATGAAGTTTGTATAAAATTAGTTTGAATCTGGCAAAGAGGGCTCCTCCTGTGAATCACAGTGGTCCCTCATGTAACACAGGTAGGGAAGTACCTGAGGGAATAAAAAAGGCCCTGTGATTAGAGATCTCTTTTAACCTAGGGAAAGTACAATTATGAAAAACCCTGTCGAAAAGCTTTCCAAAACCCTGTGAAAGCCATAATACTCTCTGGAAGCTTGGAGAGGCATTTTGCTTGCCTTCACTTAAAGTGCATGACAGTCAGAGTCTGATTCTGGGAGAGACTTGATTTTTGTTTGGCTCAGCAGGCAATTCAATTAAAACACAATGTTTGGTTGAAAGGGTCTGTTTTTATGCAGCTGCGGCTTTCTTCCATTTACGGATATTTAACTATAGTATTTACTTTTTTCCTCTGTCTATATACACAACATATATCTTTTTTTATGAGCTATATTCCATCGTGTTTTGTAAGATTTCTTTTTCTTAAAATGGCAACTTCAGTTTACCAGACCACATTGAATAAGTTGTTCTTTTGCTTACAAAATCATCTCATTGTAATGGTCAGATTATGTAATGATCTATGATTATGTCTCAAAATATTCCTATATGTGAGTTAACTAAAATAGTTTAAGAGAGAACAGATTGGAGAGAAGGAAATTAATATTTATCTTGAATTACAAATATTTCATCAGAAATAATCCTTTAGGGGCGCCTGGGTGGCGCAGTCGGTTAAGCGTCCGACTTCAGCCAGGTCATGATCTCGCGGTCCGTGAGTTCGAGCCCCGCGCGCGTCAGGCTCTGGGCTGATGGCTCGGAGCCTAGAGCCTGTTTCCGATTCTGCGTCTCCCTCTCTCTCTGCCCCTCCCCCGTTCATGCTCTGTCTCTCTCTGTCCCAAAAATAAATAAAAACATTGAAAAAAAAATTAAGAAAAGAAATAATCCTTTAATTCTCATCCAGTCTAGAGTGGAGTGATTATTGAGGATGCTTACCTCTTTGTAACACTCCATGCTATAATCATTTTAAGTTTTAGAGGCCCTAACCATACTGATTCTTTTTTAGAAGCAAAATATATAAATTAATTCTCCTGGATAACATCTGGAGTCTAAATATGACAAGAGTCATTAAAAAGCAAATCTTGATAAAGTTAAAAATTGATATTAGACACACATGAGTAAATTTAAATTAATTACTACTGGATCACGTAAATGTATTGAGTAAAACACATGAAAACCTGAGTAAGCCAGTTATGAAATATATTCTATGGTTTTGTCAAGAGGCAAATTGACAAAGATTTTGTTACAGATTTCCATGTAATATTGTAAAGTACAGAGACCTAATGACATCATCTCTCTACCAATTCATTCTCTGTTTTCCCTGTATGTCTTAGGAAATGAATAAAGGGATTACAAATAAAATGGCAGTAACCTCCAGCACCACTAAAAATTAGGGAAGGTTAGTATGTAATACGGATAGGATGAGCTTGATGGAGGAAATGAATGAGTACTAGATTTGTACTTATCCCCTATGAGAGGCAGTAATGTTACCAGACAATAAAGGAGAAAATGCCACAAGAAACCATGTAATACTCACAATATAGAAAACAAGAGCCAGTGATGAGGACATATGGGACACCCTGAGAAAAAAAGGAAAAAACAAACAAACAAACAAACAAACAAAACTTATTTGCATGTCATTTCATCCAGTAGGACTCAACCACAATTGAAATGTCAGAAGTGAGAAGTCTTGGGGATTCATCAAGGAGTCCACCACAGATCTGACTCCATCTCACCCCCATTTTCAGGCTCCTGAATCATTGATATAGCAATGTAAATTTACAGCAACTGGCAGAGAAGGATTTCAAGAATTACCAAATTAAAGAACAATGAGAACAGGGGCACCTAAGTGACTCAGTCGGTAACTGACTCTTTGATGTCAGCTCAGGTCATGATCTCACAGTTGGTGGGTTCAAGCCCCACATTGGGCTCCTCTCTCTCTCTCTGCCCCTTCCCTACTTGAACTGTCTGTGTCTCTCTCAAAATAAATAAATTAAAACAAACAGTGAGAACAAAGGAAAATCCACTCATCTCAATGATCAGCTAACCTCAGGCCATTATTGACTTTTTTCTGATTCAAGAATGATAGGGGTGTCTGGGTGGCTCAGTTGGTTAAGCGTTCAGACTTGGGCTCAGGTCATGATCTCACAGTTCATGGATTCGGAGCCTGCTTCGGATTCTGTCTCCCTCTCTCTGTCCCTCCCCCGCTCACACTCTCTCTCAAAAATAAATAAAAATTAAAAAAGTAAACAAACACCAAAATTACAAGCTGAGACTGATGGAAACAAACCACAGCAAATAAAAAGTAAGAATTTCCTTTACAGTAATGTCTACTTGGAAACCCAGAGTAAAGGATGGCAAAATATTTTCCCTAGAGATACTGGTACTGCCGTGATCACATAGAGCCTTCAAACATAGGTAATGCCCCATTTCTAGCCCCATTTGAAGGGAAAATCTTCCATGTAAATCTATTAACTTTAGTTATACCAGTCCACTTATCTCACTTCATCTACTCATGAAGACAAAAAATTGAGAGGAGGAGGGGTGCCTGGGTGGCTCAGTCAGTTGAGCTTCCGACTTTGGCTCAGGTCATGATCTCGCAGTCTGTGATTTCAGCCCCACATCGGGCCCTGGAGCTTGCTTCTGATAGCTCTGAGCCTGGAGCCTGCTTCTGATTCTGTGTCTTCCTCTCTTTCTGCCCCTCCCCCTCTCATGCTCTGTCTTTCTCACTCTCAAAAAAAAAATGAATAAATGTTAAAAAAAAATTTAAAAATTGAGAGGAGGAGAGTTTCTATGTCTTGATTTGTTCAGAGACATTTTCCTAACCAACCATGACTTATAAATAGAACCATAACATTATCAATTTCAGGAAAAATGAAATTAAGTATACACTGATGGTTAAAAACTTCACAAGACAGAACTCTGTGTATGTTTTTAGCTTAAAATTTATCTAACAGAAACCTAAAGCAAATATTAAACTTAATATTGAAACACAAGAATTCAGAGTGTCCAAGGGTATCCCTGTGGATCAACATCACCGTGGGGGAGGAAAGTGAATAAACTAAACAGGGTATGTTTGAGACCCATATGTAATACCTAAACTCACATGATAGCACAAAATAAGGTTTAAGATCTCACCTTTCTCCCCAGATATGAATGACTAACTAGGCAATGATGTAATATGAACCAAACATAATAGCTCCACAGACACAGACAGGAATATCTGAAGAGCACAAGCACTGTGAAGAAAGAGAACAAAGCAAACAACTGCATTTATACAGAAAGTAGAACAACATTTAAAAAAAACGTAAAAAATATGCCAACAAAGATTAGAGATGAAGTTACAAACTAGCAGCAGGAAAAAGTCAATTTAAATTATTGTGTGTAAATTTTAATTGCTGAAATAAAGATCTCGATAAATGTGTTGGATAGAAAAATGGATTTGGTCAACAGGTAGAATTAATGAACTAGATGATGAGGTAAGGGAACTATCCCAAAATAATTGAGTTAGAAATGTCAGCATAAATTTTATGAATAACAAATAAGAGAAAAAAATAAAGGAGGATGATGTTTAATGATACAATAACTAGAATTTCCAAGAATTAAACATAGAAATAATGAGCAGGTTATATAAGGGCAGATCCACTATACACATGCATGCACACACACAATCAGAAATAATGTTTTTAAATTTAAGAACTGCAAACAAAACATGACAATTCCAGAACCACCAAAAGGGAAAAAAAAATTCACCAACAAGAGATACAAATCACTTCAAACTTCTCACTAAATGATATTTCAAAGTACTTAAAGATATTAATAATTCCTTTTTAAATCACTTGAGCATCACATTTTACACACAAGTAAACTATCATTTGAATATCTTGAAAAAGTTCTCAGAAATATAAGTTCTCAGAAAGTTTATTACCCAATGGTATTTTTTGAATGCACTCACAAAGTACATGAGCAAAAATAGAAATAACTCCAAATAGAGGAACAATACTAGGGAAAGTGAAGGTAAGTATATAACTCAGTAAACTTCATTGTCTAAATAAGTAGTGCCAAAAAAATGATATTAAGAAAGTGGTTATCAAGGGTCATTAGTGGATCATAAGTAATTTACCTTGTTTGGGATGAAGATATGGTAGTTATAAGTATTGGAAATCTAAACTAACATGTAGGTGTATGAATGGAGAGTAATACACTAATGAAAACCAACAGAAGAATAAAAACAAATGTGTGAATAACAGAGAAAATGCAGGTGAACAAAAGAAAATTAAGAAATGGGAAAACATAATATAAAAAATATATAAAAAAATGTAGGGGCGCCTGGGTGGCTCAGTCGGTTAGGCGACCGACTTTGCCCCAGGTCATGATCTCATGGTGCATGAGTTTGAGCCCCGCATCAGGCTCTGTGCTGACAGCTCAGAGCCTGGAGCCTGCTTCTGATTCTGTGTCTCCCTCTCTCTGCATCTCCCCTGCTCATGCTCTCTCTCTGTCTCTCAAAAAATAAATAAATGTTAAATTTTTTTTTATGTAAAACAGGGGTGCCTGGGTGGCTCAGTTGGTTAAGCATACAATTTTGGCTCAGGTCATGATCTCATGGCTTGTGAGTTCAAGCCCCATGTAGGGCTCAGCGCTGACAGTGCCTAGTCTACTTGGAACTGTCTGCCTCTGACCCTTCTCCCACTTTCTCTCAAAGTAAATAAATTTTAAAAATATATATAAAACAAAACTAAGTTAACAAAGAATACTTCCCAAATAATAATTACAATGTACATAAATTAATTAAACTTGCTATGGAAAGATGAATTCCAAATTATATTAAAAACAAATAAATAGGGGCACCTGGGTGGCTTAGTAGGTTAAGCGTCGGACTCTTGGTTTCTGTTCGGGTCATGATCTCATAGTTCGTGGTTTCAAGCACTGTGTTAGGCTGACAGCATGGAGCCTCCTTGGGATTCTCTCTCTCTCCCTTTCTTTGCCCCTCTACTGCTCACACTCGCTCTTTCTCTCTTTATCTCAAAATAAATAAATAAACTTAAAAAAAATAAATTCGCAAAGATCCAACAACCAATTATCTTTGTTTCTGCAAAGATCCAGAAAAAATAATTACTTAAGTTGAATGGAATCATTCACACACACACACACACACACACACACACACATACACACACACACACGGAACCTGAAATAGCTTGTAGAAAATGTTAACATCAGACTAAATATAATTTAAATAAAGCTTTAAAGCTAAAAACAGAATAAGTAATGAAGAGGTGTGCTATCTACTGATAAAGACCTACTTTGTCAAGAAGAGATAATAATCACATTAGAATGAATTACCAAAATGTCTCTTAATAGGCAGTTACCAAAATGACTCTCCACTAGCCCCTCTAAATATTTTTCTCTCCTGCCAAATACTGTAGTCATATTATATCTATGGCCTTTTAATGAGCCCACTAAGTGGTGTCTGTGTGACTCAGTAGGTCAAGCATCTGACTTCTGCTCAGGTCATGATCTTGGAGTTCACAAGTTCAAGCCCCGTGTCAGGCTCTGTGCTGACAGCTCAGAGCCTGGAACCTGCTTCAGATTCTGTGTCTCCTTCTCTCTCTGGCCCTCTCCCACTCACACTCTGTCTCTCTTTCAAAAATAAATAAACATTAAAAAAATTTTTTAAAAAGAAATGCCAGCTTGTTTACAAACAAAATATCTTCAATGAACATAATGTATGACAGATTCAATCCATGAGTCTTGGAGATGAGAGAACATTCAGAAAGCCATTCTGGGGGCATTCTGAAAGTCAATTAGCAGGTTACAGAACACGCACAAAGTTAGTGCCAGAATCATGAAAAGAATCATCAATGTGCCTTTTTTTTTGGAAGTGATGTGATACAAGGTTTCAGAAAAGCTACAGAGAAGATAGGGGTTATGTCTTTTAAAATCTAGTGTGAAACAACAGTTTGGGAAGTGGCTCTAAAAGAAAAGTCATATGAATAAGCCAGAGAGGCACATTGGGTAATAATATATATTCCCAAGCATTCACACATGTGCTATCCCTGGGGTGGGGTGGGGGGGAAGCTACTTATTTTGAATTTCAGCCAATATAGAGACTTTTTGGTAAAACAGTTGGTGGTTAATCCATTTTAATATAAAAATAATCATGGCTAAATATAAGAATATAAATATTAATATTTAAAATATAAAATAACTTAAGTAACAAAACCTAGAGATATCTGCCGGGAGAGTGGAGATAGAGAAATGTATGCAGGTGCTCCAGTTGTTATCTTTATTAGTGGACAATAGAGTTTGTAATGACTTCAACCATACAAGCTAGAAGACTTTAAAGGAGTAATTTTAGAATAAACATTTATAGTAAAGAGTCATTTATTGGAAGGCTAGCGACTCTCTCACTTTTGCTTCAGATTGATTCTCTTCAGCAAAATCCAGCTAAAGGAAAACTTGGCATACTTGATCGAAATAAGGTCTAGTGTGATCCATGTTTAATTATTTATATGTCTATACATACAAAAAGCAATTCAACAAATATTTATTGAATACTGTTAAGACCCCCTGTCTTTCATTGGTGCTGAGGACGTAGCAGTGAATAAAATGAACAAAAGTCATCGCTTTTAGAATAAAATGAACAAACATGGCAAGAGGTAAAATATACACCAAACAAGTTGTGTATTTAATAGTATATTTGAAGGTGATGGCAAAAAAGCAGGGAGGAGGATGGCTCGGGCCAGGGAGAACAAGAAGGTTAAGTCCAATAATGAAGGTAGGCTAGACTGAGCAGTTGGTGCCTGTGCCAGGAGGAGAATCATGGGAAGGCAGCAGCAGTGAAGAGATCTCCTCCTGGTCCAAAAAAGTGGGCACTGGAAGAGGCCATCAGAACTGGAACGGGACCAAAAGACAGAGAGGGGTATGAAACGCTGTCAGTACAGGGTAGAGGGTTGCAGAATATAGACAGTCTAGGGACTTGTAGGCCATTTAGAGCATATTAATTTTCAATTCTGAGTAAAAAGGAGAGCTACTAGAGAATTTTGAACAGAAGACTGACATTGACCTGTATATCTGTCAATCCATCTATCTACTCCTATATTTATATATGCATGCATCTATGTTAATTGAACTTGCCTGAGTCACATAACCACACTGTCCTGATCTTTTGGCTGGGATTATTATTTCATTTGGATTCATATGCTTATACCTGTGGTAAGGGCAGAGTTTTATTATAATCACTAATAGTCAGCAGATCCATGAAGTAAGTGTGAAGGAGGCAAAAATTGCTATTACTAGAAAAAAATTCAAGGGCGACAAAGTTGACTGAACAATCATGAACAGCAGCTATCTATAGAGAGATCTGAAACAAGGGTGGGAAGCAGGTAAGGGGGCTAAAGATTAGGTCCCCTTGAGTCCACAATGGCTCTCTAGCATGGACCCCTGACCAGCAGCGCTGCCAATCACCTATAAACTTGGAAAAATAAATTCTCCAATTTCATCTCAGATCCACAAAAGCACTTAGTCTGCATGTGGGACCTAGGACTCTGTGTTTTAACAGCCCCCCTGATGATTTTAATATGCATTGAAGTTTCAGGATTGGTGGCCTGCATAAATAGAGTACTTGATGCTTATATGTAGTCTCAGCTTACCAATACTGGCACTTTGTGATAAAAGTGCCAGCAATTAATAAACTAGGATTTCAATAGTGTCTCTAGTCTTGGATGGTAGAGGGAATTGTTATAGAGAAAGGAGGTAGCTTGCTAAATATTTTGGACTCAGATTTCATGCCTTCTCCCCTAGGGATACCCTTAAAACCAAAATCCAAAGTGCATGTACACATACACTGGGGCACTGTGCTACATGATGGGATGTCTATGACTAATAAAGCTTAAATATAAAATATTAAATGTATAACTGGAAAATGGTGATAAAGGAAACCACAGAGAGTTCAAAGTATAGTTAAAACACAAACAAATAAAAACAAATACTTAAACATAGCAGTTATTAAGGTGTAATAGGAACGGGATGCCCAGTGCCCCAACAAAGCTTAAAAATAAGTCAGTAACTGACTATACCTATTTCTGACTGACACCCTATGTGGAAGAGATAAGATCCAAGCTGAGCCACTTCAACTTCGCAGGTTGTTTCCATGAGCATGCTGGGAGCTTGTCTCCTCTTCACATAACATGCCAAGGGCTGGCAATCACCACTGCCTAATTATGGAACTCCACTGAGCAGGGAGAGAAAACTGTTAGTCACAAACAGGCTATGCAAATCACAGCCGCCTGTATATGCTAGGTAAAATATCAGAGGCAGATGAATGTTATTTGAATGATGGAATATTTATCTTATTTTCTTTATGGTTTTCATATAACCTGATTTGTGCAGTATGAAAAAATATATTTTGTAATTTTAAGGAATAAATCTTATTGAAGTATAACATGTATCTTGAGAAGTGTACAGATCCATCTGTAGCTGAATACATCTCCACAAAGTGAACATTCTGTGTAACGATGATATAGAATGAGACATAAAATAGTACTCTGTTTTAAAAGCTCCACTTGTGTTCTATCCCAGTAATTGGCTTCACAAGGGTAACTACTATGTTGACTTTTATCATTATAAGTTAGTGCTGCCTTTTTTTAAACTTTTTAAAATAAATTTATATGATGCCTGCTCTCTTTTGTCTAGTTTATTTTGCTCAACATATTATTGTGCATAGATGTAGTTTCTCTTAATGTTTATTCGTTTTTGAGAGAGAGAGAGTGAGCAGGAGAGGGACAGAGAGAGAGGGGGAGAGAGCATCTGAAGCAGGCTCTGTGATGAGCCTGACGTGAGGCTCAAACTCACGAACCATGAGATCATGACCTCAGCCAAAGTTGGACGCTCAACTGACTGAGCCACCCAGGCACCCCTAGATGTAGTTTTTTGTTTAAGTCAAGTTTTTGTTTTATAGTTCTAATTGATCACCCTATTGATATTCACTATATTAATAAGCCACAATTATCCATTCTGATACAATGCACATTTGCACAGTGAGTGTTTTCCTATTACTAATGATGCCATTATGAATATGCGCATGGGTATCTTTTGGCACATATGTGCTTGCATTCCTGTTAGCTGTATACAGGGGAGTGGACCTTCAGTGTTATAGAGTATACATAATTCAGCTTTAATAGACACAGTCAAAGCATTTTGGAAAGTGGCGGTACCCATTTTTACTCCTTCCATGAAACTGAGAATTTCACTGTCCTATGTCTTCTTTTTAAGTTTTATTTTTTTAAAATAATTTCTACACCTAACATGGGGCTTGAATTCACAATCTTGAGATCAAGAATCACATGCTCTTCCAACTGAGCCAGCCAGGCACCCCACTGCATCTTAATCAAGATGTAACTTGAATTTTCCTGACTACAAAGATGCTGAAATGGCTTTTATAATTTACTTGTAAGTTTGACCCTCTTATACCTGTGCATGGTCCCACCTTACCTAACTCGAGCCCATCATTCCATTTCAGTTATTGTCATGAAAAGCAGATGCTTGCTGGTTTAATCTGATAGTACAGTGCTTCAACTGCTTCCTGTATTTTTGTTTCCGGTCATGGACATGGGGTACGGGGGAGATGCCTAACAGAACCTATCAGCCATTCTGATAGCATGTGTAATGGAGTCAGAAGCATATGGACCAAGCTATTGACCCAATAGCAGGAGATGAGTTAATAGAAGATATTTTTTTAATGTTTATTTATTTATTTTGAGACTAAGGAGAAAGAGAGTGTGATAGGGGAGAGGCAGATAGACAGGGAGACAGAGAATCCCAAGCAGGCTCCAGTCTCAACGTGGAGCTCGACACAGGCTGGATCTCACAACTTTGAGATCATGACCTGAACCAAAATCAAGAGTCCAATGCTTAACCAACTGACCCACCCAGAGACCCCAAAGAAGAATTTTTTTCTCCCTTTATTTGGACAGACAATGTTGAGGTATAATCTACCTGAGTTCTCACAAAGTCCCCAGAGAATTGTTCCCAAATTTGTCATAGCAGTAACAGGCTCAATAACATGTCTTACTCTTCCTTTCCTGTGTCACACTTTCCAAGGCCCTAATCATATTCCTTTGCTTTCCTAAAAGAAACTACTTACACAGCCATTTTGTTTGTTTGCTTGTTTGATTGTTTGTTTGTTTGTTTGTTTGTTTGTTTGTTTTCTTTTATGGGAGAGCTCAAGCAAAGAGAATTGGTCATTTGGAGATGATTCAAGATTTTGAATCTTGAATCTATGTGTTCAAGATTTTGTAAGCGTTTACTGTTTCTTTTTTCAAATATAGCCTGCTAAAAGATAGCTGCAACAAATCTGTGGAATGTGTTAATGTTACCTTATTTGGAATAAAAAGGTCTGTGCAGATGTGATTAAGTGAAGGACTTTAAGATGTGCAGATATTTCTGGATTATCCACATGAGTCCTAAATACAGGGACAAGTGTCCTTGTATTGGAAAGGCAGAGGGAGATTTAAGACAAAGGGAAGAAAACACAAAATAAAGACAAAGGCAGATATTGGAGTAATGGGGCCACAAGCCAAGGGAACCAGGGAATGCCCAGAGCCACCAGAAGCTGCAAGAGGCAAGGAATGATACTCCCGTAGACCCTGAAGTGGGAATGGGATCCTGAAGAGATCTTGATTTTGGAGTTCTGCCCTCCATAACTGCGAGGTAATACTTTTTTTCTTTTTTAAGACACCCAGTTTGGGGGCGCCTGGGTGGCGCAGTCGGTTAAGCGTCCGACTTCAGCCAGGTCACGATCTCACGGTGCGTGAGTTCGAGCCCCGCGTCGGGCTCTGGGCTGATGGCTCAGAGCCTGGAGCCTGTCTCCGATTCTGTGTCTCCCTCTCTCTCTGCCCCTCCCCCGTTCATGCTCTGTCTCTCTCTGTCCCAAAAATAAATAAATGTTGAAAAAAAATTTAAGACACCCGGTTTATGCTAATTTATTACAGCATCCCTAGGAATCTAATGGAATACTCTTTATATATTGTTGATATGAGTGGATATGAGTTTTTTGTTTGATATACATATGATAGTATCTTCTAAATGGTATCTTTTGATGAATGGTTGTTCATCATTTTAATATACTTTAATTATCAATCTTTCCTTTATGGTTATTGGTCTTTTGTGTTCTGTTTAAGAATCTTTTGCCTATTTAAAGGTTTTCTTTAATTAGTTCTTTGTTATCTTCTACAAGCTTTAATATAACAACTTTAAAACTTAGATACACTGAATATCTCAGGTTTTGTTTGTTATTGTTTTGTGTGTGTGTGTGTGTGTGTGTGTGTGTGTGTGTTTAAATTTAGCTATTAGTATTACAGATAATCCTTGAAAAGCAATTTATTTTTTTTCCTTTGATTGCTTTTAAATTTTTTCTTTTTTTATTCTATTTTGTTTTGTTGTTTAAATTTGTTCTTTTATCAAGAATTTCACATGGTTTGCAGAAATATTTTCGTGTGCTTTGTTCTATTTTACCTTGTCTGGTATTCACATAACTTTTTGAATCTGTGTTGTGTGATTTTAAGTCATTTTTAGAAAACTTGTGGCAAATAATATCTCTTCAAATATTACTTTTTTCTTTCTATTTCTTTCTCCCCTTCAAGAATTCAGGAATCTAGACGTTTTTTAAAAACTATTTCTCATATTCTCTTAGGGCATTTTCTGTACTCCCCATTTGATTATTTACAGATCAGCCCTGTAAAACTTAAAAAGTTTGCAGATGCCTTGAGGTGAAGCTCAGCACAGAGGTCAAACTCTCTTCCCGGAGCTTTCTTATTTATTTGAAATGGTGGCATTTTAATTTCTGCCCGACATGCATGATGCTTCTCAAATAATTTCATGCAGTTCTTCTAGGCATATTTGGTGGGAGGATTAGTCTGATCTATCATAATCTAAAGCAAAATTACTACTTTTTAAATTTACATTTTTTTCACTGAAGTGTAGCATATGTACTGAAAGAATACAAAGTGCATAGTTGTGCATAGACGTTTCACCAAGTAAATACATCCATATAACCACCTCGCAGATAAAGAAGCAGAGGTTTCCAGCGATTCAAAATATGTTCTTGTGCTCCCTCCCTTTTACTAGTCATGAAAGAGTCATAAATGTACGTCTTTATATTACTTTTGTCTGTTTTTGAATTGAATTGTGGACAAATAAAATCATATATTAGAATAGGTATATTAATTCAATATTGTATTTGTAAGATTTATCCATATTATTGCATGTAATTCTAGATTGTTCAGTTCTCAGTGCTATAGTATATTCGATTATTTAAATGCACCACAATTTATTATTCATCCTTCTGTTGGTGAACAATTGGGTTGTTGCTAGTTTTTGGCTCTTTTGTATAATGCTGCTATAAAATCCATGCATGTGTCTTTTGATGGGCAATAATGTGCATTTATTTTGGTTATAATAAATTTAATTATAATCCACTTAGAGGTGGAATTGTTGGATCATAGAATGTATTAATATTTATTTTTCATAGTTAATAGATAGCTGAATAGTAAATAGACCAGAGAGGTTCCTAGTGGTTGTACCAATGTACATTTTTCTTACCTGCCAAGTATTAAAATTACAAAATTTTTCAAGCATGCCTCACACCTTTGTCAAAATTTGCTTTTCTTGGGCACTTTACTATTAGACATTTGTATGTGTCCATTGGTATTTTCTTGTGATTGAATTTACATTTTTCTGAAGAGTAATGAATAATTATATGTTGATTTGCAATTTGAATTCATATTTTTGGACTATCATTTAAGAGTTTTGTCTATTTTTTTCTAATAAATTGCCTACCTTTTTCATATTAACTTCTAGAAATTCTTTATTCTAGATAGGAGTACTCTTTTGAATATATGTGTTGTAAATATCTTTTCTCTATCTCTGAATTGATTTTCAGTATTTAGTAGTGTCCCTAGATTAGTATAAAGTGTTAGACATCTTATTTATTTACCTCTTTTTCTTCTCTAAAGTTCATTATGACCAACAATTAATCCTCCTGGAATCAATGTTTATATGTTTGTGAAAAGGGAAAAAGAGATTAATTTCTTCTTAATTGATATACAGCTGACCCAGAATCATTTATTGAATATTTTTTTTTCTTTATTGCACTACAGTAATAACTTTTTCATAAATTGGGGGACCGTATGCACTGGTCTATTTCCAGATCATCTGTTTTGTTCCAATATATATATATTTTAGTGTATTATTTCTCTTTATTAATTGCTAAAACTTCCTAAACAGTCTTGATTTCTGATAGAATGAGTCATCTAAATTTTTTCTTCTCATTATACATCGCCTTAAGTATCCTAGCCCCTTGCTATTTTGGAATTAGTTTTTAAATGAGCTTTTTAGCTTATACAAGAATATTCCTCTGGAGTTTTGATTGCCACCTCATTGATTCTACAGATAAATTTAGAGAGAATTGAATGTGTATAATATTGAGTATTCTGATGCTTGAACATGGTATATATAGGTCTCCTTTTATTTAGGCCTACTTTATTTCTCTCAAAAATTTTCTGTAGCTTTCAGCATAGAAGGTAACTCATATTTTGTAGTCTGTATCTCCAGTTGTTTGGTGTTTTTAATGATACTATAGATGATATCAACTTTATAATGTTACTGTTTAGCTCTTGCTGATTTATGAAGTGCGATCAATTTTCGAATGTTGACCTTGTGTCTGATGACCTTTCTAAGCACATAATAATATTAATACTCTGTCTATAAGTGCTTTTGGATTTTCTTCTGTATCAATCATTGTCCATCCAGGAAAATAGAGACTCCATGTGTTACTTTAAAAGAAATAATTTACTATAGATGGTTGTTTAAATGACTATAGAGAGACTGAAAATTGAATAGACAGTAGGAAAGCAACTGCAAGAAGTGGCAAAAATACATGGGACAGTGGGAACAAAGAAAAGAGATTGGATAATTCAAATATAAATTATTTTAAACATTGTACCTTTGTGGATTCTTATACAATTTTGTTAATTCATTAATATTTGCTTTTGTTTTATTGCTTCTTTTTACATCATTTGCTTTTAACTAATGTTTCTAACTTCCTAAGATATTTACTTATATCATTAATTCATTATCTACTTTTCTAATTTATAATTTTCAAATATTTTTATTACAGAGTTTAACTGTCTCTGTAAGCTCAATTTTAGATTCATCCTAATGTTTTGACATTTACGGTTTTAAGGATTGCTCAGTTAAAAACATTTTCTAATATGATTGTTTTCCTTAATTTCTAAAGCCTGGCAGTTTTCTAAATTATTTATATTAATTTTTATAAAGCTCCTTCCATTTTGGCAACTGGAAGTCATCTACATTATTTCAATTCTTGGAAGTTTTTTGAGGCACTTAAATTTGGGAAACATACCATGTGCAAGTTCAAAGAATGTGTAGTCTGTGATTTCTGTGTTCTGTACATAAAGGAGGCCAAACTTGTAAATTATGTTTTTTAGAACTTCTATATCCTTGCTTTTTCTGCTTTTTTTTTCAGTTACTGAAAGAGGTGTGTGTAAGTTTCCACTGTAATTATTGATTTGTCTATTTCATTAGCTGTGTCTACTTTTGCTTTGTATCTTTTGAGTCTATGCTAACAGCTATGTACCTATTCAGAATTGTTATTGTTTTTCCTGTTAGTGTTATTGTTTTATTTTTGTAAAGTTCACTGGTGATGAATTTCTCCAATCCTAATTTACCTTTTCTCCAATTTTTCTTTATTTTCTTGAACAAATCAATCTGTTATTTCAAGGTCTTTAACTATCAAATCTAGTATCAGGGTCACCCATAAGTCTATTACTATTTTTTGTTTAAATTTTTAAGACTTAATTTTGAATAATATTTTCCAATCTTTTGACATACTTAGTAATTTTTGTTTGAATTCTGAGTACCTAATAAATTACAGAGGCTGGTTATGATCTTTCTCTAGAGCGGTTCACCCTTTCCTCTGCTAGACAGCTAGAGTGGGGGATAATAACTGTAATTCAATTAGAGGCTGAGCTAAATTGAGTGTGGTTTGCAGTTTTACTAAATTTCTGCTTACCTAAATTGTAGCTCTCCAGGGATTAAAAACTGAGATCCTGATTTGTTGACATTTGCCATCCTCCTGGCAAATACCAACCTATAATCCTTGTCTCTGTTGCATGCTGAGACTGCTAGCAACAAAGCTCTGCTTTTCAAAAGCAATCTGCAGTTTTTCCACCTCCCAAAAGTAGCCCTTTGCCAGCCAGACCAAAGCCCAGATACCCACGTTCTTGCTCTGTGTCCATAATTATCTTAGGTCATCAAGGAAAACACAACTGCATTCTCTTCACATTGCTGCAACTCTTTATCCTCCAGAATCTTAGATTCTAATACTTGATGTTTCAACATCACTGTATTGTCTCTTAAGTTTATGTCTTTTTAAATTGTTCTAAAATGGCCTCTTCATACATGTAAGTAAAAGTCCTATTTCCAGAATTTTTTTCATGTTACTAAAATTTAAATATTTTATTTTATATTTTAAAGTGCATTCATTTTGAGAGAAAGAGAGCACACAGACTGTGAATGGGGGAGGGACAGAGAGAAAGGAGAGAGAAAAAGAGAGGAGAGAGAGGGAGAGAGAATCCAAGCAAGCTCCATACCATCAGTGCAGAGCCCAACAGGGGGGCTCCAACTCACTAACTGTGAGATCATGACTTGAACTGAAATCGATTTGGATGTTTAACCATCTGAGCCACTCAGGTGCCCCTAAAACTTGAGCATTTTAAAAAATATTGTTTGATCCCAAATTTGACACTAAGATTATTAACACACACACACACACACACACACACACACACACACACACACCACACACACACACACACAATATTGTTTCTCCACTATCAATTAGCATTGAAACTTATTAACAACAGAAATGACTTTTCTCTAATCCTTTCTCCACATTGAAAAAAACAAACTTTTTCACAGATAAATTTGGATTCAATAACAATTGCAAATGAGAATTATCAAATTTAAGATATTTTATACAAAATGGAAATATGTTAGCTCCATATATATGGTGCTGGGGATCATCTGCCTCTTACCTAGCTACATGCAGTGGGTCATTCATTTTTGCTAGAGTTCTGTATTCCTCCAGCCAGCCACTTTTTGTCATTGCTTCACTGTGTTTTCTTTTATTACTAATGCCATTTTTCTTACTTTAGCTGACTTGTTATTCTGGCTAATTAAAGGTAGTTACAATATATCCAAAATGTATTAGCCTTAAAGCTTTTGATCCCAAAAGAATGACAGTACCATGCCTCTATCCAATGTCATAGAAAAAAAAAATCATTTCTCTCTAGACTACAGGGAACTTGGTGCCATGTTTGGTCATTCTTTCCACTCTTATGGACATGTATTTGTCATGACTGATTAAAGCTTCAATGATTCATAACAATATGATTAAAAAATCACATGAGATAGGGTTGAAGAAGTTACTTATTTGAGAGAGTATTGGGCAGGCAAATAGAATGGGTGACTGTTGCATCTGTTCAGCATTCTTTGCTACTTCCAACTATTAAAAGTATTCTTGTCCCTGATAATTATGTCCAAACTATTCTCTATGCTGCTTCACATATAAAACATTTTGTTTTGTTTTTGTTCGTTTGTTTTTGTTTGTTTGTTTGCTTGCTTGCTATATACATGCAATGCTATTTTGATTCCCAGTGCTTTTTGTGTGACTGTATTTTATTTTTTATTTCCCCCCACTGGAACTTTTTAAGTTTATCACTTATTTTAAAGTTTTCTGTAGTATCACATTGATGTGTCTTGGTGTGATTCTTTGTTCATTAACTCTGTTGAGCTTTTATTGGACCCTTCTAGGAAAATTCTGTTATTTAATATCTTAGAAATTTTTCTTAGACATTTCATATTTTCTTTGTTCTCTATTTCTGGTATACATATAAGTTCCATCTTAAGTGTCCTGCACTTTGATGTAATTTCACCTACTATCTTCTCTTGTTTTATAATACTGCTTGTCTATCTACTTTCTCCAGTATGTCCTAAACTGTATTATATAACATTTCTTTCAATTTTTATTAGAGTAATACTATTGTTAATTTTCTAAAGTTTGCTCTTTACTTTTGAATTTCACTTTTTTAGGGGGAATTTTATCTTTGACTCGCGAATGTAAGTTATTTTCATTATCTCCATATATTAACAGTAGCGATTTTAGTTCTTTTTTATATTTTTTCTGCTTCTTGCATTTTTGTGTCACGTCCAATTTATTTTTCTTCTGTATATATTGTGTTCTTTCTCTTTCATGTTAAAACTGCCTTTCAAATATTAGATGATTGATTATCTCCTTATATTTATTAACGAATCAATTTAATATGAGAAGACATTCTCATATATTGATGGAGCTGGTGACCTGCTGGGTATTTGGATTAATGTTGAGGCAAGAATCAGGCTGTTTCTTCTGGGAATTCCAAACATCAATAGACATTTCCTTCTGATTCAGAAACTCACCCCAGAGAAAAGTATCCAGTATCTTGATAAGACAAGGAATGGGGTGATGAGAAAAGTTGGTGGTAATCTAGTATCTTGTATCTCATTCTGTAATGTCCAAATATTCATTGCATCTCAATGAGTCACATCAGCTCACAGCTAATTTTAGAGATAATCTCTATTGGTTTTTCCACATAGTTAAAACTGTCTTCTGCCCAGGTCTGAGAGAATCATTTGTTGGCTGTGCAGGTAGAGGAACAGAATCAGGGAGTTTCACTATGCACTCTTTAAATATTTTACTCAACACCTTCTGATTTCAGCTCCACCAAAACCTTGGCCTTCAGAGAGAACTGAATCCTTGTGAGAAACTGTATTGTAAATTACTCTGCTTTTGTTGGTTTGTCTCTTGGTAGTATTTAACCAAATGGAGAAAGCTAAAACACAAATCATTCAGGATTTCTTGCCTAATTTTCAAAATTACAATTTATGCTTATGCATCTTTTGTTTTATTCTCTTTACTGCTTGTTGGTTTCAGGAAGGAGTAAAAATAAATGCAAATACTACTTCCAGCATGTTTAACTACAACTTCTTTCCTTTTTATATTATTTTAATTTAGACACAATAGATTTCAACTATTATTTTTAAATTTCGTGGACATGTGTTATTATTACTTTTGCTTAGAGATCTTTATCTAATTTCTACCAAAGTTATTTTGGAGGACAGTATATTTTTTAGATCTAAGTTGACAAACTGAATGGAGAAGAAAAAAGTATTTAAATATAATTAATTATAAAATTGATTCTAAATTCTCTCAATTCATTAGAATACTCTGTGAATATTTTTTAAACAACCAAACCACTCCCAAGAGCTCAAACAAGAATAAATAGATCTGAATTTTATGATGATTGTCATTCTTACATATTTTTTAAAGTTTCAAATATTAAATTGAGGACCAGTGTCCTATAAATGTGTAAGTATACAAAAACATTCCATTGTAAGTGCCTGATAACATTCTGGTTTGATGCTTATGGAGATTTAACATATTTTAAGAGGAAGAAGACAACTGAGTGCTATCGTCTCATTTGCTTTCATCCTATTGGTATACATAATAAAGTTGATCTGTAGAAATCTTGATACAGAAGTATTATACCACACTTTCACTTACTTCAAAATACAACTCATATAATTGTAAATGATTACAATAGTAACTGAGCATTTTAAATATGTTGATTCCATCTGTGAATATTCTTAAAGATTACTGGATAATTATAGTATTTTGAATCATTGCCAAAAGTCTTAATTTAAGTCGTTGTTTTACTTAAAATGTGTTTGAGATCCTATATCCCAGATGACAGCTCAAATTTATGAAGGCCCCTGTAGCACTGTTGGGCCATCATGGTTTGGAAGTCAGACATATTTAACTGACATTGGCTCATTATTTATTTAAATGTAGGCTAAAAGATATTTTCAAATTGGCTCTATGCTGTTTTAAAAATTTACAAAGTTTATTTTTTTTCTTTTCCTCTCTCTCTGAGTGGGGACCATCTGTTTGTCATGGAAAGTCAGAAAATAATCTTTGAAATGGAATTTGTACTCCAAAGTCTGACACCTAAGTTAAGTGGAGTTTTGAAAACTAATTATCTATAACATATCTAATTCATTTATATTTTAATTTCAATCTATCAATGTCAAATAAAATAAATTATTTCAGTTTCAATTTCTGATGATCTTAACAAGCTTCAGATTGCTGAACTGGAAATCATGTCATGCTGTGGAGTGATGGTCTCCTGGATTAGCACAGCTGCCAGGATTTCATTCCTTTAAAAAAAATTAGTACATTACACAAGCTCAATATCATTAATTTTGGCATGGAAATAATGTCATAAGCAACTTCATAAAAAGAAATGTATTTCTTGCTAGGAAAAAAAATCACATATAACTGAGTGAATCATAGAACTAACATTGCATATGAATAAATCCCAAGTTAAAAAAAATAGGTCAAGCAATTATATATAGAAAAACTGGTAGAAAACAAAACATCTTAGATCAAATGTTACCCAGTAATTAGAAGCAGTGTTTGTGTGTATGGAAGGGAACAGATAGTGGAAGACATTACACTACTGAAGCATTTGAAGCTCCTTAGCATCTGTCTTAAATTTGATGCTTGAGGGACAGAAGCTGAACAATTTCAAGAAGGCTGAGATATGAGAATCAAATACCACGCCAGTGAAATATGTGCCCTGCTGTGGAGTCTGAGCTCTAAATTTTGACAAATTTAAAATAGTTCATCCAGTCCATGACATTAATGTTACTGACAGAGGAATCGACATATGGTTTTAGGAAATATAGCCATTGGGTAATTACTTTGATGATTCTTTCCTTGTAAATAAGGACAAATAGGGATCAAATCCTCAAGCTCTTGAATGTTATCAGAAAACCTACAAGATTAAAAAGAGAAATAGTAAAATAAAATAAAAATGAAGCCCTGTTTTTTCAATTTGGAAGCTGCCTATCTAAGATTCAAGGTTGGCTCTCCTAGCTCCCAATTCCCTAACAGAGACAATTCACTTCACTCAGTTTCAGGAACACAGAATGCATCTATTACATGAAGAAAAGGCAATTGCCACTTTATTTACCATGATGTCTCCAACATCTAGGTTGGGTGGACACATCGTGGCTGTAAAATATCTTGGGGATCTATGGAAGACTGGATGGATTAATTAAGACCCTCAGACAAGAGGGAACGGATGATATGCAGAACTCTGTACCCGTTAACAGTGACTTTGCATAAATTAAGGAGAACCTGCATCAGAGAAACAGTTTTTTTTTTTTTATTCAAAGGACAATACTTTAAAAAAGGACAATACTTGGTGCCACTGATAAGACAGAAAATTGATAGTGAAAGATGTTTTATATTTTTATATTTATATTATATATATTTTATTTAAATTCCAGTTCATTAACATACAGTGTAATATTAGTTTCAGATGTACAATTTAGTGATTCACCACTGCCAAACATCACTGGGTGCTCATCACAAGAGCACTCCTTAATCCCCCCCCCCATCCTCTCTTTAACCCATTTTCCCAACCAACTGCACCTCGGGTAACCATCAGTTTGTCCTCTATTGTGAAGACTTTGTTTCTTAGGACATCTGGGTGTCTCAGTCAGTTAAGTGTCTGACTCTTGATTTCGTCTCAGGTCATGATCTCGCGTTTGTAGGTTCAGCCCCACAGTGGGCTCCACTCTGACAGTGTGGAGCCTGCTTAGGATTCTCTCCCTCTCCCTCTCTTTCTGCCTCTCCCCCACTCATGGTCTCTCTCTCAAAATGAATAAAGTTTCTTGTTTAAAGTTTGTTTCGTGGTTTGTCTCTCTTTTTTCCCCCCTGTGAGCATTTGCTTTGTTTCTTTAATTTCACATATGAGTGAAATCATATATTTGTCTTTGACTCATTTCACTTAGCATAATACTCTGTAGCTCCAAGCTGTTGCAAATGGCGAGATTCCATTCTTTCTTATGATTAATATTCCATTGTATATATACACCACATCTTTATCCATTTATCAGTTGATGGATATTTGGGCTCTTTCTGTGGTGTGGCTCTTGTTGATAATGCTGCTATAAACATCAGGGTGCATGTATCCCCTCAAATTAGTATTTTTGTATCTTTTGGATAAATAAATACCTAGCAGGGTTGTTCTATTTTTAAATTTTTGAGGAACCTCCATACTGTTTTCCACAATGACTGTACCAGTTTGCATTCCTACCAACAGTGTCAGAGGGTTCCCCTTTCTCCACATCTTCACAAACATCTGTTGTATCCTGTGTTGTTAATTTTAGCCATTCTGACAAGTGTGAGGTAGTATTTCATCATGATGAGTGATGTTGAGCTGCTTTTCATGTGTCTGTTGGCCATCTGGATGTCTTCTTTGAACAAATGTCTATTCATGCCTTCTGCCCATTTCTTAACTGGATTATTTGGTTTTTTGGTGTTGAGTTGTATGAATTCTTCATAGATTTTGGATACTAACCCTTGATCTGATATGTCATTTGCAAATATCTTTCCCCATTCTGTAGGTTGACTTTTAGATTTGTTGATAGTTTCCTTCGCTGTGCAGAAGATTCTTCTTTTGATGATGTCCCAATAGTTTATTTTTGTTTTTGTTGCCCTTGCCTACAGAGACACATATCTAGTAAAAAGTAGCTGTGGCCTGCCTCCTGGTTGTTGCCTGCCTTCTCTCCAGAAGCAGTACAGTGCCTTCAGGGCTTTATCCCAGCCAAGCCTACTGACTTTTAAAACTCGAGGATTTAGGGGTGCCTGGGTGGCTCAGTCGGTTAAGCATCCGACTTCGGCTCAGGTCATGATCTCACAGTCCATGAGTTCGAGCCCCGCGTCAGGCTCTGTGCTGACAGCTCAGAGTCTACAGCCTGCTTCGGATTCTGTGTCTCCCTCTCTCTCTGACCCTCCCCCATTCATGCTCTGTCTCTCTCTGTCTCAAAAATAAATAAACATTAAAACTCGAGGATTTAGGGACATGCTGTGGACAGGGGCCTGCACTAGTCATCTGGAGCAGAGTCTCACTGTGCTGGAACTTCAGCAGCCTTGACCAAGAAGGGCAGTGGTGGCAGATTACAGAGGTGTGGGACTTGGTATAAACAAGTTTAGCGGCCAGTATCAAGGCTGAGCTGCTTTCTGCAGTTGGCTCTGTGTTTTTATGCTGAGGGGCTGGGGGGAGGGAAATAGCACCTGCAGCTCTTTGTCCCCAGAAGGGGGTCTCCATGAAAGCTACCCCTCAGAGACACACTCCAAGAAATGTGAATAATCTCCCTGCTGCGTGCTGCAGACACTCTTGAGATCACTGTTTTCTTGCCATCATTCCCCAGGGTTGTTTGCCTGTCTTCTGCCCAGGAGTAGGACAGAGCCCTCAGGACTCATTCCCAGCCAAGCCTGCTGACCTTTCAAATTCAAGGCTTTAAGCCCTGCTGGTGGCAAGAACTTCTGAAAATCAACCCTCTCTTATTTTCCCAGCCAACAGCTTTGGAGAAGTATTCTCCTTGTGCATTCCCCTGTGTGCTCCTCTCTCTCTCTCTCTCTCTCTCTCTCTCTCTCCCTCTCACCTTTCTCCATGACCATGGCCCCTTCCCCTTCACAGCACCTGCCATCCATACATTTCTCCTCCAAACCACATCTCTGCACTTCCTACCCTCCTCCTTGTTACCTCTTCTCTCCCTCTAGTTGTGGTTTGTTCTGTCAGTCATTAGGTATATTTCTGGGGTATTTAGAATGATTTGATAGTTATCTCGTTGTGTTCAAGGGACCCTGGTCAAGCCTAGGGTCCTCCCACTCCACTACCATCTTAGCTCCTATCTGAAAGGCATTTTATTTTTCTTTTTTAATGTTTTTATTTATTCATTTTGAGAGAGAGAGAGAGCATGAACACACATTAGCAGAGGAAGAACAGAGAGAGAAGGAAAGAGAGAGAAAGAATACCAAACAGGCTCCCCACTGTCAGCACAGAGCCCAATGCAGGGCTTGATTTCAAAACCATGAGATCATGACCTGAGCCGAAATTAAGAGTCAGATACTTAATCAGCTGAGCCACCCAAGCACCCTTGAAAGACATTTTATTTTTTTTTTAATTTTTTTTCAACGTTTATTTATTTTTGGGACAGAGAGAGACAGAGCATGAACGGGGGAGGGGCAGAGAGAGAGGGAGACACAGAATAGGAAACAGGCTCCAGGCTCTGAGCCATCAGCCCAGAGCCTGACGGGGGGCTCGAACTCACGGACCGCGAGATCGTGACCTGGCTGAAGTCGGGCGCTTAACCGACTGCGCCACCCAGGGGCCCCGAAAGGCATTTTAAAAAAGATAGGAGTGTAGGGGCAACTGGGTGGCTTAGTCGGTTAAGCGTCCAACTTCGGCTCTGGTCATGATCTCACAGATCAGGGATTCAAGCCCCACGCTGGGCTCTGTGCTGACAGCTCAGAGCCTGGAGCCTGCTTCAGATTCTGCATCTCCCTCTCTCTCTGCCCCTCCCCCATTCATGCTCTGTCTCTCAAAAAATAAATAAACATTATTTTTTTTTAAAAAGATACGAGTGTATGTAAATTTTCCAATAAAGTTCATTGGCATAAAGGAAAAACAGTGTATGATTCACTTTTTAAAAGAGTGGATAAAAAATTTTATTTGTATTGTATTACAGAGAATAAAAACAATTATTGATATTATAAAGAACAGTTGGGATTCTTTCCCAAAACTCAACTATCGGTGAAAAACCAAAGGATATTAACTCAGCAGCATAGTAAAATACCCAGGACTATAGAGCAGTGTCTGCTCTGTTCTGGAATCTTGAGAAAAAGATATTTCATATATTTTTAGTATGCTAACACCATAGAATATGATCACACATAACTTGTTTTTCAGTAAAATAACTTTGTTCCTCAAAAGGGAAGTTTCTATGTATATGGGACTAATCATAACATATAACATTTAAATTAAAATTATGGAAATAAATAATTGTATTATAATAAGTTAAAAACTTACCTAGAATATTTATTTGAAATATTATAATAATAAGGAGTTACACCTTAGTTTTACATGTGTATACAAAGCAAATAAAATGAAGAAGTAAGGTATGAAGTAGTTCTGAAAAAACACAATTTCTTAACACATCCTTTCTTCTTTGACTCAAAATTAAGAAAAGAAGATTACATGGCCACCACAAAGAATGAAATTGTGTTATAATTAATTTGTGCATAATAATCAAACTGAATCCAGGGATAGAGTTAAAGGCTGTAGTAGTGAGATATATTAGGTCACACTAAAAAGAATTTAAACTTCCTGGTAGTAATTGTTGGAAGTTAAAATTGTAATAAGAGCAGGATTATAGAATAAGAAGTGGATTTTTTTTTAATTTTCAAATGGAAATCAGTGTTTTCTTCTAAGCTTCAATACATCAAATATTACTATTCTTCAAATTTTATTTTTCCACCTACCCCCTGACATGTTTAAGAGAGATCTATAAAAATACTTTTAAGTGCACAGAATTTGACTATTGAAACATCATGCAGCACAAAAATTTGACTTCTTTCTGTTTAAAAGAAATCTCATCTGAATGGTGCTAAAGAATATGAATAATAAGAATCAAAAGAACCCTTTCTTAGCTTTATGCCATTTTTAAAAATCTATTATTGGCAGAAGAAAAACAGACTGTATACTGAATATCATTACATCAGAAGAGCAAATGATAGCTTTTTATGTCAATTATGTTATAATACCTTTTCATCAAACATTGAATTTTACTAGAGTTCTCCAATGTAAATACTGAGACACTACTTAAGACCACTTTATATATATATATATATATATATATATATATATATATACATATATACATATATACGTATATATATATACATATATATATACATATATATGTATATATATATATATATATATATATATATATATCCAGTTTCCTGGGTTAGAGTCTCAGCTTAATTATATTTTAAAAGGGTTTATGACATTCCAGAAGCTTAAGAATCATTATCATACGTATTTAAAATTTCTATTTTAAATATTGAATGGATGTGTTGACAAGATCATATTTCACATTGATAGTTTCACATCAATAGTCTCTTATATGACTAGCAAAATACACTTAACATTTAGTTTTAGATGCTTCTAAAAACTAAAGTTGTTCTGTTAAAAAATTTAAATCGTATGTCACCTATAAAAAAAACTAATGAGTATTTACTTTTGGAAAAATAACGTAATGACTGCAGGCTTTTTATTATTGTTATTATTTAATTTGAAAACCAGGATTAATCATAGTTAATATGTACCACTTTCTAGCAATGCATAAATTTCCTACTTGGCTTCCCTCTCAAAACATAATCCAGTTTCTACTTAATTTTTTATAGTAATGGGGACTTAACTTGTCCTGAATCAACCGTATTTATTTCTTGACAGGTTAATTTGTACATGGTTCTATTTTATGTTATGGCATCTTATTTTATTTTTGAGCCAAGATGTATATAATGTCACATAAATCACAGTGCCAGAAAATTTCATTTTCCCTACAAATATTCTCGTATTATTGAAGTGGGCTTTGGTCACATTCAGCGTTCAAACAGCCTCATTAGTATTTAGTCATTCTGAATTTACAGTTTTACTTCAATTTCTCACCTGGAGAAATCTATTCAAATGAAGTTGTCCCCCTCATTTTCCTAAAAAAAATCCTACTTTGTTTTTACTATTTTAACTCTTATTCAGTTTCAACATTTAAAAAAACAAAATAGGAGATATGGATATTCAAACTGAACATGTTTATTTTATCTTATGTGTAGATTATTTCATAGTTTAATATTCTCTTTTTTTTTCAGAGCCTTTAGCAGAGTTGAATTTTTAAAACATTCAGTTCAATTTAAGTATTATTTCAGCCTAAAACATTGTAACTATTCATTTTTCGAGAGAATGTGTAGATATATTAACCATGAATTGTAGTATATACAAGTAGAACTTGTTGCTAAGTAACAAATACCTATTATCAGGGGGATGATATTACATCTTACTGAACACAGACAGAGCCAGGAAATGATCTCTGAGGAAAGGGATCACTCACAAGTCTATCACAAACCTCCCATTACAGACGGTAGAAGAAAATTAATGGTCTAGGTTTTCTGGCTTAATAGGTTTCGGTCCCTGTCTTCTGGAAAACATGCATTTCAATTTTATCTACTCTGAATCGCTATGGCACTTTAAAAGATTAAATATTATGGGGTCTACAGAATAGTAATTTAGAAATAAAATATTCCTTTTGCAGGTGCAGCCTGTCAAGTTGCTAACATTTAGTTAAGCTTTTACAGTCCACAGAAAAGCTTTCTGGGAAAATGAAGCCTGTAATTGTGGTAGTCACCTTAAGCCATGCTTTGAATAATTTTCAGAGGCATCGCCAATTTTCCCCTAGATCACATATGATAGCTGGTGCTCAGATATATACACTATCAAATATGCACAAGTACAATAAATAATGAAGAAATGTTGAAGTTTCTTTTTCACAAGAATTATTTTATGGGAGTAAATTCAAATATATTTAAAGTTATTTGTAACGATATCCCTGCCCACATACAAGTATGAATCTTCATAGTAAATAAGGAACGATACCCTAATTTCTAATATCCTTTCCTTCATTAATTCATCACTTCAACAGGTATTTATTTAGTGCCACTGTTTGCTCTTCCTGAGGCATAGTTTTGCACATGAGTAGTCATAACTGTATCTGCCCAAACTCTAACGATCATTATTCTTAATGTTAAAACGGCAGAAAAATTTCCTTAAAAATCACAGCAAGGCCTGGGGCACCTGGGTGGCTCAGTTGGTTAAGCATCTGTCTTAGGCCCAGGTCATGATCTCGCCGTCCTTGAGTTCGAGACCTGCGTCAGGCAGCTCAGAGCCTGGACCCTGCTTCAGATTCTGTGTCTCCCTCTCTCTGTGCCCCTTCCCCCCTTGCACTCTCTCTCTCTCTCTCTCTCTCTCTCTCTCTCTCTCTCTCTCAAAAATAAGTAAACATTAAGAAAAATCACAGCAAGGCAAAGACCACTATTATCACTTCTAATTAATATTGTGGAATTTCTAGCCACTGAAAAAAATGCAAAAAATATATTAAATGATATAAAGATGAAAAACAATAAACAAAGCCTCCAGTGACCACATTAACACTGCAGAAAACTTCTAAGTAATGGAAGAATCTAGTGATAATGTTTGCTGTGAATGGAAAGCACAAAAAATAAATGCTATTCAATACAGCACCAATAAAGGGTTTAAAAACACAAATTCAAAAATATAATTTTACAATCATATGAAACATTAAGGAATATAAAAAATAAATGTATAATACATACAGGACATTCATAGTTAAAATATAGCACATTATTAAAGGTATCTCAAAGTGGTTTTTTTGGTGTTTTTGTTTTTATTTTGAGGGAGAGAGAGTGAGAGTGAGTAGGGGAGGGGCGGAGAGACAGGGAGAAAGAGAATCCCAAGTAGGCTCCACACTGTCAGCACAGAGCCAACGTGGGACTCAATCTCATGAACCATGAGATCATGACCTGAGCCGAAATCAGGAGTCAGACACTTAACCAACTGAACCACCCAGGCACGCCTCAAAGTGCTTTTATGAGGATATTAATGTTAATATGTTGTGAAAGATGAGATGGGCATAATGAACCAACCCTTTTCTGAATAAGAAACACAAGATGAAGGCTTATCATGAGAAGGATATCTGCTATACCTACCAAATATCAAGATTCATTATAAAATTATTGTTAAGAAGAGAGTTTGCTATTATGGTAGGGATAAAAACAATTGACCAATTAAAGATACTACAGATCCTAGAAATACACCTATGATACCCTAGACACATGGCAGGTAGCTTTAGAGATCTCTGGGAAAGAAAGGGCTATCCTAAAAATGGTGGTGGGACAATAGATTATTTTTATGGAAGGGAAAGGAAAATAAACCCCTCATACTATATACAGATATTAATTACTAATAGATTAAATACTAGGATGTTATTTATAAAACTAAGCAAATAATTACTACAGTAGAAATTTTATTTGTCTTAGGCTATGATAGGCTTTCTTAAGAAACAGAAACTATATAAATTAGAGGAATAATCAGTGAATTTCACCACATAAAAGCCGAGATTTTGTTTATGAAAAGACAGACAGGAGCTAGACAGGCTGAAGCTTGATATATATATATATATATATATATATATATATATATATATACACACACACACACACACATATACATATATATACACACACACACACACACACACACATATATATGTCAAAACTATATCCTGTCTACAAGAGATACATGTCAGTTTAAGGACACAAATAGGCTCGAAGTGAAGGCATAGAAAAAGATATTCCAAAAAGATGGTAACCAAAAGAAAACAGTAGTAGCTATACTTCTATCAGAAAATAATAGATGCAAAAAAATAGACTCTAAATGGATTAAAGACAAACTCCTAGAAGCAAACATAGGATAGAAGTTCCTTTGTATTGGTCTTAGCCATGATCAAAAGCACAAGCAACACAAGCAAAAATCAAATGGAACTACATCAAACTAAAAAGCTTCTGCACAGCAAAACAATCAACAAAAAGAAAAGGCATCCTATGAAACAGGAGAAAATATTTGCAAACCATATATCTGATAAGGGGTTAACATCCAAAATATATAGAGATATCATACAACTCAATTGCAAAAAACAAACAACAACAACAACAACTATTTTAAGATGGGCACAGGAACTGAATAGACATTTTTTTCAAAAACGTAAAAATGGCTAACATGTACATGAAAAAAATCTCAACATCACTAACTGTCAGAAGAATGAAAATCAAAACCACAATGAAATAACATCTCACACTTATTAGAATGGCTATCATCAAGAAGACAAACTGTTGGAGAAGATGTAGAGGAACAAGAATCTTTGTGCATTGTTGGTGAAAATGTAAATTGGTTTAGTTCAGCCACTATGGAAAACAGTATGGAGGTTCCTCAAAAACTTAAAAGTAGAAATACCACATGATCCAACAATCCTGGGTGTATATCCAAAGGAAATGAAAACAGGATATCAAAAATATATCTACAATATTATCATACAGATATTTGTGTGTAATGTATATAATATTCAATACATGTATATAATATACAATAGCCAAGATATGGAAACAACCTAAGTGTTTGTCAACAGATGAAAGAATAAAGAATATGTGACTATATGTATATATCAATTATGAGAAAGAAATCCTGCCATTTGTGACTGCATGAATAAACTTGAGGGCATTATGCTAGGTGAGATGAGTCAGACACAGAAAGACAAATATTGTAAGGTATCTATCAGCTATATGTGGAATCTATAGCTATATGTGGAATCTATGGAAAACTGAACTCCTAGAAACAGAATTGTGGTTACCAGTGGCTAGGGGGTGGGGCACTGGTGCAACGTTGTTCAAGGGTACAAACTTGCAACTAGAAGATAAATAAATTCTGGTGATCTAATGCACAGAATAATGATTACAGTCAACAATACTGTGTTATATCCTTCAAATGTGCTAAGAGACTGGATCTTACATGTTCTCTCCACAAATTAGCAGTGATCATTATGTGACATGAAACAGATATCAGCTAAAGCCTTGTGGGAATCATGTTGCAACATATAAATATATCAAGTCAACACTTCATATAAATTAAATTTACACAATGTTATATGCCAATTATATCTCAATAAAAATTTAAATATACCATGTGTCACTTAATGTACTTTTAAAATTTCTAGTAGCTTTATTAAAAATGTAGTAAGAAAGAAACAGATAAATTAAATGTGATACTATATTTTAGTTAACCCAACCAATCCAAAATATTATCATTGTAACATGCAGTCATTACTAAAACATTATTAATGAGAACAAAGTCTGTCACCATAGAAACAGTATACTAAAATAGAAATTTCACGAAAGTAAGAAAAGAAGGGTAGAGTGTTTGAATCGGGCTTCAGACCCCAGTGAGCACTGCCTCTGAAAAAAAAAAACAATAAAACATAAAATATAAAGGATATAAACCAAAATCTTCAAAGCTAACTCACTGGGATCGCCTTAAAGTGTTACGAATCTTCCTTCTTATTTATATGGATGCTATCCTGAATTCTCTGAGGTCCCTGAAAAATTTAAATCTTTAGCTTTGTGTATCATTTAGACTTCGTTATTGGTTAAAGCCATTCAGTGATTCAATACTAGTCTCTGACTTGTCAAAATTCCTAACTAAATTTTAAGCCTGTTTTTAAAGTTGACATGATTATAACATTTCTATTTTCTTCTATTTCTCTTCTTCCATTTTTGCTTCCAAAGCATCAATTGACTATTTGTCATTTGTTTTATCTTGTTTTCAAGATATTCCTCATATCTTGACCATTACATCTTCAGAAATGATTTTTAGCTAATTTAGAGTTGGAAATATATTTATGCTTCTTATAACTTCTTATTATAAAGTCACATGTTGGAAAGGGGAAAAATGGAATATAGTTTCCGTTCCACCTATTTAAAAAAAATGTTTATTTATCTATTTTGAGAGAATGAGATAGAGTGTGAGCAGGAGAGGGTCAGAGAAAGAGGGAGACACATAATCCGAAGTAAGCTCCAGGCTCTGTGCTGTCAGCACAGAGCCCCACGTGGGTCTTGAACTCACAAATCGGGAGATCATGACCTTACTTGAAGTTGGACGCTTAACCGACTGAGCCCCCCAGGCACTCCTCCTCTCCACCTATTTTTAAAAAGTTTTTCCCACCTCATATTATTTTCCCCCTAAGAACCTTTACTCTATATGTACATTCTCATACACATTCAGGAGTTTATATATATTTTCTTTTAGTTAGCATTTTCCAAAGATCTCTTTTATGCCAGATGATAGTATAGAAAGTGAAATAAAACACAGTTCATTCTTATCAAAGCTTACTATTGAATTATATTATAAATGTACACTAAGTTGAATACATTTTTGAGAACAAATTAGTACATATATTATGGTTTTGAGACTAAAAGATAAATAGTTCTTCTTGGGGGAAAGGTAAGATTTCTTCAAGCCAGTATAATTGAAACAATCTTTGAAAGATGAACAGTCATTGCTAGGAGACTAGGGGATTAACTTCTGTCTGTCATCAATGACTACCATGAAAATGACTCAGTCAGTTCTGTGTATTTTTATATCCTTACTAGTAGAATGAGTTAATACCTGTTCTCACCTAGTGTTCCCATCTTATAAGCCATTGTGACAACATCTAATTTATTATCACCTTAAATTTACCTGTAGCCAAGATGTGAGTACCACACTTTATGTGGATGATATTTAGAAAAACATTAGAAATAAATATAGTTATGTTATTTCAGATGAATATCCTATTAATCATTTAAGCTACTATCAAAGTTTTATTGAAAATAATCATTATATTGGCATGCTCATGGGTTATACTTTATAAGTATTATCCTGACGAAAACAAATTTATTTCCTGTTATTTTCTTGGATTTATTTGTTTTTATTTTAGTGATTTATATTTATACCCAAATATTGAAGCAGACTAAGAATCCCCTGACCAATATGTAAACTTTGAATTATTCCATTTGTGTCCTTTACTTATTAGAATGATAGTATTCCTTAAATATTTTGGATATTGGGATTGAACAACCATCAAGCTAGGCAAATTCATTGTCTAAAAAGAGAAATTGTGTTATTTTAAAAGAATATTTGAGGGGTGCTGGGTGGCTTAGTTGGTTAAGCATGTGACTTCAGTTCAGGTCATGATCTCACAGTTTGTGAGTTCAAGCCCTGCATCAGGCTCTGTGCTGACAGCTCAGAGCCTGGATCTTGCTTCATATTCTGTGTCTCTTTATGCTTTACCCTTCCCATGCTCATGCTCTGTCTTTCTCTCTCTCTCTCAAAAATAAACACTAAAAACGAATTTCAAAGAGAAAGTAAAAATGTAGAGTAATCCATGGGATTGAAAACTGATTTTATGAAACCTAGAAGTCATGAATCAGTTGGAAAATAGCCATCTCTATGTCTAAACATGTATTTAGAATATAGGGTTCATTTAAATATCTGTAGATGAAATGCACAAATAAATAAATGTTTTATAAAGTTTTTTCTTCTTCCCTATCTAAAACTTTTCTTAGCTACTCAGAGAAATGTGAACACTTACACAATTTTTCAAATTTGTTAATTCTTGCTTTAATAATGTACTTGAATTTTAAAGTGTATAAGAATTATAACTTCAAAAATGTCATTCTATATTCACTAGAAATATATAACTGTATAATATTCTTTTAAAATATATTTGTATATGTGGGTGTCACTAATACCTTCCTTAATATTTTGTCTCAAAAATAGTTAATCATGATCAGGAAAGTCAAACATGGTCTTATCTTTAAAAACTTTCATCCAGCTTCCCAACTTTAAGTCACCTATATCTTTGAGAAATTGTATTGTTATTCAGCAAATATTGACTCCTCTATGCTTCTCTGTTGAGGCGAAAGATACTACCCTGACCCACTGACTTTTAGCTAATGAAATGTTAGCAGATAGATGCAGACTGATTAAATGTACCTGTATAAATTAATAAGCCTGATGTGCATTTATGATTCTCCATGAGAAGAGTATGTTCTAGCTAGAGTCTGATCTAAGGGGAATTTGGAGATAGGAATGTTAGCTGCAGATAAAAACCTAACTCACAATTTGGAATCTAGGCTTGAAGAAAAGCTGTTCTATCTGACTTGCATAAAAGTAGCCATTCAACTCATGCATCACCCTGTGCTCATCACAACAAATGCACTCCTTAATCCCATCACCTATTTAACCCATCCCCCCACCCATCCTCTGGTAACCATCAATTTGTTCTCTATAGTTAAGAGTCTATTTTTCAGTTTGTCTCTTTTTTTTTCTCCTCTGCTCTTTTGTTTCTTAAATTCCACATATGAATGAAATCATATAGTATTTGTCTTTTTCTGACTCAATTACTTCATATTTAGCATTATACTGTCTAGCTCCATCCATGTTGTCCAATGGCAAGATTTAATTCTTTTGTTATGGCTGAATAATATTCCATTGTACATGTATACCACATCTTCTTTATCTGTTCATCAGTCATCGGACAGTTAGGCTCTTTCCATTATTTGCCTATTGTTAATAATGCTGCTGTAAACCTAGGGGTGCATGTATCCATCCCTTTGAATTAGTGTCTTTGTATTCTTTGGGTAAATATCCAGCAGTACAGTTGCTGGACCATAGGGTAGTTCTATTTTTAGCTTTTTGAGGAACCTCCATATTGGTTTCCAGAGTAGCTGCGCCAGCTTGCATTCTCACTGAAAATGCAAGCAGGTTCCTTTTTCTCCATATCCTTGCCAGCACCTGTTGTTTCTTTTGTTGTTGACACTATGCGAGGCCTTATTTTTAACCACAACTGTATTTACCAGTTTTCTTTTGTCTTTAATTATAGCAGACAGAGAATATAATTGTTAGTGCTGGTCTAGGGGAAAGCATATAGTAGGCAAAATTAGAATGTCTGGAGTCTGACAACACTCTGTCTACTCACTAATTGCACTGACTTATTTTCCTCCTAATGTCTTTACTTACTCTTTCCTTTATTGGGAGTTAATCTACATAGTTAGGTGCTACTTCCTTATTGGTATCAACTTTTAGGGATGCTGGAACCTCCTTTTTGAGCTAAAAAAATCTACTTTCCTATTCTACATGTATCAAAGTACCTTTGTCTTCTTACGTGTTCTTCCAGGGCAGTAGGAAATGTCTATAGTATATCTGACAGAGGTTTAGTTTACTATTGTGTGTGTATATGTGTGTGTGTGTGTGTGTGTGTGTGTGTGTGTGTGTGTGTGCGTTTGTTAAAGTTTAAAGTAACTACACTTACATATAACACCATTGGCTAGAAATTGGATATTGTCAATAAACTGTGTATCTTACTACATCACATCCCTCTCCTAGATTTAAGTACTAATTCAAATTCTGGATATATCATACATTTAATATTTTATAATATTATTGTTTATGTATGTACTCTGACAATTATTTTAACATTGTTAAAGTTTATGTAAATTAAGTCATCCTTTATATATTCTTTGGTGATTTCATCTTTTTGTTTAATGTTAGTTTTGAAAAATGCATCCATGTTGGTATGTGTAAAGTTTTTTTGTTGTTGCTATAAAATATTGTATGGAAAAATTATAGTTAACTATTATTTCCAGTTTCAACTTATTAAAAAAGAAGGGTGTTTAAAAACAATGGTGTTTCAAACATGCTTGCATATTTTTCTTGGTGTACATGACCAACATTTTTTCCTAGAGTTTGATGTGTTAAAAGGATGTAGATATTAAAATTTACCATATAATTATAAACTTTTTCCAAAATGGTTGTATGAATTGATATATCTACTTACAGTGTTTCAAATTATTGTACACATCTGTCAACATTAATCTTGTTAGACATTTTTATTTTTCTAAATCTTTTGGATTTATAATAGTATCTTGATGGTGGCAATTGGAATTTGCCTGATTCCAAAGATTTTGAGCATATTCTCATAATTTATTGAATGTTTTTACTTCCATTTTTGTGAATTGTGCATGAAGTAGGTTATTTTTATGAAGTCCCTTGTCTCCTTTTTTATATTAATTTATCAATGTGTACTTTACATTCAACAAAAAGCATTCATTAAGTGTCCTATTGGATAAATTATGATAAATGGATATGACAGCATAACGGGATATTTCTGTTGCCCAAAAAAATTTCCTCTGGTTGTTTGCAGTCATGTCCCATCACGGCCCCAGACAATTACTGGTAATATTTCTATTACAATCACATTATTTAACCTGTTTACATTTGGGTGCTTCCTTACCTGGACTCTTTTCCTTAGCATAGTGTTTTGAGATCCATGTTGGTGTGTGTATCAGTGGTTTGTTCCTTTTTTCTTGCTGAATATTATTCCATTGTATGAATAGTTCACAATTTGTTTATCCATCCAGCTGCTGACTTATATTTGAGTTGTTTCCAAATTTGGCCTAATAAATAAAGCTGAAATAACCATTTCTATATGTCTTTTTGAGAACATATGCTTTCATTTATTTTACATAAATAACTAGTTAAAATAATGAGTTTTAAAGCAATTTAACTTTTAAAGAGACTACATTTTCCAAAATGTGTGTTAATACTTTAAATTCTTATTAATAATAAATAAGAATTTTCTCTATGTCCTCACTACCACTCAGTATTACCAGTGTTTTCTAATTTTAGGCATTCTGCTGGACATATAGTGGTATCTCACTGTAGTATTAATATATATTTCCTTGATGAATAGTCACAATTAGTATTTTTATGGGGTTATGTATAAATATAGCTATATAAATAAAATTTGTGTATATACTTTATTTATATACATATTATATATAGAAATATACTTATTATAAAGTAAATATTTAGATACATATATCATACACACACATATATGGTCAATTTTCCTTATTCAATGATTCATATTTCAGAAATCTCCTACTTGCTAAAATTTATTTGTATCTCCCCAAATCAATACTCATAGTCATTTATAGGCATGTAAAAACCAGTAAAAAAAAATTGAATCCCCCAAAATGGACGTTCCCAGCTGAATGTGAGCAAAGCAATCCTCTGCCTACTTGTTCACCTCTCAGACTATAAACAGTGTCCATTTTGCACTCTATTTAGTGCCATGATTTTTGCATTTTTATGCTTTTTTTTGATAATGTTGCTGTTTAAAATTTACCCCAAATGTAGTGCTGAAGTGTTGTGCTGAAGTCTAGTGCCACTAAGTGTAAGAGGGCCATGACAGACATGACAAAAAATATGTGCTGGGTAAGCTTTATTCATTCATGGCTTACGTGCTGTTGACTTTTAAGGTTAATGTTAATGAAATAACAATATGTATTTAGTAGGCATCATTAAAAAGAAACACACATAAAACAAGGTTATTTATTAATCACTTGATGAAAATGTTGTGACCAAGGCTTACAGGAAGCTAACCCTGTATTTCTGGTAGGATCAGTCATTCAGTATTCTCTGATCCAGGATTTGTGGGAATTTTGCCATGCACGTGCCTGCATGCACACATGAGTGTGTATATTCTTAGTAAAATGTCTTTTCAAATATTTTGTTAAAATTTTTTGTTTGTTTGTTTCTGGGCTGTTTTATTCCATTGGTTTATGTGTCTGTTCCTGGGTTGATGCTATGCACCCTTAGTTTCTAGAGGTTTTATGTCTTGGTATTTAACAGGGTAAGTCTCTCACCTTGCTCTTCAGCCAGGGGCTCATTTATTCCTGGCCTTTGTTTTTCTACCTAAGTTTTGGAATTAACTTGCCAAATTCTATGAAAAATCCTATTGGAATCTTTTTTTTTTTATTTTTTTTAATTTTTTTTTTCAACGTTTATTTATTTTTGGGACAGAGACAGAGCATGAACGGGGGAGGGGCAGAGAGAGAGGGAGACACAGAATCGGAAACAGGCTCCAGGCTCCGAGCCATCAGCCCAGAGCCTGATGCGGGGCTCGAACTCACAGACCGCGAGATCGTGACCTGGCTGAAGTCGGACGCTTAACGGACTGCGCCACCCAGGTGTCCCAATCCTGTTGGAATCTTAACTGAGATGCTTTGAAGTTATCAATTAGTGTAGGGGAATTGCCATATTAACAATGTTGACTCTTCATGTCCAAGAATATGGTAAATCTTTCTTTTTGTTTAGGTATTCTTTAATGTCTTTGAATAAAGTTTTATAATTTTCTTCTTAAAGGACTTGATTTATTTCAGGAATTTCCTGAAATTTCTTCTTAAAGATATCTTTAAATCTTCACTTTTTAATTTCTTGTTTCTAATGTATAGAAATACAATTGATTTTTTGCATGTTGGTTTTACCTAGGAACGAAGTGAAATATTTATTCATTCTAATGATTTATTTGTAGATTTTTTTGGTGTTCTACATAAGTAATCAATCACCTGCAAATAAGAACACTTTTTAAAAAACATATTTCTAACTCCTATATAGGTTTTACCTTTATTTTATTTTATTGCACGGGTCAAGATGTTCAACACAACATTAAATAAGGGAAGCGAAGCTGACGTACATATCTTGTTCCTGATCTTAAAGAATGCTTTTGACATTTTACTGGTAAATATGAGGTCTGCTATAGATTTTTTTTTCTTTTCTTTTTTTTAATGTTTACTTTTTTCTTTATTATTTTGAATTTTTTTGAGTTTTTTTTACTTTATTTTTAATTTTTAAAATTTACATCCAAGTTAGCATATTGTGAAGCAATGATTTCAGGAGTAGATTCCTTAATGCCCCTTACCCATTTAGCCCATCCCCCCTCCCACAACCTCTCCAGCAATCCTCAGTTTGTTCTCCATATTTATGAGTCTCTTCTGTTTTGTCCCCCTTCCTGTTTTTATATTATTTTTGTTTCCCTTCCCTTATGTTCATCTTTTTTGTCTCTTAAAGTCCTCATATGAGTGAAGTCATATGATTTTTGTATTTCTCTGACTGACTAGTTTCACTTAGCATAATACCCTCCAGTTCCATCCATGTAGCTGCAAATATATATATATATATATATATATATATATATATATATACACCACATTTTCTTTATCCATTCATCCATTGGTGGAAATTTGGGGTCTTTCCATAATTTGGCTATTGTTGATAGTGCTGCTATAAACATGGGGGTGCATGTGTCCCTTCGAAACAGCACACCTGTATCCCTTGGATAAATGCCTAGTAGTGCAATTGCTGGGTTGTAAGGTAGTTTTATTTTTAGTTTTCGGAGGAACCACCATACTGTTTTTGAGAGTGGCTGCACCAGCTTGCATTCCTACCAACAATGCAAAAGAGATCCTCTTTCTCTGCATCCTTGCCAACATCTGTTGTTGCCTGAATTGTTCATGTTAGCCATTCTGACAGGTGTAAGGTGATATCTCATTGTGGTTTTGATTTGTATTTCCCTGATGTTGAGTGATGTTGAGCATTTTTTCATGTGTCAGTTGGCCATCTGGATGTCTTCTTTGGAGAAGTGTCTATTCATGTCTTTTGCCCATTTCTTCACTGGATTATTTGTTTTTTGGGTGTTGAGTTTGATAAGTTCTTTGTAGATTTTTGATACTAACCCTTTATCTGATAGGTCATTTGCAAATATCTTCTCCCATTCTGTCGGTTGCCTTTTAGTTTTGCTGATTGTTTCCTCCGCTGTTCAGAAGCTTTTTATTTTGATGAGGTCGCAGTAGTTCATGTTTGCTTTTGTTTCCCTTGCCTCTGGAGATGTGTTGAGCAAGAAGTTGCCGCAGCCAAGATCAAAGAGGTTTTTGACTGCTTTCTCCTCGAGGATTTTGATGGCTTCCTGTCTTTCATTGAGGTCTTTCATCCATTTTGAGTTTATTTTTGTGTATGGTGTAAGAAAGTGGTTCAGGTTCATTCTCCTGCATGTCACTGTCCAGTTTTCCCAGCACCACTTGCTGAAGAGACTATCTTTATTCCATTGGATATTCTTTCCTGCTTTGTCAACGATTAGTTGGCCATACGTTTGTGGGTCTATTTCTGGGTTCTCTATTCTATTCCACTGATCTTAGTGTCTGTTCCTGTGCCAGTACCATACAGCTTTGTAGTATAGCTTTACGTCTGGGATTGTGATTCCTCCAGCTTTGGTTTTCTTTTTAAAGATTGCTTTGGCTATTTGGGGTCTTTTCTGGTTCCATACAAATTTTAGATTATTTGTTCTAGCTCTGTGAAGAATGCTGGTGTTACTTTGATAAGGATTGCATTGAATATGTAGATTGCTTTTGGTAGTATCGACATTTTAACAATATGTGTTCTTCCTATCCAGGAGCATTGAATCTTTTCCATTTCTTTGTGTCTTCTTCAATTTCTTTCAAAACCTTTCTATAGTTTTCAGTGTATATATATTTCACCTCTTTGGTTAGACTTATTCCTAGGTATTTTATGGTTTTTGGTGCAACTGTAAATGGGATTGATTCCTTGATTTCTCTTTCTGTCGCTTCATTGTTGGTGTATAGGAATGCAACCGATTTCTGTGCATTGATTTTATATCCTGCAACTTTGCTGAATTCATGAATCAGCTCTACCAGTTTTTTGGTGGAATCTTTTGGGTTTTCCATATAGAGTATCATGTCATCTGCGAAAAGTGAGAATTTGACCTCCTCCTGGCCGATTTGGACGCCTTTATTTCTTTGTGTTGTCTGATTGCAGAGGCTAAGACTTCCAATACTATGTTGAATAACAGTGATGAGAGTGGACATCCCTGTCTTGTTCCTGACCTTAGGAGGAAAGCTCTCAGTTTTTCCCCATTGAGGATGATATTAGCATTGGGTCATTCATATATGGCTTTTATGATCTCTAGGTATGATCCTTCTATCCCTACTTTCTTGAAAGTTTTTATCAAGAAACGTTGCTGTATTTTGTCAGATGCTTTCTCTGCATATATTGAGAGGATCATATGGTTCTTGTCCTTTCTTTTATCGATGTGATGAGTCACGTTAATTGTTTTGTGGATATTGAAACAGACCTGCATCCCAGGTATAAATCCCACTTGGTCGTGGTGAATAATTTTTTTTAATGTATTGTTGGAGCCGGTTGGCTAATATCTTGTTGAGGATTTTTGCATCCATGTTCATCAGGGAAATTGGCCTATAGTTCTCCTTTTTCATGGGGTCTCTGTCTGGGTTTGGAATCAAGGTAATGCTGGCTTCATAGAAACAGTTTGGAAGTTTTCCTTCCATTTCTATTTTTTGGAACAGTTTCAAGAGAATAGATGTTAACTCTTCATTAAATGTTTGGTAGAATTCCCTTGGAAAGCCATCTGATCCTGGACTCTTGTTTTTTGGCAGATTTTTGATTACTGATTCTATTTCCTTACTGGTTCTGGGTCTGTTCAAATTTTCTATTTCTTCCTGTTTCAGTTTGGGTAGTGTATATGTTTCTAGGAATCTGTCCATTTCTTCCAGATTGCCCATTTTATTGGCATATAATTGCTCATAATATTCTCTTATTATTGTTTTTATTTCTGTTGTGTTGGTTATGATCTCTCCTCTTTCATTCTTGATTTTACTTATTTGGGTCCTTTCCTTTTTCTTCTTGATCAAACTGGCTAGTGGTTTATCAACATTATTAATTTTTTCAAAGAACCAGATTCTGGTTTCATTGATCTGTTCTACTGGGTTTTTTTTGGTTTCGATAGCATTGATTTCTGCTCTAATATTTATATTTCCTGTCTTCTGCTCGTTTTGGGTTTTATTTGCTGTTCTTTTCCCAGCTCCTAAGGTGTAAGGTTAGGTTGTATATCTGAGATCTTTCTTCCTTCTTTAGGAAGGCCTGGATTGCTATATACTTTTCTCTTATGAGTGCCTTTGCTGCGTCCCAGAGGTTTTGGGTTGTGATGCTATCATTTTCATTGACTTCCATATACTTTTTAATTTCCTCTTTAACTGCTGGGTTAGCTCATTCATTCTTTAGTAGGATGTTCTTCAGTCTCCAAGTATTTGTTACCTTTCCAAATTTTTTCTTGTGTTTGATTTTGAGCTTCATTGCATTGTGGTCTGAAAATATGCATGGTATGATCTCTATCTTTTTGTACTTACTTAGGGCTGATTTGTGTCCCAGTATATGGTCTATTCTGGAAAATGTTCCATGTGCACTGGAGAAGAATGTGTATTCTGCTGCTTTAGATGAAATGTTCTGAATATATCTGTGAGGTCCATCCGTTCCAGTGTGTATTCAAAGTTATTGTTTCCTTGCTGATTTTCTGTTTAGATGATCTGTCCATTACTGTAAGTGGGGTGTTGAAGTCCCCTACTATTATGGTATTATTATCAATGAGTTTCTTTATGTTTGTGAATAATTGATTTAAATATTTGGGTGCTTTCACATTTGGAGCATAAATGTTTATAATTGTTAGGTCTTCTTGGTGGATAGACCCCTTGATTATGATATAATGCCCTTCTGCATCTCTTGATACAGCCTTTATTTTAAAGTCTAGATTTTCTGATATAAGTATGGCTACTACGGCTTTCTTTTTTTGACCATTAGCATGATAGATGCTTCTCCATCCCCTTACTTTCAATCTGTAGGTGTATTTAGGTCTAAAGTGGGTCTCTTGTAAACAGCATATAGATGGATCTTGTTTTCTTATCCATTCTGTTACCCTATGTCTTTTGATTGGACCATTGAGTCCATTGATGTTTAGAGTGAGTACTGAAAGATACGAATTTATTGCCATTATGATGTTTGTAGAGGTGGAGTTGGTGGTGGTCTTCTCTGGTCCTTTCTAATCTTTTGTTGCTTTATATATATATATATATATATATATATATATATATATATATTTGCCACCGTTGCATCCATACTTGATTGCAGCTCAGTTATAGCATTTTTAATTTCATTCTGGCTATTTTTTACTACTTTTATCTCTCCAGAAAGGTATTCTAATCTGTTTCGACTCCAGCCAGTATTCTTATTATCATGATTCTAAATTCTCGTTCAGACATCTTGCTTGTATCTGTGTTGGTTAAATCCCTGGCTGTTGTTTCTTCATGCTCTTTCCTTTAGGGTGAATTCCTTCGTTTTGTCATTTTGAAGGAAGAAAAGGAATTAATGAGGTAGAACAACTGAAATTTAAAAAATTAAAATTAAAAAATATTAAAATTAAAAATTAAAAATTAAAAACACACACACAAAAATCAAATAGATGATGTTAGATTCTAGGTGTGTTTTGGTCTGGGTGTTGAAAGTGCTTTGACAGATTAGAGAAATGGAAAAAAAAGAAAGAAAGAAAGGTGGAGAAAAAAGAAAATGAAATCGTTTGAGAATTTGAAGAAATGAATACACTAAAGTAGACAAAAATGAGATGATGTGGGTAAAATAGAATTTGAAAAAAATATACACAAAAGTAGAGAATATAGTAGAAAAAATTAAAGAAAAGTATTTTAATAAAAATTAAAAAGAAATGAATTTTTTCATTTTCTGTATTTAAGAAAAAAGAAAAGAAACAAAAAAGAGAAAAAAGAAAAAAAGGAAAGAAAAAAGGAAATCATTTGAAAATTTGAAAAATTGAATGCACTGTAGTAGACTGAAATAAAATGATAGGAGTAAGATAGAAGTTGATAAAATTTACATAAAACAAAAATATAGTAATGAAAATTAAATAAAAATATTTTAAAAAGAAATTGAAAGTAAAAATGAAGTTTTTCTCTTTCTGCATTCAAGAAAAAGAAAAGAAATGAAAAAGTAAAAAAGAAAAAAGAAGGAAATTGTTTGAAAATTTGAAAAGGTGTGCGGCGCCTGGGTGGCTCAGTCGGTTGAGCAGCTGACTTCAGCTCAGGTCATGATCTTGCGGTCTGTGGGTTCGAGCCCTGCGTTGGGCTCTGTGCTGACAGCTTGGAGCCTGGAGCCTGTTTCAGATTCTGTATCTTCCTCTCTCTGATCCTCCTCTGTTCATGCTCTGTCTCTCCCTGTCTCAAAAATAAATAAAACGTTAAAAAAAATTAAAAAAGAAAAGAAAAGTTGAGTACACTGAAGTAGACTAAAATAAAATGATGGAAGTAAAGTAGACTTTTAAAAAATTTACACAACAGTAAAAACTATAGTAATAAAAGTTAAAGACAGATATTTTTAATAAAAATTGAAAATAAAAATGAGTTTTTTCTTTCTGTATTCAAGAAAAAGAATTGTAAAAGGGAAAAAGAGAAAAAAAAGAAAAAAAAATTGAATAGATGAGCCTGCTAACAGATTGAAGTAGGACTGAAATTGCTTCATTTTCCCCTAGAGGTTAGTCATGTAGCTCTTTATAGTCCCTAAATTAAGCCGGCGGTGAGATTTGTGTTCTTGAAGAAGAAAGTTGGCCCAGTTGGGTGGGACTCTGTGTAACAGCTCTGATCTCCACTAGATGGCGCTGCTAGACTACTGGAGTGGATTGTTGTGGTGCTTATAGGGGCACACGCTCATGCACGGCAGCAGTGAAAATGGTGCCACCCAGCCACACAGTCTGTTCTCTTCGATCAGGAATCACGCACCGGTCTTCCGTCTTCAGCTCTCGTCCACTCCCTGCTTTTCCACTCTCAGTGACCAGGCCCCAGGCAGTACCTCTCTCCCAATTTTTGTCTCAGATGTGGCTGTTTTCCCTGGCCTCTTACTTCTGAAGAACTGTGGCTTTGACCCGTTCTGCCCCTCTGATGGAGGGTCTCACCAAGCAATGGCTGAATGAGCAGTGGTCGAATGTTGGCTGCACCCAGGAACGCCCACTGGACCCTGCTGTTGCCGGTGCCCGGAGACTGCGGCCAGGTGCCAGCCCGCCCCTGAAAAAGATTGAGAGACAGTGTAACATCAGCATTCCAGGGATTATGGAAAATTGCAACACACATCTGGCACCAGGCTTCACCCTTAACGACCTTGTTCCAGTACCAGCGAATGTGGCCATTTTCTGGGGTCTGCTGGGACCATGTGGCTTCAACAGTCTCTACCAAATGTCCTTCCAGCAGTGGAACCGCTTTTCCCTGTGTGGCCTGAGAGCCTCCCGGACCCCATTCTGTTCCTGGAGATTCACCTTTCCCACCAGAAATCTGCCAGGTGTGGAGTTGCGGAGTTGCAGCCTTTGTGCTCCCCTTGTTTACAGTCTTAATGGAATTTAAACCCTCTCCTTTCTCCTTTCTCCCTTTTTAGTTTAGTCCCTGCAGCTGTTTCCAATTTTCCACTTTCTCTACAGCTGCTTTTGGGGAGGGGTGCTTTTCCCGTATGCTCCCTCCCCAGTCCCCATCCTCTCTCCGCCCGCAAAAGGGGTTCCCTACCTTTCGCGGCTTCTTGCTCCCCAAGTTCAACTCTTCGTGTCGCATACCTGCTGAATTCTGTGGTTTAGTTGTGCAGATTGTTGTGTTAATCTTCCAATTAGTTTTCTAGGTATGTAGGATGTTTTAGTGTTGGTCTGGCTGTATTTCATGGATGCGTGACACACAAAAAGCTTCCATGCTGTTCCGCCATCTTGGCTCCTCTCTATTTTGTTCAAATTTAAATCACATAGTATTTCTTCATAGTTTTAATCATGTATATGTGTAGATAGATAGATATATAGATATAGATATAGATGTAGATTAGATATAGATGTATCCAGATAAGAAAAAAAGAATCCAGGTAAGAAAGGATCCAAATGTAAGCAGATTAAATAATGTGATTGTAATAGAAATATTACCAGTGATTGCTTGGGGCTGTGATGGGAAATGACTGCAAACAAGAGGAAATGTTTTTTGGCAATATATTTTTGGGCAATATATATTAATAGAACAAAGAAGGTTTTTTCTTTTTAAGTTCATTTATTCATTCTGAGAGAGAAAGGAGTATAGGCAGGGAGGGGAGGAAGCAGAGAATGAGGAAGAGAGAGAAAATCCTAGGTGGGCTTTAACTTGAGCTGAAACCAAGAGTAGGATGTTTAATTGACTGAGCCACTCAGGCACCCCTATATATGTGTATTTTTTAAGTAGTAAGCCGCTGTCAGGGCACCTGGATGACTCAGTGGGTTAAGCCTCCAACTTCGGCTCAGGTTGGGATCTGGTAGTTCATGAGTTCGAGCCCCACTCTGACAACTCAGAGCCTGGAGCCTGCTTCGGATTCTGTGCTTCCCTCTCTCTCTGTCCCTCCTCCACTCATGCTCTGTCTATTTCTCTCTGTCTCTCTTTTTCTCAAAAATAAATAAACATTGATTTTTTTTTAAATACTAAGCCACTGTCAGTGTTGATAAGATTATCAGCTATCAACTTTATTTGCTTTTTTAAAGGTAATGTGTCTACTGCAGGTTTCCAGTTCTGTATGTAAGAAGCTTGGCGGTTGTCACACTATCCTAACCACAAGTATAAAAGCTAAACAGACTGAAACATCAGCAGCTCTTCTAGAATGTTTCAGAGGTGTGGAAACAGGGCAAACCCCCACCCCCAAAACTAGAGAGACAGATGAATATGGGGAGTCATGGCTTACCAAAGCATAGACTTACAAGCTGAAGCTGCCACAGAATCACTGAGGGCATAGGAAGACCTGAACAGTAAGTGACAAATTACTGGTGGCTCAATTCAGACCAATCTGAATGTTAAAAACGTCAGGGGGCCAGTCATAGGGTGTTGAGGGGCCAGAGTTTTGTGAGTTTTACCTGGTTCTGGCAGAGAGAAGGCTAAAAGAAATCATTTCAAAAAATACAACACTCAGTTCCCCTGGAACAATGCCTGTTCCAAGGGAAACTAGTTAATAAGAGCATAACCAGCTGGGTTTTAGTCAGAGCCTAATTACCCTTGTAGAAGGGAAATTCCTAAATCTACCCCACTGTAGCTATCTCGTCTTTCTATTGGAGGAACAATAAACTGAGAAAGTCTTGTGAAGTTCATAGACTAGAGGCACAGAGTCACTAAAAGGCTGTGACCTAATCATAGAACTATAGAATCCTTCCCCTCCCCCAGCACCTCACCACCATATTACTAAAAGACTACTTATACCCATTCCTTCTACGCAGTGTATCATATCCAACTATCAAGAAAAAAATTATAAGGCATAGCCAAAGGTAAAAAACACAACTTAAAAACAGAGTAGATAACAGGACCAGATATGGCAGGGATATTGAAATTATCAGACCAAGAATTTAAAACACCTATGGTTAATATTTGAAGGGCTCTAATAGATAGACAGCATGCAAAAACAGATGAGCTATATAAGTGAAGAGAAATATTAAGAAACAACCAAAGAGAAATGTTAGAGATCAAAGATGATACTGTAACAGAAATGAAGAAGGCCTATAATGGGCATACCAATAGACTAGACACAGCTGAGGAAGGAAACTCTAAGCTAGAAGTATATCAACAGAATCCTTGAAAGTCAAAAAGCAAAGATGGCAAAAACTTAAAAAAGCAGAACAAAATATCCAAAGACTATGGGACAACTTCAATAAGTGTAACATATACATAATGTGAATACCAGAAGAGAAGATAGAGAAGGAACAGAAGAATATTTGAAACAATAATAACTGAGAATCTCCCCAAATTAAGGCAGATACCAAACCATAGATCCAAAGGTACAGACAAATCATTATTGGAGTATTTAATAAGCATTTATTGATCTTCTAAATCCATGATTACCTTTGAAACAAATTAAAGGATTTAAGCCAGTTTTGATTAGTCAAATTAAAACTACAATGAGAATTAGAAATTACTTAATATTAAATTATAATTTTATGAAAGCATTTTTAGTAATAATATCGCAGATAAACTAACAATATTTTCTATTGCCATATAATTTACATTTTAAAAAGATATAGAATTATTGAATAAGCATATTCATAATCAGGTAGTTTGAAATTGTACTTATAAAATTCTGAAACTCAAAATTTGAATTGAACATAAATTAAAATATCAACTTGGCCTTATAAGGTATAATTGTAAAGGACTTCAAGAAGTTATATAAACTCTCATATCTACCAATTAAAAGACCCAAATGTAGTTTTAAAGTATTTGAAGATTCAAAAGTAAAGTAATTGCATATTACTTCTTCATTTCCTATTTCCAAAGCATCTCTGACTGTGTCTTAGAATGTTCCTATTTAAAACAAAATTATAGCTACTTAATGTACTTTTTTGCCATGGTTCCTGAAAGATCAATCTTCCAAAAATTAGCTGCTGGTGCAGAATTGCTCTTTCTATTCCCTGGTTTTATTCCATTTGCTAGAGTAACAAGAAAAATTGCTTTGATAATTTTACTTCTAGAAGTTATTTCTCTGTGTCAGTTGTACACAGTTACTTTTTGTTCAGAAGTGATAGTGCCTCAAATCAGTAGCAAATATATTAAATTATAGTATCTTGTCATTAAATACCTTTGAGTTATTATTTTGTGTCACAGCTATTAATGGCACAATTACTACTTGTTATTTCTAGATATATGAAATTATAATACAAACAAAATATTTGTATTGCACTTGTTTAAGTATCTTTTATTTGTTCTGTTATAGAAACTAATTTTAATGCATGTTTAATCAAACTACATCTTACAAAAAAACACTTTACATAAGTACTAGCCATGGAAATTATATACCACATACCTGTGTTTGCTTGGAATGACAGAATTTTTATATTAAAATAGATCTCTGATATAATCTAACATAAAAGAAAATACGCTTATCCAAAAAAATGCAATTTTTCAAATTTTTTGGGCTATCAGAATTTTCCCTTTCAATTTAATCAACCTGAAAGTATCCTGCTTCAATTTTAATTAAAATTAAGTTAATATTTCTGTTTTTATAAATAATTGGCATATGGAACAATTAGATATTTTATTTTTGAGAGATTTGGAGTTTTATAACATTATGGGCTTTGTTAATCAATGGAATTACAAGTTCTGTGGATTTGGCATGAGATGTTTTTATAGTTTTTCTTTTTGGCTCAATGGTTATTCTTAGCTATGATTTCAAATAGCTTCAAGAAGATAGCACTTTTTTAGGGCTTCAGTTAGTATTTCATTTGCAAACATAGCAACTAAAAGGAAACTATGCAGGAGATCGCCATGTAAAGATAATAGATAGGTTACAAGTAGATAAAAATGAGATAGATGATATCATATATAATATGTATGAATGCTATATGTATATATAAAAGTAATTAATGTATGTAATTATGTTTCATTCTAGTAATTTTTTTTTATTTTTAATTCTTAAATAGTGTACAAGAAAAAGAATGATATAGAATGATTATGGCTCCATATCTCATTCTAATTGTACTGTCCCACAATCCCTCAAATTTAACTTTAGTCAATAAGACCTTGGGTAAGTCAACAGAAATTTTACTTTTCTGTGCACAATATTTATAGTGATTAAACACTACATGTGAAATAGTAATAAAAATAGCTGTGGCCACAAAAAACGTTGCAGGGGAAAGACAGCTAATTAAAATTTGATTAAACTAAATGTGAAGGTATTTCTTTGTATTAGTGTCTAACCAGAGGTGTATTTAAAAGATTTTCTAGTGTTCCAGTTCCTTGCTTAAAATAATATTTAAAAGCTTAAACTGTTAAAATCCCTGCCTGTGTTGAAGTCCCTGTTTGCCACTTATTGATTGGGACAGAATCTTCAACATCCACAAAAACTATTTCCCCTTTTCTGACACACACCAAATTACATTTCCCAGCCTCAAGTGTAGTTAAGTGTGGCCCTGTGCCAGTATCTCAGTAATGAAATGGGAATGGAAGTGATGTGTTTCTCTTCCATGACAGGGTCTTTAAGAAAGTGGCTGTGCTTTTCTTTTGTTCTCTCTACTTTCCCATGCTGGGCTGGGATTACAATGACCAGAGTGACTTTCAGAAGCCAGAAGATGAAGGTGGCAATGTATCCATCAGCCTGGATTCTAGAAAGATACTGTAAACTAGAATTGCCTGTGACCTGAAAACCATAACTTGAACAATTATGTGATAAGGAACTAAACCTTGATATTTTTTTGCCACTAAAGTTTGAGGGTCTATGACCCTTTATCCTATGTACTCAATAAACAAGTTTTGTGACATCAGACCAATTATTTTGCCTATGAGCCTTGGTTATGTTTCCTAAAAAACGTTGATTGCTTTGAATGAATGAATGAGTGAATGAAATATTGATTTATATATATTCTAACATTGAATAATTTGCTTTCTTACCATTAGCAAATCCAGTTCAGTGTATCCTCACCTTTTTTTTTTTTTAATATTCCAAGTTAATTACTAAGTAGCTTGGCTTTTGGGTTAATCTTTTTTTTTAATTTTTTTTAACGTTTATTTATTCTTGAGACAGAGAGAGACAGAGCATGAACGGGGGAGGGGCAGAGAGAGAGGGAGACACAGAGTCAGGAGCAGGCTCCAGGCTCTGAGCCATCAGCCCAGAGCCTGACATGGGGCTTGAACTCATGGACTGTGTGATCGTGACCTGAGCTGAAGTCGAACGTTCAACCGACTGAGCCACCCAGGCGCTTTGGGTTAATCTTTGATTATTACACTCAAGAATACCTTTGTGTTCCTGTGTCTGTCTTTTTTCACATGTCATAATGTTCTCCAGGTTCATCAATGTTGCTCCAAATATGACATGATGCCACTTTTATAAAGAATCTAAAATAGAAAAACTCAGAGGTGCCTGGGTGGCTCAGCTGGTTAAGAGTCTGACTCTTGATATCAGCTCAGATCTCACACTCATGAGATCAAGCCCCACACTGGGCTCCATGCTGGGTGTGGAGTCTGCTTAAGTTTCTCTCCCTTTCCCTCTGCACCTTCCCTGATCTCTCTCTCTCTCTCTCTAAAGAGAAAAGAAGGAAGGGAGGGAGGGAGGGAGGGAGGGAGGAAGGAAGGAAGGAAGGAAGGAAGGAAGGAAGGAAGGAAGGAAGGAAGGAAGGAAGGAAGGAAGGGGAAGGGTTAGGGGAAGGGAAGGGAAGAAAAGTGAAACTCATAGAAACAGAGAGTAGAATGGTGGTTGCCAGGGGATGGAGGGAAGGGAAAATAGGAAGATATTAGTCAAAGGGTACAAGTTTCAGTTACACAAGATGAATAAGTCCTAGAGATCTACTGTACTGCATAGCACCTATAGTTAACAATACTGAACAGTATACTTAAAAATTTCCCAGGTGGATAGATCCTAAGTTAAGTGTTCTTCTTCTTCCCCTTTAAAAAAAAAAATTCCAGTATAGTTGACATGCAGTGTTAAATTAATTTCAAGTATACAATATAGTAATTTAACAATTCTATATATTAGATAGTGCTCATCAAGATAAGTGTACTCTTAATCCCCTTCAGCTATTTCACCCATTCTGCCACCCACCTCCCCTCTGGTAAGCATCAGTTTGTTCTCTGTAGTTAAGAGTCTGTTCCTTGGTTTGTCTCTTTTTTTTCTTTGTTCATTTGTTTTGCTTCTTGAATTCCACATCATGGTGAAATCATATGGTATTTGTCTTTCTCTGACTTATTTTGTTAGCTTCATCCAGGTTGTTGTAAATGGCAAGATTTCATTCTTTTTTATGGCTGAAAATATCGCATTATGTACACATACTACATCTTCTTTATCCATTCATCTATCTATGGATACTTGGACTGCTTTCATAATTTGGCTATCGTAAATAATGCTGCAAGAAACATAGGGATTCAAATATCCTTTCAAATTAATGTTTTTTGTATTCTTTGAGTAAATACCCAGTAGGGCAATTACTAGATCATACAGTAGTTCTTTTTTTTTTTTTTTTTGAGGAGCTTATACACTGTCTTCCATAGTGGCTACACCTGTTTGTATCCCCACAAAAAGTGCATGAGGATTCCTTTTCCTCCACATCCTCATCAACATTTGATTCTTGTGTGTTTGATTTTGCCATTCTGACTGGTATGAGGTGGTCTTTCATTGTGGTTTTGAGTTGCATATCCCTGATGATGGGTGATATTGAGCATTTTTTCATGTCTGTCAGCCATCTATGTCTTCTTTAGAAAAAAATACTTATTTTTAATCAGATTATTTGTGTTTTTGATGTTGAGTTATATAAGTTATTTATATACTTTGGATATTAATCCTTTGTTGGATATTATTTGCAAATATCTTCTCCCATTCATTAGGTTGCCTTTTTTTTGTGCTGGTGGTTTCCTTCATTTGCTGTGCAAAATCTTTTATTTTTGTGCAATCCCATTAGGTTGTTTTTGCTTTTGTTTCCTTTGCTTGGGGAGACAAATCCATAAATACTTTACTAAGCCTCATGTCCAAGAGATTAATACCTATGTTTTTCTCTTAAAGAGTTTTATGGTTTCAGGTCTCACAATTAGATCTTCGATCTATTTTATTTTGTGTATGTTGTAAGGAAGTGGTCAAGTTTCATTCTTTTGCATGTAGCTGTCCTTTTACCCCAACATCACTTATTAAAAAGACCATCTTTTTCATCATATATTCCTTCCTCTTTTGTAATAGATTGATTGACTATAGAAGTGAGTTTATTTCTGGGTTCTCTATCCTGTTCCATTGATCTGTGTGTCTATTTGTGTGACAACACCACTGTTTTGATTACTATAGCTCTGTAGTATATCTTAAAATCTGTGGTTATGACACCTCCAGCTTTGTTCTTCTTTCTCAAGGTTGCTTTGGCTCTTTGGGGTCTTTTGTGGCTCCATACAAATAGGGTTATTTGTTCTGTTGAAAAATGTAAAAAATTTTGTTGTTGTGAAAAATGTTGTTGATATTTTTATAGGATTGTATTGAATCTGTAGATTGTTTTGGGTAGTATGGACATTTTAATGATATTAATTTTTCCAATCTAAGAGCATGGAATATTTTTCCATTTATTTATATTGACTTCATTACCTTTCATCAGTGTCTAATAGTTTTCAGATTACAGGTCTTTCACCTACTTGGTTAAATTTATTCTTACATATTTTATTCTTTTTGGTGCAATTGTAAATGGGATTGTTTTCTAATTTCTCTTTCTGCTACATCATTATTTGTGTATATAAATACAACAGATTTCTGTTTATTAGTTTTGTGTCCTGCAACTTTCCTGAGTTTTATTCAAATAGTTTTTTTTTGGTGGAGTCTTAAGGGTTTTATATTTCTAGTATCATGTCATTTGCAAATAGTGACTTTTTTTTCTTCTTCCTTACCAATTTGTATGCCTTTTGTTTCTTTTTCTTGTCTGATTGCTGTGGCTAGGACATAAAGGACTATGTTGAATAAGAGTGCTGTGGCTAGGACATAAGGACTATATTGTTACTGAACTCAGAGGAAGAAGTTTCCACCTCTTTCAGGTTTCCACCATTGAGTATGATGTTTGCTGTGGACTTTTTGTGTATTACTTTAGGATGTTGAGGTATGTTTCCTCTAATCTTACTTTGTTGAGAATTTTTAATGCATTTTCTCAAATTCTTTTTCTGCATGTATTGCAATAGTAATGTGGTATTTCTTTCCTCTTGTTAGTGTGATGTATAATTTTTCTGTTTAACTTGTTTAAATTTAATTATTATTTATTATATATATGCATTATATATTTTAAAACATAGTTTTGTACTTCAGTATTTTTTCTTTTAGTATTTTTAAATTATATTCATTTTACTCTTTTTTATAAAGACTTAATATGATATTCCCAGTTCGAAATTATCTTCTTGTATGCAGAAATTCCATTCATGTTATTTGTTCTCTTGTTAATTTTATTAATTCTTACATTAGAGCCATTTGTGACAATCCAAGACAGTACCTTATAGAGTATAAATACAAATGCAGAAAGTTTTGCACTTGTACTTCACTTCAGTATTTTCTACATATTATGATGGTGCTGTGGACAAAGCAAGCACCAGTGAGCATAAGTAATATTATTGATATTTTTTATCAATCAATCTTAATGTTTAGTTATTTTTAAGAGACAGAGAGAGACAGAGCATGAGCAGGGGAGGGGCAGACAGAGGGGAAGACACGAAGCAGGCTCCAGGCTCTGAGCTGTCAGCACAGAGCCTGAAGTGGGGCTTGAACTCACAAACCATGAGATCAGGATCTGAGCCAAAGTCAGACGCTTAACCGACTGAGCCACTGGGGTGCTCTTGTCAATGAATCTCATGTTGACCTACATTCACCTAAAATTCCTGTCATTTCTTACTTAATTATAGAATTGGTAATGTTTTAAAATTTTCTAGTTTCTAATAAATCTAATCTTTTAGATAAAAGTAGTAAAAATAAAATTTAATTTATCTCAATCATGTAGGTTATTATATGAATTCCATGAATATGTGCTGAGTCTGAAATGATAAAATGGAAACAAAGATAAAAAGGAGAATAGTCATGTTAGATTGTGCAGGTTTTAATTAACATATAGTGTTAATATTTTTCAATGTATTTTGAGGAACTGTGATATGATACTTTCTTTTTTTAATGTTTATTTATTTTGAAGAGAGAGTTCAGGCAGGAGAAGGGCAGAGAGAGAGAGAGAGAGAGAGAGAGAGAGTCCCAAGCAGGCTCTGCGCTGTTAGTGCAGACCCCAACGTGGACTCATTCTCATGAACCAATCATGACCTGAGTTGAAACCAGAAGTCGGACACTCAACTGACTGAGCCATCCAGGTGTCCCATTTTATTTTTAAATTTTTTTTTCAACGTTTATTTATTTTTGGGACAGAGAGAGACAGAGCATGAACAGGGGAGGGGCAGAGAGAGAGGGAGACACAGAATCGGAAACAGGCTCCAGGCTCTGAGCCATCAGTCCAGAGCCTGACGCGGGGCTCAAACTCACGGACCGCGAGATCGTGACCTGGCTGAAGTCGGACACTTAACCAACTGCGCCACCCAGGCGCCCCTCATTTTATTTTTAAATGACAATACTTCCTTCTAAATTTTGTATCACTCATTTTGTTATTATAAATTCCTTCCTTCTAAATTTAATTATTGAGAGTAGAAATCCACTGAAGTCAGAACATATGATTTATAGTTCTGTTATTATTTTATCCCCATAAAAACATTTTATGACATAGAATTTAATACTTTTTATTGCAATATTTATTCATTGTCTTCCAATATTTTCAAAACATTACCTCTTTCTAGGCTTCAAAGATCTTAAAACTTCTTAGTGCAAAGTAGGTACTTGATTTGGTGTTGTTATTGATTAACGTGATTAAATTTTGCTGAATCCATTAAAAGTTGTTAATCTAAAATATTTGAAAAATTTTAAATAATGCACATACACCAACAATTTTAGGAAATGATCCTAGAATATTATTGGTAATTTATTCATTCTAATTACTAGCTTCCACATTTTTATCTCTTAGATTGGTTAAGACATGTTGGTAACATTCTCGGATGATATAGTAAAGTTATTCAGTAACAGACCTAAAATTCTGTGGAAAATCACCCACAGAGATTGAGATTTTTTTTTCTTGATAATAGAACCTATAGAATGTAGTAACCAGGAAAATCATCTGTAACCTATGGTAATTATTGTCTATTCAAGACAATCACATTTATTTTTGTTTAAGAGATAGACATAAAAATAGTAATGCTTATCTTGGCAAAAATCTCAAGATGGTAGGATATGTTTTTAACTGAAAACGGACAGTGGGAGCCCCTGAGGAGTGAAAGGACAGCTGGAATGACAACACTTGACATCCTGTGTGTAATTGGTTTTGAATGCTTGGCAGATTTTTATAATGGTACGGAAGCACTCAGACTAGCAGGTAACTGTTGGGAATAGATTGAATGGTGGTTAGCCCTCTTTCATACAACTTTTACATGAGAATCCTTTAGATGTACTTCACATCAAAGATAGATATTCTGAGTTAAGAGTCTGCCTACTAGTACACCCTATTTAATCATATTCATGAAGAATCAAACAACTTAGCCATCAATTATTATTTAATTAGTTCTGTTTTCCTTTCCTTCTACATTCAATGTGTTGTTGGTCAGGTTTAGATTGGAAGTGAAATTTTGTTATCTAGAAACAGGGGAAATAAATCATTTTGTGGGGATCTAAGTGTTATTGACCAGATATCACTTGGGTATCATATTTTAAACCAGTGCCAGCTACAGTTCCCATTGGAAGAATATTAAAATTTAAGTAAGAAAAGTGGACTTATTTGTTAGTGGAAATTTATAATGTACCCGTCCTGAAGACACATAAGAAACCAATACTTAAATCATAACATAAACTCTCATGTAGATAAAAGGAACCTATACAGAAAGTTAAAAGCCAGGACTTAAGGTTTAAGTCTATTGTTCACAACATGACAAATTCAAATATATCTTCTTTCATCTATAAAGTGAGGATGATACTACTCCCCTGTGTTGTATGAAAATTAAATAAGATTACAATATGTAATCACTATATAAATATTGCATGTTAGTAAGCAAGCTATTCTCATCGAGCTTATTTTTTTATATTATTTGTGTTGCTTTTGAGGGGAAGTGAGCTTTAATAGTTACAATATGATCAATGTCTGTGTAATTATTAATGACTCACTGGTTTTTCCTGCCTGGAAACCTCAGTAATTTGTGACCTCTTGCTCTACGATTGCATGCCAGTATGGACTGGTCTAACTTACTATTAGGTGGCTAAATTTTAAAAGCAAAAGAACACTAAATTTGAAAAGTTATTAGTATCAATAAGATATAAGTCTAGCCTCACAGATCTCACAATATAGATTGAAAGAAAAAAATAGCTATAGTATAAAGCAGACAACTTTGTGCCCTATAATGTACAAATTGGGTATTCTAGCAATAAAAAGAATGAGGATTAATCATTGATTATAAAAATTGGTAGCTATTTCATAGAAAATGAGATATCTGAGATGAGACCTAAATGGATAAATTATGGTCAGAGGTGAGAAAATAATATTGATAATTGTATGATCTTATCACAATACATTAATTAGATTTTGGTTTGGATAAATGTTACACGTTTCTAAAAAACAACCTTTATGATTGTATCTTTTCATCTATTGAATACAAAAACATCAAATAGTTCATGTTTAAAAATAATTGTTTGTCCTCTATGAAGGGCTTCCAAATTCTTTATAGACCTGAGATTTTGAAATAAGAAGTAAACAATCCTGAAAGAAAGGCAGATGAGGCTGAGAACAAGCAACCTGCATCATGGCCTCTGGGTACTGTAAACTGAAGCTCAGTTATAAACAAAGGGCATAATATATTGTGGTATATTGCAAATGAGAGTTCAAAAGAAAGTAGCTGAATAAGAAGGTGTTTGTTAAACAAAAAGTTGCTGTGACTCCTAGCTAAGAGATTTTGTTCAATCTTGCTCAAAAAACATTCCCTTCCTGTTGTTTCTTAAATGGGCCTTTTAAAATTTGGCTTCCATTCAGAGAGCATAGTCCTTTAAAAAATGTTTCAATATTATTCAGTGTGAAATGAAATGAGCTATCAAGCCAAGAAAAGACATGAGAAACCTGATATATATATATATATATATATATATATATATATATATATATATATATTTCTAAGTGAAAGAAACTGTTCTGAAAAGTCTACCTACTGTATGATTCTAACTTTGTAATATTCTGGAAAAAGCAAAACTATGGAGACAGTAAAAAGCTCAGTGGTTACCAGACCTTGAGAAAGGGAAAGAAAAAGAGATAAAGTACTGATGATTTTTAGGGCTGTGAAAATACTTTGTATGATACTATAGTGATGGATCCATGTCATTATCCATTTGTCCAAACCCACAGAATATACAACACCACCAAGAGTGAACTGTAATGTAAACTCTGAACTTTGGGTTATTACCATGCGTCAGTGTAGGTTCATTAGTTGTAACAAATCTGCCACTCTGGTGGGAAATGTTGGTAATGGGGGAAGAGCTATGCATGTGTGGTGACAGGGCATGCATAGGAAATCTCTGTACTTTTCCCTCAACTTTGCTAAGAACCTAAAACTGCTCTATGGAAATAAAGTCTTAATTAAAAAAAAATGTTTCAGTCATTACCAAAGGAGGTAAAATAATTATTTTTAATTGGATTTCTCTATGCAAATCTTAGATTCATTCATGACCAAAATTATCCAGAGGTACACTCTATTTCCTTTGCTCTGGAGTAAACAATAATTAACATTTAAGTGAGTAAGTAGTTGAGCTATATTTTGGTTTTATGACTGCTTCAGATATTAAGAAATAGTGATAATAGCTAGCACTTTAATGCTAAAAATACATTCTAGGCAGGTTCTAAGTGCTTTATATTTTAACTAATGTGATTCTTGCAAGAATTCCATGAGATAAGAAATATTATTTCACTATTATTATGACTCTACTCACTTTTCACATATGGAGCATAAGAAACAAAGATATAAATACCTTGACAAAATAAATAGTAGTACATTGTAGAGCTGCGATTTAAACCTAGGTAGTTTTTTTTATGGAGGTTATATATATATATATATATATATATATATATATATATTTTTTTTTTCACCTCTATACTTATGCTACTCAGAGTGTATCCAGAGAACCTGTGTGATCCAAGAAATGTTTGGATCCATTTTGCTTGAAGATAAGTACACAGATTGAGCTTAAACATTTATAAACATAAGAGCTCCTTGACATTGATATGTCATCTAAATGCATGGTTGCTTTCTAATACTTTTTTTTTATTTGAAAAAGTATTAGTCTGGATGAGTTGGCAACTAAACAACCATTTCCTTCACTCTAAATCAGAGATAGGCAAACTTTTCATAGAAAGGGTAAATAAAATTGATTTACAAAAACAGGGTGATATATTAATTTATTATATTGTATTACTTTATTTTAGTTGTATCAACTCATCTCATTTCATCTTTAATTTACTCTTTGACTTCTTGGTTAGCCCATTCATTCTTTAGTAGGATGTTCTTTAGTAGGATGTTCTTTAGTTTTCAAGTATTTGTTATCTTTCCAAAATTTTTTCTTGTGGTTGATTTCGAGTTTCATTGCATTGTGATCTGAAAATATGCACGGTATGATCTTGATCTTTTTGTCCTTTATTGTACTTGTTGAAAGCTGACTTGTGGCCCAGTATGTAATCTATTCTGGAGTACATTCCATGTGCCCTGGAGAAGAATATGTATTCCGCTACTTTAGTATGAAATGTTCTGAATATATCTATGAGGTCCATCCGGTCCAGGGTGTATTCAAAGCTATTGTTTCCTTGCTGATTTTCTGTTTAGATGATCTGTCCATTACTGTAAGTGGGATGTTGAAGTCCCCTACTATTATGATATTATTATCAATGAGTTTCTTTACGTTTGTGATTAATTGATTTAAATATTTGGGGGTTTCACATTTGGAGCATAATTGTTTACAATTGTTAGGTCTTCTTGGTGGATAGACCCCTTGATTATGATATAATGCCCTTCTTCATCTCTTGTTACAGTCTTTATTTTAAAGTCTAGATTGTTTGATATAAATAAGCATGGCTACTCTGGCTTTCCTTTGTTGACCATTAGCATGATAGATGGTTCTCCATCCCCTTACTTTCAATCTGAAGGTGTCTTTAGGTCTAAAGTGGGTCTCTTGTAAACATCATATAGATGGATTTTGTTTTCTTATCCACTCTGTTACCCTATGTCTTTTAATTGGAACATTTAGTCCATTGATATTTGGAGTGAGTACTGAAAGATATGAATTTATTGCCATTATGTTGCCTCTAGAGTTGGAGTTTCTGGTGGTGTTCTCTGGTTCTTTATAGTCTTTGTTCCTTTGGTCTTTTTTTTCATTCATTTTTTCTCCCCTCAGAAAGTCCCCCCTTAAAATTTCTTGCAGGGCTGGTTTAGTGGTTACAAACTCCTTTAATTTTTGTTTGTCTGGGAAACTTTTTATCTCTCCTTCTATTTTGAATGACAGCCTTGCTGGATAAGGAATTCCTGGCTGCATATTCTTCTTATTCAGCACATTGAATATATTCTGCCACTCCTTTCTGGCCTGCCAAGTCTGTGGACAGGTCTGCTGCAAACCTGATCTGTCTTCCCTTGTAGGTTAGGGACTTTTTTTTCCCTTGCTGCTTTCATGATTCTCTCCTTGCCTTCATATTTTGTGAATTTGACTATGATATGCCTTGTTGATGGTCAGTTTTTGTTGAATCTATGGGAGTCCTCTGTGCTTCCTGGATTTTGATGTCTGTGTCTTTCCCCAGGTTAGGAAAGTTTTCTGCTATGATTTGCTCACACAACCCTTCTACCACTTTTTCTCTCCCTTCATCTTTTGGGCCTCATATGATTCTGATGTTGTTCCTTTTTAATGAGTCACTAATTTCTCTAATTCTTAAATCATGCTCTTTTGCCTTCATCTCCCTCATTTCTTTCATTATTTATTATTCTTCATTATTCTCCATAGGTTTTTCCTCTATATCACTGATTCACTGATCTGCCTCATCCATCCTTGCTTCTGTGGCATCCATTCGAGATTGCAGCTCAGTTACAACATTTTTCATTTCATCCTGACTAGATTTTACTTCTTTTATCTCTGCAGAGAGGGATTCTAATCTATTTTCGACCTCAGCTAGTATTCTTATTATCATGATTCTAAATTCTCATTCAGACATCTTGCTTGTATCTGTGTTGATTATGTCCTTGGCTGTAGTTTCTTCCTGCTCTTTCTTTTGGGGTGAATTCCTTCGTTTTGTCATTTTGAAGGAAGAAAAGGAATTAAGAAGGTAAAAAAAATTAATATTAAAAAATTAAAAAATTAAAAACAACTCACACACACACACACACACACACAAATCAAGTAAATGGTGCTAGATCCTAGGTGTGTTTTGGTCTGGTTGTTGAAAGGAGCTTGATAGATTAGAGAAAAAAGGGAAAGATAAGAGAAAAAAAAAGGAAAACGTTTTAAAATTTGAAAAAAAATGAATAAAATAAAATAGAATGAAATGAAATGATGGAAGTAAAATAGAATTTGAAAAATTTACAAAAAAGTAAAAAAAGGTACAAAAATATATATTTTAATAAAAATATTTAATAAAAATGTCTGACCCTCTGCATGAAGGTCTCACCGAGCAATGGCTGGATGCTGGCTGCACCCAGGAATGTTTGCTGGACTGTGCTGCTGCTGATGCCCAGAGACTGTGGCTAGGTGCCAGACTGCCCCAGAAAAAGTTCATGCGATAGTGTGGCAGCAGCATTTCAGGGATTATAGAAAATTGCAGCACACATCTGGCACCAGGCTTCACCCTTAACGTATTTATTCTAGCACCAATGAATGTGGTTGTTCTCTGGGGTCTGCTGGGACCTTTGCCTGCGGGGTGGTCACACAGCCTCTACCAAATGGCCTCCCAGCAGGGGAACTGCTTCTCCCCATGTGACCCAAAGACCCCCGGACTTCACTCTGCTCCTGGGGATTACCCCTTCCTACCAGAGCACCACTAAGTATTGAGCTGCGGAGTTTCAGACTCTGCACTCCCCCTGTGTATAGAATCTTAATGGAACTTAAACCCTGTCCTTTATCCTTTCTCCCTTTTGAGTTCAGTCCCTGAAGCTGTTTCTGCTTTTCCACTTTCTCTCCAGCTGCTTTGGGGGGGGGTGTTTTTCCTGAACTTTCCCCCCATCTTCATCCTCTCTCCACAAGCACAAATAACTCCTTGCCCTCCACATCTTCTCTCTCATGCAGTTCACTTCTCTGCGCCACGTACCTGCCAAGTTCTCTGGTTCAGGTTGTGAAGATTGTTGTGTTAATCCTCAAATTAGTTTTCTAGGTGTGCAGGATGGTTTAGTGTTGATCTGGCTGTATTTCAGGGTAGCCAAATGCAACAAAAACTTTGATGTTGGGGGCGCCTGTATGAATACTAACCCTTGATCTGATATGTCATTTGCAAATATCTTTCCCCATTCTGTAGGTTGACTTTTAGATTTGTTGATAGTTTCCTTCGCTGTGCAGAAGATTCTTCTTTTGATGATGTCCCAATAGTTTATTTTTGTTTTTTTTGCCCTTGCCTACAGAGACACATATCTAGTAAAAAGTAGCTGTGGCCTGCCTCCTGGTTGTTGCCTGCCTTCTCTCCAGGAGCAGTACAGTGCCTTCAGGGCTCTATCCCAGCCAAGCCTACTGACTTTTAAAACTCGAGGATTTAGGGGTGCCTGGGTGGCTCAGTCGGTTAAGCATCCGACTTCGGCTCAGGTCATGATCTCACAGTCCATGAGTTCGAGCCCCGCGTCAGGCTCTGTGCTGACAGCTCAGAGTCTAGAGCCTGCTTCGGATTCTGTGTCTCCCTCTCTCTCTGACCCTCCCCCGTTCATGCTCTGTCTCTCTCTGTCTCAAAAATAAATAAACATTAAAAAAAAAACCAAAACTTTGATGTTGTCCCTCAGAGGAAATTTTTTGAAAGAAAAATACAGATTTACTAGCATAGAAAAGGAGAGAAGATAAAAGACAAAAGGGAAATGTAGAAACCATTAATGTAATCACAGCTGGCATATAAGAGTGAGAGAAGCAAGGATATGGACATGATTAGCACAAGGCTTTCCCAAAAGTATGAGAAGCATCAATCTAGAGATTCAAGAAGCACTACTTACTCTAAAAAGAAAGCATTACATAAACACACATGTGTATGCACACACAGACACATACATACACACACACATCTACCAAAGCTGCAATTTCTAACCTACATTCGTTGTTACATTTCTGGCTTTATTTTTCTCCATACCACTTATCACACATTTCTGTACATTTTCTTATTTATCTTGATTTTTGTTTTTTCCCATTCAACCAGAGTATAAGCCCCAAGAAAGACATTTATTTATTATGATATCTACAATTAACATTTTTTGCATAGTTGAATGGATGGGTGTTCTAGACCTTGCATTTCTCAGTAGCCTCCCTGGGAATTCACACCCATAAATTATACATAATATATGACACCACTATATTTTGAATTATGAATTCATGTAAGTTACAGCAAAATTTCATTGTAAAACATTCTACTTGAGGTAGGAATAAGACAATTTAAGACAATTTAATTGTCTAAGACCAATAAGACAATTTAAACTTATATTTTGAAAATTGTTTTTATAGAGACAGCTTCAGAAATACTTAACTCTGGATCTTATCATTCCAATTCTGTAGCTGATTTGTATACAAAAAATGCTGTGTTTACTTACCAAGATAAATTACTAAACTGTTATAAGATTGTGCATATTCATATACAAAATCTCCATATATCCACAGGACCTCTGGAAATGTTCTGAGTGAATAACATATTCTTAAGTTAAAGTTTCTGATTATGGACAGTACTACCTCCAAGTGATTGATGTTCTCTCCTACTAGATTCCTTAACAAAGTAACTGCAACTCCTAATAATCCACTGTCATTAATCTCTTAAAACTACAACTATGTTTAGAAATTGCAAACTGAAGAAACATATAACAAAGGGTGAAAGGGAACTCCCATTGGTATTTTGTAGTTTGGAAAATATTTCTATTATAATATATGCTTTCCTTTATATATTGTAACTATTTTTAAAAGTGTATTCATCATATCCTTCTAAATTGCCCTTCAATTTTTTTCCTGTTAGTTTTTTTTCTTTCTATAAAGGTTTTAATTTAAAATCCAGTTAGTTAACATACAGTGAAATATTAGTTTCAGCTATAGAATTTAGTGATTTAACACTTCCATACATCACCCTGTGTTCATCACAACAAGTGTCCTCCTTAATCGCCATAACCTATTTAACCATTAATTTTTAATAGAAAGTTTGAATCAGAGGGGTCTAAATTTGTATATGATGTTTTCTGTGATAATTTAAACTAGTTAGAAGATCTAGCTGAAAGGATTGTTTGTGTTGCTGTTAGTGTAACATAAACTGTTCAAATTCTGAGTATTTGAACATACATTTTGGAAGAACATGTGACTGAAGACATACAGGTTTCATTGGGTGTCAGTGCACATAGAGGTGGGAGATATATATGAACAGATGGTTCCAAGATGAGATATAATTAGAAGAAGATTCTAAAGTTTTATTAAACTTGTATAAACAAAACAATTCTAAAAAAATTCAGTTAAGGCCTCCAATTGACCCAATTTAGAACAAATTCCCTGCATTTGGACTAATTATTGTTTGTAGCCTATTGGAATAGCCTACTTTTGTAGTCTATTGGAATAGTCTACTTCTGGCTCTAAGAGATAGGGTCTCTTGGGTCAACAGAGATAAGAGACTCTGTGACCTCAAAAAACGAGAGAGTGGCAATGTAGGAGTTTTATACCTTCTCCTATTACTCATTATGAGGCCCGGGTGAATTGTATTGAAAGAATAAATGACTTTGTCATATTTTGAAAGCACCACTTAGTATCTATAAACAAAAAGCTTTAATGTATTACTTTCTTAAATAAGGGAGTGCTATGGTGCTGGTCAGGCATGGTGTCCTTTAGCAAAGCATTCTGATCTTTTATGAAGTATTTAAAAAGCCTTTGGCTTTAAGGTGGTGTTGGTTATAGAGGTTAAAGTGAGTTGACATCAGTCTTGAAAATGTGGCATGTAATAGTTTGTACTACTGTATGTTGGGTAGAGATGTGTGTTTGATTACATCATCTTTAGAATAATGTCCACTAGAGTAAATTCACTGAAAACCTGAGGTCAAAAAATGAGGTAGATAGTGACTGGATAGCTTTCAGAAGTGGATTCACTGAAGTGAATTGTTATTGATTGAATAGATGGGTTTAAAAGCATGTTATCATGGACCAAGAATTATAATGGCCATAGAACTAATATTAATTGATTAAGAGTTCTTTGATTCTTATCTTATAATGAGCAGGGATATTTTAAAAAAATATTAAATAATTTTAGATTTACAGAAGAGTTGCAAAGATAGTATAGAGAGTTCTCAAATACTATCACTCAGCTTTCTCTAATGTGAACATTTAATAACCATGGGGCATTTATCAAAACTAAGTAAGTAACTTAAAATTAAGCAAGTTACTTAAAAAATTTTTGTGTACTCTTGAGATTTAAAAATAATTTAACATTAGGACAATTATTAATGTTAAAAATCTTAACAATAGAATAAAATTTGAAAATATAGTCATGTTAATAATAAGTATGGGTAATATTTAACACCATTCCTGATTTAAGAAAAATCTTCAAAACCTGAGAATAGAAGAACACTTTGTTACATGACAAAATGCATATATTAATATGAACTATTATTCACGAACACCATTCCAAAGGAAAATATTATAGTTATCACAAGATAACCAGTTAACAATTTGGCAATATATAACTAACATAATCTAATGAATAATTATATTTATTTTTCTATATGAGTAGAGTAGCTATGTTACTCTTACATCCAAATTTTTTAGACATTTCATCAATGTCACTAATGTTGCCCATGATACGAATATTTCATTATATTCTGTAGTCACCAATTGCAGCATCCAAGAAATTGGACAGTCTACTAATACAAAGTTATTGTTGCCAAAAAGATGCAATGATAGATCAGTTTATGATTAGATAACAGTGCTAACATGATGGTAGCACATAAGATGGATTTCTGGGTAATAAGACTATGGAGATTTTAATTTAAAACATCAGAAAACATGTCATAATTTTGATCAAATGTTATGTTTTTATAAATGAAAAAATTGAGCCACAGCCAGGAATTTACAAATGTCATCTTAGTTAGAAATATTACTGGGGCGCCTGGGTGGCGCAGTTGGTTGAGCGGCCGACTTCAGCCAGGTCACGATCTCGCGGTCTGTGAGTTCGAGCCCCGCGTCGGGTTCTGGGCTGATGGCTCGGAGCCTGGAGCCTGTTTCCGATTCTGTGTCTCCCTCTCTCTCTGCCCCTCCCCCGTTCATGCTCTGTCTCTCTCTGTCCCAAAAATAAATAAAAAACGTTGAAAAAAAATTAAAAAAAAGAAATATTACTTTTAGCTATAAACCAGAAGATGATGGTTTTTATGAAACCATGAGAGAAAGAAGACAATTGTCAGCACACAGTTTTTTTCAGTCATACTTGTACACATGGTCAGAAACCTGACCACACAAACATTATTCCAAAATATTCAGAATAAACTTACATTTATTTATATCTTTCTCAGTTTCCTAAATTGCAAAATTGGATAAAAATAGTGCCTAATTCATTGGGTTGTTTTGAGAATTAAATTAATTTAATTTTCAATGCATTAGTATGCAAAGGGCTTAGAAGCATGTCTAGCACATAATATGCTTTTGGTAAATATTAATAGCATTACTTTATAACAAACATACCAGGTTTTTACATACCCATTAAAATGCTATACACTTATAAAAATATATTCATTGCATTATATTCTTAAAGTATATCCCTTACTAATTTTTTGTGAGCATGGAATAAGAACTAGATAATAAAGGATATTATTCAAACTTTTTAAAAATCAAATAAATGCTATGAAAATTTGAGGAAAAAATCTTATTATCCATAATTTTCCTTCATAATTTCTCACTTCATATTTTTAGTCTAAGCTTCACAGGTGATGTAGTTTTTATCTTAACCATTTGGTTTTGGAGCCATTAAATTTTTTAATTAGTACTACAAGAATACTTTTGGGACATTAACGATAGTTCACATATTTATTCTGGCTCATAAGAAAAATGATTTTGAGTTCATACTTAAATAAAAGCAAAGACAGATGATACCTTTGGCATTTAGATCAATTAATGTAATTACTTTTGTGCATAAATACTAAATACATGTTTTTGAAGCTTCAATTTATTATTTGAGTTGCTGGTGTATCATTGTAACATCTGCAGAGGCTAATTTATTTTTTGAAAGACTAAGCAACACTTTTTTAAAACAAATCAACCACATGTGCACAGCAATAAAAAATACTTTAAAGTTTGGTTTTCATTGGTAGTAGCCCAAAATGTGTGTGTGTGTGTGTGTGTGTGTGTGTGTATATGTATATATACCTGTATATATACCTGTATATATATATATATATATATATATATATATATATATATATGTACACACACATATATGCATGTATAGATATACACACTTGTGTATATTTTATATTCACTGTATAGATATGGACAGTATTATAAATGATAAAATTAGAATAAGTTATAATGATGAATACATGATATTCTGAACATATTGTTGAGTAATTGACATGGTGTTTGGCTAAATATATAGAATCCAAACATTATTTATGTATACTTGTATCCTATATAAAAACTTAAGATTTTGTTAATACTCTGTAGAATCTGTTTTTCATAAAATCCTATATTGAAAAATATAGCAAATATTTTACCAATAGTTTTGGCATTTAGTAGAGGGAAAAAGAAAATGTTTTCTTTTTTAAACTTAATATATTTCTTAGAATATTGTATTAAAACCACATATTATCAGGCAATTTATCCATTTTAAGCTTTTGATCAACTTGCCTAGAGAAGGTGCATTATAAGAAATACAAAAGTGATAGACAATGTCTATGTGAAAGATGTCAATTTATATTATAATTTTAATCTCAATAATTATTATTTTTTTAATTTATTTATTTTGAGAGAGAGGGACAGGGAGAGAGAGAGAGAGAGAGAATCCCAGGCAGGCTCCACACTGTCAGTGCAGAGCCCAATGCAAGGCTGATACGAACCATGAGATCATGGCCTGAGACAAAACTGAACACTTAACAAATTGAACTACCAAAGCAATCCTCAATATTTATTATTTTTAAGTGTTATTTACAAAGAAATTGAAATTGTGGCAAGTTTTGTAGTTTTTGTGAATGAAATTCTGAATGGGGACACCCATAATCATAACTATACTGGTAAGAATGTACCAATATGTGAATATAATCTACTATGTGTATAACTGATTTAGCTTGGCTATTTTTACTGTAAAGTGGAATTATTAATCATAACATCAGTTAGGATTATGGGTTTAATGAGTAACTACTAAAATGTTCATTAAATAAATTGGGATTCCACAAAATTTATTTATTCAGAAGCTCAAAGTTCAAACAAAAGATGTGGCCGAAACAATGTTATTTCCTTAATGCATGATTATGAACTATATGTTTATTATTAAACTGCAGATATTTTATTGGAATATTGCACTGTGAGTATATTTCTATAATGATAAGTTTTTAATATAGAAAGATAAGACATGTGCAAAATATAGTATATCCTTCCTTCTGAACATTATGGAGTTTTTTTAGGATAAATATTGTGCTCTTATCCACAGATAATATTTTCCCTTTGTTTCAATAGATAAGACTTAAATAAGACACGTTTACAGTAGAAAGTCTTCTTGGCTGTAACATATATAATCAAATAACACACATTTCTCATCCATAGACTCAAATGTGCAGGAGTGTCAACTACCTTTGTTCCACTGTGATTTATGTCTTGATCCTTCATTCAATCAGGTGGCCATAATTTAGTATCAGTCAATTCTAGAGAATTTCAAACAGGTCAAGGAGTTTTTTCCTCTGTAAATTATAGGCTTAGTCAATAAAGGGTCCATTGATTTCATAACTGGGGTAATTTAAATTCTTGCTGATCTCCTTTCATTATCTTCCCTTGCTGGCTTCACTAACTAAGTTGGGGATGACACTATCTGTTTCTTGGTTGTAATCACACTCTTCATTTGCATTTGATGAAAAGTTTATACTACCATTTGATTTCTGGTCAAACAATTCATGACATGATTATGACTACACTTCCTCATTCCAGTCAAGGGTTCCTTCCAAGAGTAACAAAGCAAGAGTAATATATTAATGACACTATTGACATATGTAAACAAATTTGACTCCTCCTCACTATTCTGTACTGTGTAAGAATCTCATTAGTCCTTTAAAGAAAATGTGCCTGAAATCTCATTAATGTAGATAGAGAACCAGAAAGTAAAAGAATGAAACATAAAATATTCCAATATTTTAGTTCAGGAAATTAGAAAAGATTCAGAAAATTGTTGGAGTAGATTGTCAAATAAGATATCAATAACACAATGTTAGTGTGATGTCCAGGAATGCAAGTAAAGAAAGTCTTTCTGTGATTTGGGATTGATCAATTGCATAAAATGTTTGTGATAAATCAAGCACAATAAAGACTGAAAAATGACAATTAAATTGAGCAAATTAAACTCATTGCTGACTTTACTTGACAAAAACAGTTTCCTAGAAGCTAGAAGAGGTATTGTGGGAAACTCTATTAGAGTTATTTCAAAAATGAATATAATGAGAGGATTCGAAGACAAGAATATAAGCTCTCTTCGTAGTTCTGCTGACAAGTGAAAGGGAAAATGAGATGTAAGGGTAAGAAAATCATAAGATAAATGGAAAGAGCATATTTCTGTCATAAAGAGAGAGCCAAAAGCTAGGTGATACAGAAGAGAGAAAGGAAAGAATCTGTAAATGTCCCATGTCTGTAGGATGGGATACAGGGGTGCCGGGGTGGCTCGGTTGGTTCAGTATCTGACTCTTGATTTTAGCTCAGGTCATGAGATTGAAACCCATGTCAGTCCCTGCGCTGACAGTGCAGAATCTGCTTGGGATTCTCTCTCTCCTTCCCTCTCTGCTCCCCACCCCCGATCACTCTCACTCTCTCTCCCTCAAAATTAATAAACTAAAAAAAAAAAAAAAAAGAATTACTACACACAAAGAGGGTATGACATACCATAATAACACAGAGGGTTCTTGGACAGCAATAGCATCTGGGTATATGCTATAAGTAGGTAGACTTGGTGATGGAAAATGTGGGAGTCCTCTTTGACAAAACTTGAAAATGAGGATAGTTGAGAGGTTATTGAAGGTTTGAGCAAGGGAAGAAATATGTTCTAAGTATTACAAAGAAAGGGAGAGGGAATGAGTGGATACTCTGGGGAAGTATAGTGTGATTGGCAGGTAGCCTTAAAGGCCTACTGAAGGGTGCCTTTCATTTATTTGTGATAAAACCAGTCAGCATGGTGGTGAAATTCTGCATTGTATGATTCAACTGCAGAGATACAGTGGACATTAGATTTAAATAAGGTTAATATTTTACCAAGCAGTTATACCACAGCAAGAAAGATAAAAGGGTTAAACATATAGAGAAAAAGACTTCTGGAATTCACATGAATGGGATCCCTGTATTTATGGCAGAGGCTACTTTGCTCAATTCTGCAATGTCCAATAATAAAAGAGACCACGAAGTCACTGTTGTTTCTTTAATAGTGGTATCAGCATGTCTTTAAATTATAACAGCAGAAAAATTAAGCAAGTCATACCTACTTCTATACAATCCATCAAGTTATATTTTGCATTTTACATTCTATAAAATTACATGTGGTTACTGTATAACATCCTGGCAGTAAGTGGTCATTGGTCCAATGCTTTTCCTAACTTTTGATAAGTATAAATAGAAGCATATAAGTAAAACCAGAATTTCAAATGATCTTGTATAGTCTATTTTCAGTGTTTTCGAAAATAAGGCTAAACCCTGATCACAATGCTTATTTTTAAATACTATAACTACATAAATACAAACTTTAGATTGCTTTATGTCTTCCTATTTGATATATTTAATTAACTACAGTAGGTTAGTATTCCTATTTCTTTAGTCAACATCCACATTTTTAATATAGTCTTCTTTATCCTGTGTGATGGAATTTATATTCCTATATAGGCAGTGAATTTGACACTTTTGAGCTATATAATCAAGAATGACATCTTGGAATGTATCTTGGTAACTTATTTAATTACTACCATGGTGCTTACAAAATTGCTTCTCTTGTCACATCGCTGGCTGATACTTACTGTAAAGCCTTGTGACACTCTCCATTTATGCTGAGTTTTCATCTTCTGTTCTTTCATATTCCCACCTTAAGAGAATTGCATCTTTAAGTTTGTCTTTATTTCCACCAAATTAGACTAAATATTATACATTTTAAGACATGTCTCTGAAAAGAAACTTTGAACACCTTTCAAATAGTTTTGAATTCTTAGCTTTGTGGGGAAAAGAGTAGAAATTAAATCTATATGTTATTCTATGCAAGGAGACAAGATTCACATTACAGTGAGAACTTTACTGATTAAAAAAAAATAAGTTTTCTGCCAGATCAAGGTCTGTGTGATGTACACTTACCTCAAACCTAAATTTAACATCTTGGTCATCGCCCCATAGAAGGAAATAGTAAATTTAAAATTAGAAATAGGCCAAAGTGACATCATTTAATTCTTAATCATTGCAATCTTTAATATAGACCCCTAGGTCTACTAGGGACATTAAATAATTTAGCAATGCTACTATGTTAATATGGCCTGCATGGCCTATTATGTAGATAACATTATGAAACCAGGATTTCTCAATGGTGTAGATGGGCAATCTGACAAAGAAGTTTAGAAAAATAAAGAGGAAATGTTTTTTGTAGTTTTCATGTTTTAGGAATTTCTTGCCTTTATATTTTCTTTTTTCTTTAAAATTAAATATTTCAAAGTTAAACAGAATGTTGTGTCCATTTTCACTAGAGTTTAGAGTTACAGATATAGAAAGGATAGAGATAGGAATGATAGTTCAGTATCGCAGTATTTCAAGAAAATGGATATGTTAAATACAATTTCTAACTGAAACACAGAAGTATATAGATTAAAAGCATGAGTCAATTTACTAAGAATAAAAACTTATTCCAACAACTCGACCTAACATAGCATCAAGGCAACTCTCTCATAATTTACCCTTTTTATCTTCATAGCACTTAATATATTACTCCTTGTGATAGTACAATTATATTGATCATCTCCTTATGACCCGTCTTTCCATCTTCTTCACCAGAATGTAACCTCCACAAAGTAGACAACTTTTGTGTTGAAAATAGTCTCTGGTACATTGGGAAGCACTTTGTGTTTTTCAATTAATAAAAGAAGTGAGAAGGAATAAATTATTATCTAATAACAAATATTTATTAAACACTTGCTACCAGCTAGGAGTTTATTAATACCTTTGTGTACATAATTCCCTTTGCATTGCATTTTTACAGTAACCAATAGGTAAACACCATTACACTGTTATTATTCCTACTTTACAAATATGGAGACTGAGAGTAGTAAATGAGTGCCAGAAATGTGGAATTTCAAAGCTTTTAATTTCAGAATAGGTATAATTAACCCAACTTCTAATCATATCCTGAAATCGGTAATTTGTTGTTAGTCAATTTGCCTGTCTGCTCTATATAATATGCATACCAAAAACTGATGTTATATTCTTTTTTTAAGTCTATTTTAAATGTTTACTTACTTTTGAGAGAGATCCCACATGCCCAAGCGGGGGAGGGGCTGAGACAGAGAGAGAGAGAGAGAGAGAGAGAGAGAGAGAGAATGACAGAATCTGAAGCAGGCTCTGAGCTATAAATGCAGAGCCTGACCCAGGGCTTGAATTCACAAGCCATGAGATCATGAACTAAGCTGAAGTCAGATGTTTAATCTACTAAGCCACCCAGGCGCCCCAAACATTGTTATATTCTACACCTTTTTTCATTCCTGGAGAAATTTAAACACACATATAGACTCCTTAAATTTATAAAATATTTATTATTTGTGTTCATGCACCAGAAATATTCAAATGCATAATAGCAAACAAGATCATAAAAATATTTATAGTTTCTTCATATAAAACATTTCAAGCCTTTTTTTTTTTGGAATAACTGGATCTTTCTTAGGTAAAAACAATAACAATTATCTGTGGTTTGTCAAAATTAAATATGCCCTTGTTTCAAAAACTAGTATAAACTTGATATGAAAAAGTAAATCTGTATAGATACATAGTAAATCCAAATAGATAAATCCATGTATGTGTGTATGCTTCTATATGTAAGTTCTCAGTGTTTTCTAATAAAAGACTGTTCTGTATTTATATTTTATTTTATAGTTTTGTTGTTTTAATTGAAGCCTCTAAATACCAGTTTTGCATAATGCATCATATATTTGAACTTAAAAGAGGTAGGTAACAAAAGGCAACCTCCACAGTAAAAGTGCTAAATGTAAAACGCCCATCACTTTGAAATCAAGTCAGATTTATCATCATTTATAATTCATTAGGACTCCTTTTAAACACGGTTTCAAGCGTCTCCTAGGTATTTATATTGGAGAGAGATAAAATGCATAGATGCACGTTGCTACCTAATAAATCTCCCTCATGCTTTTCACTTGCAGTAACAAAATAACCTGACCTTGGAGGAGAGCTGTCATCCAGTGTCTTTATAGAGATGTGAGAGCAGCTTCAACAAGCAAAAGATAAAACCTCGATGGTCTAGAACTCTCTTACCATTGCTTAATCTTCCTAATATACTAAGACAAATCCTTTTCTTCATTTTTATATTGACATATTTCAATTTTATCACCTACTTTTTTAACTCTTAAGTAGAGCTGTGAAGGATAAGGGAAAATGCTAGGCAAGCACACTATTAATGGAGAACTCCCTAGTTTAAAAAAGCCACAGGAAAGCTGATTTTAAATCAACACAAAATTACAAGAGGGAAAGATTAGGGCGGCAAGAACAAACCCATAAAACTATAAAGGATGAGGCAATAAAAGTAAAGCAGTGAGATGAAAAGTAATGTTTATTAATTGTCTAGTGACTTTTCTTCCTATTGGGTCTCATCTCTTCTTTGAAAGGAGTCTAAATAAAAATCACAGCATCTGCTTTTTTTTCTTCTTCTTCTACAGATGCATCCGTGGTGTCATATATTTGCAGCTGCCTTCTTGGATCACAGGTAATTGTGTATGTGGGTTCTCATTTACAACAACAAACACAGTCTTTGAAGGAAAAAGGGAAATTTATGCATGAGTGCTTCCTGTATGCAGAGCCATGATTTTATTTCCTAGGATTTAGCAAACTACTTAAAGACATTTAGCCATTTGTTCATCCGCCCCCCATATGTTCTCCAAGTATCATAGTCTCAATGACAAATTATGTTAATTACCTAAAATTCTGAATAGATTCCATGCTCATGCTAATATAACCAAAACATATATTAAAAAATAACTTTCTCAATGCAGTTTAAAACATTGTCTGCTGTAACTTTTACATGAAGTTTTAAAATTTTGCTCTGTTTAATAGTTCCAAGAGATATATTAAGGTTCACTCTTGGTACCTTACATTTTATGGGTTTGGACAAATGTAGAGTAAAGTGTATTCATACAGAGTATTTCCACTGCCATAAAAATCATCTGTGCTTTACCTATTCGTCCTCCCTGTCATCCTCTTAACTCCTGGCAATGACTGACCTTTTTACTGTCTCCATAGTTTTTCCTTTTTCAGAATTTCATATACTTGGAATCATACAGTATGTAGACATTTCACATTTGCCTCTTTCATTTAGTAATATACATTTGAGATTTCTCTGTGTCTTTTCATGGCTGATAGCTCATTTCTTTTTAGTGCTGAATAAAACCCAATTCTGGATGCACCATAATTTTCTATCCATTCACCTACCTGGTTACTTCTAAGTTTTGGTAATTATGTCAGAGCTAATACAAACATCCATGTGTGAGTTTTCGTATGGGCATATGGTTATAATTCCTTTGGATAAATACCAGGGAGTGCAGTTGTTGATTCTTACGGTAAGAGTATGTTTACTTTTCTAGGAAACTGCCAAATTGTCTTTCAAAGTGGCTGCAGCATTTTACATTCGTACCATAAATGAGTGAAAGTTTTCTGTTGGTCTGTATTCTTGTCAGCATTTGGTGTGGTTAGTGCTCCAAATTTGGGCCATTGTAGTGTGTACTGGTATCTCATTATTTCAGTTTGCATTTCCATGATGATAAATTCTGTGGATCCTCTTTTCATATGCTTATTGTTCATCTGTATGTCTTCTTTGATGAGGTGTCTCTTAAGGTCTTTGGCCTTTTTTAAAAAATCATTATTAAACCATCATCTCCATTAACCATTTAATCGATAATCATTGTTTTCCTGTTGTTGGGAGTTCTTTGTACATCTTGATAACAGTCCTTATCAGATGTGTCTTTGGAAATATTTTCCACTTGGGCTGTGGCTTGTCTTCTTGTTCTTTTGACATTGTGTTTTATGGAGGAGAAGTTTTAAATTTTACTGAAGTCTAATTTATCAATTATTTCTTTCTGGATCATGCCTTTGTTATTATATCTCAAAAGCTATTGCCATTTCCAAGGTCATTTCTACTTTTCCTATGTTATTTTCTAGGAGTTTTGCATTTTACAATTAGATTTATAATCCGTTTTGAGTTAATTTTTATAACTGATATAAAGTCTGTCTCCAGATTCTTTTTTAAAAAAATTTGCATGTGAATATCCAGTGGTTCCGGTATCATTTGTTGAAAAGACTATTTTTGCTCCACTGTCAAAAGGATCATTTGGCTATATTTGTATGGGTCTATGCCTGGGCTCTTTCCTCTGTTCCATTGATCATTAGTCTTTTCTTTCACCAGTACTACACTCTTGATTACTGTAACTTTATAGTAAGTCTTTTAAGTCAAGTAGTGTCACTCTTCCAAGTCTGTTCTTCTCCTTCAACGTTGTGTTGAGTATTTTTACCCCTCCTGCTTTTCGTTTGTTTGTTTTTTGTTTTTTTAATAGATCATCACTTTCTCACATCTGGTACGATTTATTTATTTGTGTTATTTCTTTTTTATCCTCCCTGACTAGAATGCAAGCTCAGCGAGGTTGGAAATTTTGTCTGATTTTTTCCTCCTGTATTCCCAGTAGTGAGGATAATTTTAGGCACATAATAGATCCCTAATGATACTTGTTGAATAAATGCAAAAAGTACAAAATAAATACTAAACAAATGTTAATTATTATAAGTTTTAAATACAAAAAAGACTGAATCTACATATTGAATGGGCACTTGTGTTCTAGAGAAAAAAAAACACAAACCAAAAATATAAGATCCAGAAAATCTGTTCTTAAAATATGAAAGATATACATAACCACATAACCCATGAGCTCTATTTGGTGGCAAAATGAGAGGATGAATTCCAACCAATCAACTGATGACTAGGGAAACTACAGCAAAAAGATGCAGCAAAAGATTGTATTTTTATTCTATTGAAAATGCAAGACTTAATTTGTATAAATAAACACTTTGTGTAACTTTCAAGTGTTGAAAAAGACCTCTTGATACCTACCTGAGAATCAAGAAGTTGATGCAGCATTTTTACAAAGTGCTCTGCAAATTTCCCCTGAAAAATTATGCCTAAGATACCATGTAAATTGGTTTATTAAGATATGTTATCTTCAAGGGGCGCCTGGGGGGCTCAGTCGGTTAAGAGTCCAACTTCGGCTCAGGTCATGATCTCACATGGTTCGTGGGTTTGAACCCCATGTCGGACTCTGTGCTGACAGCTTGGAGCCTGGAGCCTGCTTTGGATTCTGTGTCTCCCTCTCTCTCTGCTCCTCCCCTGCTCGTGCTCTGTCTCTCACTCTCTCAAAAATAAATAAACACAAAAAATTAAAAAAAAAAGATATGTTATTTCCAAAGGAAGCTATCTTACTATAACATTACTACTGATTTGATAAAATTTTCAAAATATGAAAGATGGTTCATAGTATTTATATTAGAGCTACACATTGCCAAAACAAACAAATCAGCCAGCCAGATAAAACTTTATAATCCATGAAGAAAATGTACCTATAAAACGTGACTATAAGCACAATATCACTTAAATAATTATTCAAAGAAATTAGGAATTTTTCAGGAAGAAAAATCACAAGGCATCTGTGACTGTCTTACAAAGAGAAAAAGGGAGAACATACAAGAAAGAGTAGATTTAATCAGTCTATATCTAGATCTAAGACCACTGGCAAGTGTCACAAGGAGGATATTTCAAGTTAGTAATATTAAGTTAAAGAAAATAATAAAGTAATGCCAAATTATAGAATATATCCAGTTTACCGTGAAATTTCAAATAATTTCATCTGATCCTCAATAATCCTTTTATTTTCACAATACTGGTAAGTTTAATTCAGAGAAGTTATTGGATTCCTCAAGTATATAAATTTAGGGAATTTAGAAATTTATTTCTTCTTACTTTTAATTAATGCTGTTTTTCTTTCTAATGAGAGTCCAATCACTCTTAACATGGATATACTGCCTACTGCTGGCAGCAAAGACTTCATTTTAGAGAATGTAGTGTTTCTGAATTATGAAGTAAATGGGACTAGATGCTAATTAAGCTTTAAGTTTTAAACTATTAAATGGTTAGATAAATCAGACTAATCATTGTACCTTAATACACAATGTTTTTTAAACATTTAATGTTCACACATTTAATTTAATGTTATATGTAGGCAATATATGTACATTAGGTATATTATACTACTAAATATTAATTAAATAGTATCTATAAATCACATATACATATGAAAAATATATTCTCAAATTATAAGCATTATTTCTAATTATAAATTAAAGTTTTATAAGCCAACCATTAAGCATATGTTCTATAATTAATAAATAAAAGTAAAATGAGGAAACATCACTTCAGGAAATTCAAACAATCTATTTCATTTTTCAAAGGAAATTTAGAAATTTTAGTATGTTCTCTTATTTAAGCTATGCTTGAGTGTGTTTATAAGTTAATATACCCATGCATATGTGTATACAGTAATGGCCTGGCTTACTCAGTATGATTGATATAGTTTAATTTCTTTGGAGACACTTTTCTTTATGATGAGATAAATGTCTTGAATATTTCAAGTGTCAAACAAAAAATAAAATGAAAATTGAAAATTTTTAAACAAGGACAATGTGTTTTTCTGCAATTATTTGGAAATCAGAACTTAACAGTAGTTTATAGCTGATATTACTTTACAACTTCATTACTTTATATGGATTAAGTTCATCTGTTGAATATGTTTCTTGTTGCATATACAAAGCTTTTAGCCCAAGGGTAGAAAGAAGAAAAATGGAATCAATGACACCATTGAAAGAGATCTTGTGGAAAATAAGGATATAATCAAAATTTCATATTTGAAAAAATGATCAAGCCATCTATCTCTCTTTTTCCCCCTGAAATTGCATAGTAGTTCTAGCCTGCAAAACAATCTCATTTTTTTTTAAATTTTATTGCACCCTATTTTTTTTCAAAGATTTATGGAAATTGTATCATTGAATTCCCATGACAACTTTATGAAAATGTTGAAAAGAAGTTTTGGTGGTTTTTAATTTTTTAATTATTGTGGTAAGGACACTTAATATGAGATCTACCATTTTTGACAAATTTTTAAGTGCATAGTACAGTATTGCCAATTATAGGCCCCAAGTTGTATGATAGATCTCTAGAATGTATTCATTTTGCATAACTGAAACTATATAGATGTTGAACAACAACTCTCCATTTACCTCAACCCCCAGCTCCTGACAACCACCATTCTGGCTTATTTTACTTAGCATAACATTCTCTAGGTTCATCCATGTTGTCACATATGGCAGGATTTCCTTCTTCTTTAAGGCTGAATAATATTCCATTGTTTGCATGCACCATATTTTCTTTACCCATTCATATGTAGATGAACATTTAGGTTATTTCCATGTCTTGGCTGCAATGAACATGGGAATGCATATATCTCTTCAAAATACCAATTTCAGGGGCGCCTGGGTGGCGCAGTCGGTTGAGCGTCCGACTTCAGCCAGGTCACGATCTCGCGGTCCGGGAGTTCGAGCCCCGCGTCAGGCTCTGGGCTGATGGCTCGGAGCCTGGAGCCTGTTTCCGATTCTGTGTCTCCCTCTCTCTCTGCCCCTCCCCCGTTCATGCTCTCTCTCTGTCCCAAAAATAAATAAATAAAAAAAATACCAATTTCAATTCTTTTTGGATATATACCCATAAGTGGGTTTACTAGATTCTGTGGTAATTTTTTCATTTTTTTAAAGATTTTCATATGGTTTTTATTCTTTAGCTTATTGATATTGTGGATTATATTGATTTTTTTTATTTAACTTTATTTTTTATTTTTTAAAAAATTTACATCCAAAGGAGTTAGTATATAGTGAAGCAATGATTTCAGTAGATTCCTTAATGCCCCTTACCCATTTGGTCCATCCCCCCTCCCACAACCCCTCCAGCAATCCTCAGTTTGTTCTCCATGTTTATGAGTCTCTTCTGTTTTGTCCCCCTTCCTGTTTTTATATTATTTTTGTTTCCCTTCCCGTATGTTCATCGGTTTTGTCTCTTAAAGTCCTTATATGAGCGAAGTCATATGATTTTTGTCTTTCTCTAACTGACTAATTTCACTTAGCATAATACCCTCCAGTTCCAACCACGTGGTTGCAAATGGCAAGATTTCATTCTTTTTGATTGCTGAGTAATACTCCATTGTGTAAACAATCTCAAGTTTTTATAAGGATTTCTGATGCCTGTTATGTCAAAGCTAAGAATAATCTAGTCAAATAGACTTATTACATTTCTGAGAATAACCTAGTGCCTACTATTGACAATTATTAGGGAATAGTCTTTTTCTTTTTTAAGTTTATTTATTTTTGAGAGAAAAAAAGGGGGAGGGGGAGAGAGAAAGGGATTCAGAGAATCCAAGCTGACAGCATGGAGTCCTATGTGGGGCTCAAACTCAGAAATCTTGAGATCATGATGTGAGCTGAAGTCAAGAGTTGGGCACTTAACCAATTGAGCCACCCACACGCACCTGGGAATAGTTCCTTTCCAAATTATACATATTTGAATAGACCATCTCAGAGCTTGGGAATACTTTTCTATTTATACTTTTATATAGAGAAGTTAATTGATTTGTCTAACTTAAGAAACTAGCAAATGTTGGCAGCTAGACTCAAATTTAAACATTACGCAAATATGCAGGGCTAATCATTATCACATGAACACCAGAATAGCCACATCCATTTCCTACATCTGATATTTCCTCTGATTAGTTTCTACCATTACTGTTCTTCCATAAAGTGTTTCCAAATATCAACCATTGCTCACCCAATGCTCTGTAGCCAGATAAACAAAATACCCTGGTATCAATCTGCCAACTTTAATTGTCTCATTAATGTCTAGATATATGTGTATGGGTGACACAGTATTGTGGAAGGAAAGAGAGTGTACCCTTAAAAGCTCTGGTCACATTCAATTGTTAGTCTAAAGTAGCACCTGTAAAATAATCATAAAATTCATCCTATGAACACTGTTGGACTGAAACCAGATGCAGATAATATACTTAGTAATATGTAGCATGCACTTTTATGGTTGCATTATGGACAACCAGTTGCTGAATTTAGATACGTACTTTTAAGAAAATATTTTCAGATTCAACCTTTTAAACTCAGAAAGAAAAATATGAAAAAAAAGTATTGCCAGGAACACCTAACAGGCCATAAGGAAGATACCTGGGCCTTTTGTTCCTGTTCTCTGTTTTATGGTGTAATTTAAGTATGACTTCAGAACTCGTTTCTATTTTAGACTTTAAGTTGCCAATGGACATTCTTTAAATATTTTCATTTCCAAATGATTATCATTAGCAATAAAGATGTAGCTTAATTTGTTACTATTGACTATTACTTTCTATTAGTGATATCTTTTTATTTTTTATTTTATTTTTTTAATTTTTTAATGTTTATTAATTTTTGAGAGAGAGAGAGAGAGAGAGAGAGAAAATGCAAGCAAGGAAGGTGCAGAGAGAAAGGGAGACACAGAATCCAAAGCAAGCTCCAGGCTCTGAGCTGTCAGCACAAAGCCCGGTGTGGGGCTGGAACTTATGAACTGCAAGATCATGACCAAGCTGAAGTCAGACGCTTAACCGACAGAGCCACCCAGGTGCCCAGTGACATCTTTTTAAGTCTAGGATATTGCACAGTTCTGTAACTCTTTCTACTATATTAATTTGCATTTTTCAATCTCCCTATTTACATGGCCTCTAAATTTCAGAAAGCAAGATTTCATCCTTTAGACCTCTTCTTATTTTGTTCTACACTCATCCTCTAGAATAATTAGTAGGTATGTAACAATATATCCCAAACCAAATTTTTGATGTTTACTCCCCTTCCTGTCCCTTCCACAGTTTTCCCCACCTTAGTAAATGGGAAATATGAAGTCATCCTTGACTTTCTCCTATTCCAGAATCTAGTCTGTCACAAATTCTACTGATTCTAACTTCAAATTATACCTGAATTTGATCAGTCTTACAGCCTCCATTATTACCACATTGGACCAAATCACAGTCATCCCTAATTTTAATGATTGAAAGACCCTTCAAAAAATCACTCTATATATTTCCAAAAGGGTAGTCAGAATAATATTCTTAAAATGAAAATTATATAAACTACTACTATCTTTTACCTGACAGTGGGTTTCAGTATCACTCAATTAAAAGCAAAAGTTTGTGGTTTCTACTTGGTTGACTAATGGAGTTAGATAGACCATTCAGTTAAGAAGAGCAAGAAAAACTAGAAAGATATTTAGGAAAGCTTTAAGAAATTGCAGAGTTCCCAATGAGTGAGTGGTTGTCCAAGATTCCAAAAATAAGGGAAGTACAGAGATATTAACATTACATATTTTCTTTTTGTGGATTTAGTGTATTAAAAGAATTTTTCTAAGGGTTCAGAGCCTGAGTAGAACTCTTCTCAATATTTGGGAGCATGGTGGAGGTTGGAATGGGTGGGGGTGAGTGGGGAGTGGATAGTAGGAGGGCACAGGACAAAATTTAAATTTTAGAGCCTTGAAAAACACTCTAAACTTTTAGCTAGGATCCTTGAAAGACTATACCTTAGATATGGGCAGTGAAAATGCTCTGTATGATACTAAAATGATGGGTACACATCATTATAAATTTGTCCAAATATAGGGGCACCTGGGTGGCTCAGTCGGTTAAGCTTCTGACTTCGGCTCAGGTCATGATCTCAGTTTGTGGGTTCAAACCCTGCATCGGGCTCTGTGCTGACAGCTTGGGGCCTGTTTCAGATTTTGTGTCTCCCTCTCTCTCTACCCCTCCCCCGCTCATTCTCTGTCTCTCCCCATCTCTGAAAAATGAATAAACATTAAAATTTTTTTAATTTGTCCAAATATAAAATGAACAGCAGCAAGAATGAACCTTAATGTAAAACATGGATTTTACATGATTTTGACGTGTCAACGTAGGATTATCAATTATAACTATGCACTACTCTGTTAGGGGATGTTGATAAGATGGAGTCTATGTATGTGTAAGGGTAAAAGACAATATGGGTAATCTTGGTTGTTTCCTTTCAATTATGCTGTGAACTTAACTAAAACTGATTTCAAAATCAAAGTCGTAAGAAAAAGTCAGGAGGTAAAACAGAATGCAGAATAAATTGTTCAAGTGATCACGGGCATTTTTTGCTATTTTAATGAAAGTTGTCAGAGAAGACAACTACGAGATGTGACAGAAAAATAGAAAATAATCCATATAACATCTGAAGAAATAGTTCTGAGGAAGGAGAACAGCCCATAAAAATGCCATGAGGTAGGAATATGTTTATCTTTATTTGAGGAGGTACAAAGAGTAGTGTTGCTGGAACACAGGGAACAAGGAGGATAAGAGATAATAGGCACATCATATAGGATCTTAGAAGGCATGGAAAGGTCATCAGTGTTTTTGTCCTTTATGTAGGATGAGATTACAGCGTTTCCATTAAAAGAGGGACATGATCTAGTTTTTAAATTCCAGTTAGTTAACATACAGCGTAATATTGGTTTCAGGTGTACAATATAGCGATTCAACACCTCCATAAAACACCTGGGGCTCGTCATGATCTAGTTTTTAATGTATGATACTTTCTGACTTATAGAGACAAGATTTTAGAGAGCAAGGCTGGTAGCAGAATTTCTGTGAGATTTACCCTGAATTATAGACCTGTGAAATGACAGTGATCTGGTCTAGGGTGATGGTGCTGGAAGAGGAAGAGGTAGTTCAACTTAGGGTATGTTTGAAAAAAAAATTTTTAATGTTTATTTATTTTTGAGAGAGAGAAAGAGACAGAACACGAGTGGGGGTGGGGCAGAGAGAGAGGAAGACACAGAATCTGAAGGAGGCTCCAGGCTCTGAGCTGTTAGCATAGAGCCTGACACTTGGCTTGAACCCTCAAACCACAGGATCATGACCTGAGCTACAGTCAGATGCTTAACCGACTGAGCCACCCAGGTGCCCCATACTTTAAAGGACAAAACTATAGGGGCGCCTTGGTAGCTACGTCAGTTAAGTGTCCAACTTTGGCTCAGGCCATGATCTCGTGGTTTGTGGGTTCAAGCCATGTGTTGGACTCTGTGCTGACAGCTCAGAGCCTGGAGCCTGCTTCAGATTCTGTTTCCCTCTCTCTCTGCCCCTTCCCCACTCATGGTCTGTCTGTCTGTCTCTCTCAAAAATAAATAAATATTTAAAAAATTTTTAAGGACAAATCTATAAAAATTGATGATGAAGATGCAAGGTGTGAAATAAAATAAGGGATCAAAGATAATTTTAGCATCTGACCTGAGAAACTAATTGAATTGTGACATATGTTCAGATGGAAAATACTCAAATAGGTACAGATTTCAGAGAAAACCCAGATTTGGGGTTTTTAGATGCCAGGAGATGTTGAGTAGGTAGTTGGGTATTAAGTTTAATCAAAATGTTGGGCTTTCATTGAGCATATATACAGTAATTAAACCAATTGTAATGGATAAGATTTACATGGAATGGAATGCAGATGAAAAAGAGGTCTGAGGACTGGTCCCGGTCTTCTCCAACATCCCTGTTTGTTTGTGAATATATGTATTTTAAACTGAGATATTTTCTTTTGATTATGCTATTCTAATTTTCTTCCTTTTAACAGAGCTTTATTGAATTATTATGTGCTGAGAGGCAGAGAGTTTTGTTTCTGATTTAACACTCATAGAAAATAAGGTTGAAAGTTTGAGAACTTGTCTTAGATCAGAGTTCCAGTAAGTGGCAGTTAGTAAATGGTCTTTCTTAATATATAGCAAGTATTTAGGCTAATCCGCCTCTGTTTTTAAACTACAAAATTTATTTTAGTTGTGATTACTTTTCTACATAGTTTTTGGTTGACACAACACCATTTCTGGCTTTGGGCGCTACGGAAGAAATTCAAAATGCTTCCCTTTATTATTGGAATTAAAATTGCCTATTCTAACAAAGAACTACGTAGTCCACCAAAAATCGTTATCTTTGCAACATGTGAGCCTTTCTCTTACCATTAAAATCCATTAGTGATGCCTGTCATTTATTCACTTACACTTTTGTCATCCAGAGGTTAATTTAGTTTCTGCTTGGAGACAAAATTGGCCACATGCTGCTGCTCACTGACCCACATTTTCATCCCCCCAAATTATTATCTCTTTTTTATAGTAGTGTTATGCTCTTGAAATGTGTAAATATTAAATGTCTCCTCTATGAAGAAATCATTTGCACAAAATACCACATTCAGTTTAATTTCCTAGAGGCAAAATTTAATGCCTTTGATTTATTCAAGACAGTTAAGGATTTATTTCTTACAGAAAGCCTCTCCAAACCTATCAGTTGGGTTGTGACCTCTTCTGAGCTCCCATAGCCATCACTATATATATCTGCATCTCAATATAAAGCATAGTTTATTAAAATAATATGCTATATGCATGCCTTTCTCATCAAAGTGTAAAATTACAAGGGATGGGTCATTCTTTATAAATAACTTAAAAAATTTTTAATGTTTATTTTTGAGAGCGAGAGACAGAGAGACAGAGAGGGAGAGACAGAGTGTGAGTGGGGGAGGGGCAGAGAGAGAGGGAGGCACAGAATCTGAAGCAGGCTTCAGGCTCTGAGCTCTGAGCACAGAGCCCATGCGGGGCTCAAACCCACGAACCATGAGATCATGACCTGAGCTGAAGTGGGACGCTAAACTGACTGAGCCACCCAGGTGCCACATAAATAACTTTTTAATCATAAGGTATTCACACAATATCTGCGCTTTAGCATTCAATAAAGTTTTGTTGACATGAACTAAATAACAGATAATTACATAGACACGGTCATTGAGTAATTAATGCAAAGTCTTATTTTTACTTTAAAAATCTTCAGCAGCACCAATCTACTGTAAAAACTTTAATTTGATATAGTAAGTTTGGTTATCTGTGTAATATACATTAAATGTTTAATTTTATTCTTGTCCTTTTGTTCGTTTGTTTTTAATATGCTGTGAAATCATAGTAATTTAAGTAGAGGAAGGTTATAAAACATTATGAATTACTCTCAGTAATTATATTTAAAAAGTTAGAAAATATAAGAAGCATACAAAAGAAAAATAGTAGTAATGAGAATATTTAGAAGTATCAATGCCTGTAATAAATGATTAAGATCAGCTTTAGATAATCCATTTAAATAATTAATTAAAAGGACATATAGATGAAATTAAGGCAAATTTCTAGAATAAGAAAATACACAAAAGAAAAGGTAACAAGTTGCTATTCATAAGATAGTGTTCCGAAAGAATAAAAAAAATAATTACAATAAGATTAGAGACTAATTGTTACACTTAAAAATTATGTTTAATTTAATAAAACTTATTGTTGATTATAAAAGCAGCATAAACTAATCATTAAATATTTACTGGGGTTCCTCTGTGGCTTAGTTGGTAGAGGATCTGACTCTTGATTTCAGCTAAGGTCATGATCTCACCATCCATGAGATCAAGCACCTCATAGGGCTCTTCACTGACAGAAAGTAATGAAAGGAATCTTTAATTGCAGAATTTGACCACCAGAGAATTACTTTTGATATTTTTCTCCTTTCCTTACACACACACACACACACACACACACACACACACACCTGTTCATTCATGCACATACAAAATTACATGAATATAGAACTCTGTGTGTATGTGTTATATTATGAAATAATTAGGAAGAGTAGCTGATTTTGAGAATCTGACTCTTACTTGAAGCCACTTGGAGGTGGTAGTTGCCCTGCAAAGAACTAACCTCTGCCTCCATGTAGCAAAATAGAAGGAACTACCTTTGCAGAAAATATCCATTAATGCAGACACGTCAGGTTTCTATAGATTGAAACTGACCTTGACCTCACATCCATTATCAACAAACATATGTGGAAGGAAAACCAATATATACCAAAATAAAGAAAACATAAAAGGCACTTGGGTGGTTCAGTTGGTTAATTGAGCCTCCAACTCTTGATTTCGGTTCAGGTCATGATCTCACAGTTATGAGTTTGAGCTGGCATCGGGCTCTGTGCTGACAATGTGGAGCCTGCTGGGGATTATCTCTCTCTCCCTCTCTCTCTGTCCCTCCCCAACTTGTTCTCTCTCTTTCTCTCTCAAAGTAAATAAACTTTTAAAAAAAGAAACAATAATATATTTACTTCCCATTTTAGATATACTTACCTCCCACTACTAAAATCCTGCAGTGACAATACATGGACTGTGTGAACAAATGGATATAAAAAAAAAAGTCTGAAGACAAAAAAACACACACAAAAAAACAATGAAATTACAAACTTAGAAATCAGGGAATTATGAGAAATTAGCAGAAAAACATGAAAAATTGAATTTTTATGAAATAAAAATATAATTGTAATGAAAGTCACATTGGATGGATGATACAAACCCCAGATTAGACACAAGTGATAAAAGTAAAGGTAGAAACAACAAAATGAAGGAAATTATAAAATTTCTCTTGTTGGGATCAAAGGGGTAAAATTTAGATATCAGAAAAGAGGAAATATTTACAGATACTTTCTTCTTTCTTTTCTTTTTTCTTCTCTCTCTCTCTCTCTCTCTCTCTCTCTCTCTCTCTCTTTTAAATTGGCAGTGATAAAGCCAAAATATTTTATTATTCTCAAAATAGTCCAGTGCAGAAATTTTGTGGGATTTTAATCACTACTTATACCATGAGTGTAGAATCCTTTAAGATCCTTATAATCTTAAAGGCCTTCATTTTTATGCTGGGTTAATTTTCAGAGCAGATCCTTGGTGTTGCCTCCTGTTCCCTACACAGCAAGTTCAGTAAAACCCAGCTCTGTGCCATAATTATGACATTGAAAGAAGCTGCACGAAAATTCTAGCCTCGGTGACGCACTTACCTCTCCAGACTCTCCCTTTCTTGTAGTTTCTGGAATATGAACATTTCCCTTATTTTTTTTTTCTTGGCTCCGTAATTGATTTAAAATGATTTTAAAATGTAATTAATCACAGTCATTATTTGTATGAGAAGGGTTTCTCCATGTTATGTGCCAATTTGTTGGAAAGAAACTTGACCATTTCCTGTTCCATTTTTGAAAGTCAAAAGCGTGAACTAACATCCACAGTGCATGACACAATATTACTATTGGTTCATGCTTGGCTTTATTGTGTTTATTTATCATTTCTTGATAATGATATTAATAAATGCTCATGAATATTCATGAACCTAAGGTACAAAGCAAGAAATAGTGTAGTAGTTTTTAACCTTGGCCAAACTTTTGGTTAACTTGAAGATATTTTAAATCTCTAATATTCAGGACGCATCTTAAATGAATTAATACTAATATATGGAGATGTGAATTAAAGGAAGAAGATGTGTATCAAAGGTGTGAATCAAGGAGAAAAGGGAGGATTATAAGAGGAGGAGGAGAAGGAAGGAAGGGAGGGAAAAAGGAAGGAAGGAAGAAGAAAGAAAAGCAGAAAAAAGAGAAGGAGGAGGAGAAGGAGTTACTAAAACCTTGGAGTGGACAAATAGTCACCATGGGGTTTGTGTTCACACCTATTTAAGGCATTGCCTTGCAGCTGACATCTGGTGTTTGAACTCCCGGCTGACTGCCCTGTTGCTGGTAAACTACAGTGGGGAGGGCACCAAAGAGATCCTGCTCTAGGGGTGCTTGGGTGGCTCAGTTGGTCAAACATCTGACTTTGGCTCAGGTGGCTCGGGTCCTGATCTCAGGGTTTGTGAGTTCTAGCTGGCATTGGGCTTACTGCTGTCAGTGTGGAGCTTGCTTTGGATCCTCTGTTCCCCTGTCTCTCTGCCCCTCCCCTACTGTTAAAAAAATATATATAGAGAGAGATCCTCTTCTAATTATTTGAGTATGTGTGACCTGACAGGTGTTAACAGCCAGATAGGGGTAAATTTAGCTTGTTATTTGACCATCAAGATGCACGGCTCAGATAACTAAGGGGTTGCAGTATGTTGTTGGTGTCTTTGAGGAAGTGTGGTAAAGTGGTCCTGGGAGTGCCCCAAAAAGCTGGAGACTAGAGCTATAATTTTTTGTTGATGGAGAGAAGCTGACCTAAGGTCAAAGCAGGAAGAGAGTCCTTTCTTTCTTCCTTCTGCATTATAATCTTTCATCAGTGAGTTTTATTGCTAGAACTTTCTTAACCAGAAGATGGTTGGCAAGGGAGTCTGGGAATGTGGTGTGCAGAATCAGCAACAGTGTCACAGAGCTGATTATGAAGGGATGGCCTAGACCTCACTGCCAAAAGTTAAGTAATCAGCTGGGCCCAAGTCCATGGCTTCTCATCATTTATATATATATATATATATATATATATATATATATATATATACACACATATATAGTCTTCTTATATATATATAGTCTTCTTATGGGGGATGAGGGTGCACAAATATTCAGTCCACAGCATACTATTACCCATATGTTATGGAGGCCAAAGTGAGATACTGGGATGTTACATAGTTTTTAATTTTCTCAAGGATACTTATTTGTCATTTGTTAGTTTATCTCCAAATACCATATTATATTGTCTCCCATTGAAATACATCTGATTCTGAAATCCACGCTCTTCCTTATGTTTTTGTCATGTTCTATTCTAATCTATTAGTCCCTATATTATTTCTATTCTATGGTGATGCTTCAATGTCTTAATTTCTATGCCTTTATTAAAAAAGCTCCATGACTTGGAAAAAGCTCCATGACTTTTATCCTTACAGAGTACATTTAAAATTTTTGTTCTTAAAGTATCCATATAAATTTTGGAAGCAGTAGGTAAAATTGGACTTTAACACTATACAAACAAATGAAATGAATGAAATTCATACACAGTTTAAAATAGGACATAGTGCTTAGCAAAATACTTTACAAATGAAATTGTTAAACATAAAGGCTGTGCTTAGATAATATTTACAAAGGAGAACATTATATCTCATTTTAGGCTGGAAAACATGAAAAATCATTTATCAGAAATAATCCATTTTTTTTAAGTTTGATTTATTTATTTTGAGAGAGAGTGGGAGCACACTTGAGCAGGGAAGGGGCAGAGAGAGAGGGAGACAGAATCCTAGGCAGGTTCTGTGCTGTCAGCTCAGAGCCTGATATGGGGCTCTATCCCATAACAACCCTGAGACCATTACCTGAGCAGAGACCAAGAGTAGGACACTTAACCAAATGAGCCACCCAGGTGCCCTCTGAATTAATCCATTTTAGTTCTGTTTTGTGTATTTGTATGTTTTATGGTTGTATATATTGTGTTGATGTTAATATGCAGAAAAACAATTAAGTTTCTAATATTTCAAAGTTAATCTTACATTGTTCTTACCAATAACTAAGTAGGAAATGATATCTATAGGGGAAATTCACTTTATTCCTTAAGAATATATGTTTAAAAGTAGTTGTATCTTATTGCATGGTATTCAATCCCAGGACAACATCATGCTCTCCCAGTGACTGTAGACTGTCCGGTATATCAGAATTTGTTATATTTTCAGCTGCCTAGAAATTATGGAAACATACACACAGACATACACATGCACGTGTATACATACATATTTGTGCATGCATATGCATATGTATATCCACACACAAATGTATATGTATACAAAACAAATATTTAGAATGCTACACTTTTTTTCTCCTATTGCAGTTTAATATGAAGAGTTGGGATCTCACAGATATGTACTTCTCAAAAAAACAAAACTCATCAGTCTCATCATTTAGGGGAAAGGTTTGTTGTTCATGTCTGGTTTTCTGCAAGGACAAGTAGGCAATTTTCCTACCATAAAGTTCTTAGTCAAGAGAAAATAAGGCTTATTTGCATATCACTATGCACATAATTGGGAATTTGAATATGCAAATTGAGCACTCCACATTCTGGCCTTGTTTCTGGGTTTTCTAGGGCTTAATTGCCTTAAACAATTTTAAAAGGTTGAAAAGATTAGAGGTTGCTTTTACAATCAACAAACAAATAATAAAATTTGCCTATTAGTGTATGAGTACATGATTTTGTCAGGTAAAAATATTAAAAACATAAGGCTCAAATTAAGTGAATGGGGAACATTTAAGCTGTATCTCTTTTATTCTAAATCGCTTTATTTTTCCAGATAAGTTTAGCTTTTCCTTCTTTTATTTCACCTTGTGCCATAATTCTCAGTTTACACTTACCAGTATATATTTATGACATGACATGACATAATTAAAATATAGCAAATAAATTAAGCTTTAGTAAGAAGTTTTAGGTATTTGAGACCCTTGCTGAAAGTGAGTTTATAAATGATAGTTTATTACTGAACAAAGGGTAACAAGTCAAAATCATAAACAAGAGAGGAGTTCTGGGCGTGCTAGTTATAGTTCTAGGAGTGCTAGTTATAAGTAGGGGCAAGAGAAAAGTCTAGATAAAATTAGATTTCATCTTTTTTCCAAATAAATTCATGTTAGCACTAAGTGGCTATGCTGTGGCATTGAATATTCATTACCAAATTGCTGACAATATAAAATATATGTAATTAAAGAATAAAAAGTCAATGTTTTTCAGGTATCTAAGTGAGTTTTTTTTTTATGTTTCTTTATTACCTTGAGAGACAGAGTGTGTGTGCAAGTGAGGGAGAGAGGGGGGCAGAGGAACTGAATAGGGCTCTGCACTGACAGCAGCAAGCCCCATGCCAGGCTTGAATTCTTGAACCATGAGATCATGACCTGAGCCAGAGTTAGATGCTCAAACAACTGAGCCATCCAGGCACCCCTTAAGTGAGTTTTGTTTTTTATTTTTAAATATAAGTAATCTCAGAGCAATGTGTTCTGTTTAGGCTTATGCATTTGGTAGCTTGGAGAACAAGTTTGACATAATGAAATGCAAATCTGGGAAGAATAAATCGGTCACACAATTAAATCTGTGGCTCTAATATGAGAGATTTTGGAATAAAAGGAAAAGTCTCTAAATTTTTAATTGTTAAGATATATTACCTCCAATAAAAAGCAGGATAGGTAAATTCAGAAGCCACAATTTTTTCCCCCATGAAATGATCAGAATTAAATTAACATCCTCTACCAAGAGATTATAAGACTGAGTCAATAAACAGGCGCTAGAAGTACACTTTTTTCTACATATATAAATCCTACATAAATATATTTAGTGTATAAAAACCCCATGGTATTTTACCTTTTGAATATTTGAGATCATAGAAAAAATATGTTATTTTTATATGAGACTTTAGTACAAATATTACATATGAGTAAATTTTCAATGAATGCAATTTCAAATAAAGGAAGGAAGGAAGGAAGGAAGGAAGGAAGGAAGGAAGGAAGACATAGACAGTGAATCAATTGTTGAATGGGTTTGGTCCAAGAATATTGTCACAGTTAGAGAAATAGTAATAACGTATAAATCACAGTATAGAAGACATCATAGTATAAGCCCAATAACATGATAATAACCAACAAAATTCTGTGGGAGGTTAGAAAAGTAACCTTTAATTAGAACATTGAATTTTAACTATCATTTCAAGAATGAATCATAATTCTAGGTGCTTGAGCTGATATAAAAAAATCTCTTAGCTTCAGGAACCAGTGAGCCTAAAGAATTACAGGTAGATCATCTACCTATTCAATCAATTTATGCTATCGATCTGGTGGAAAACTTATCTACAGATTGATAGAGATAGAGATAGATAGAGATATATTATAGGTAGAAATAGATATAGATATATAGTGTATAAATATAAGTACTGGACATGCACTCTCCTCTTTGCCCTATTCCCTACAAAGTTTGTGACTTTCACCTAGCCCAAGAAGCAGTCGTTTTATCAGCCTAAAACTTTAGGCCTTACATAGTTTTTTTAAGTGATTAGATTTAGGGATGCAGATCCATTAAAAACTGAAGTAAATAAACAGAGTTTTGAGGATGTAATATGCCAGGGTAAAGAAGAAATGATCCAAGTGGTTAAAACTAGAAATTAGAAAATTTATATATAAGTCCTGATAAATCCAAAAATTTGATTAGAGTTGGATAAGTAAAATAAGAAACTGCCATCAGAAACATTTCAGAAGGTAAAGTCAACAAAAGTTAGGGTCTAATCATCTACATGGATGTGAGAACAAAGAAGAATGTAGTGGGACAAACCCAGATCATTAGGAGAAATGTACTACCACTAAGAGAGGAAAAAGGGCCTTACACATGTAGTTCTAATTGTTGAGGGAGAGATTGCATTCACGATTTTAGACATATAGATATTGAAGTATTGGCAAATTATGAACGTGATCCAGTATGAAAAAAATGCAAGAAACCCTGATTCCAATGTATATCCCATATATTTGGCTTTTTAACAAATATTTCCTTATTCAACCACTTCTCTTCATCTCAGTAACTACAACCCTGATCCAAGTCACCACCAAATGTCACTGAGAGCACAGTATAAGACATTCTAACTGCTGTATCTGCATTTGTCTTTGCTCTCTGCAGTTTGTTCTCAATACACCATTCAAGGTGATTCTGTTATATGGACTTCAATATTACCTCTTTATTCAAAATTCTCCAATACTTATTTACTTATTACTTATTTGTTTATTTACTTTTTAATGTTTACTTTTGATAGAGAGAGAGAGAGAGAGAGTAAGGGAAGGAGACAGAGTATCTGAAGCAGGCTCCAGGCTCTGAGCTATCAGTACGGAGCCCCGTGTGGGCTTGAACTCATGAACCACAAGATCATGACTTGGCTTAACCAACTGAGACACCCAGGTGCCTTTCCAATATTTATAATGGCCAAACATTCCAAAAGTTCTGCTCATTATTGTCTTTCTGATGTCTTACCCTAATTTCTTCCTCATTTATCTTATCTTTCAACTACCAAGCACTGTATCAAAACTTCAATACCATTCTCTCTGACCATGTCTATTACCTTTTTCCATGCATGGTTTTCTCCTTCGCACTTACTGTTTTCAAATATTCCAAATATGTTACTTATTATTTTATTGTCTTTCACCTCCATTATTAGAATTTGAACTTCTTAGGGCAAGGATTTTTGTGTGTGTGTGTGTGTGTTTTTTTTTTTTTTTTGACATTCTAGTCCTAGATCTTATAACTATCTTTGATGCATATTAGCTGAAGGAATGAGATAAATATTTGTCATTCGGTGAGTAAAAACAAAGTATATTTAATGTGTTTGAGAAAAAAGAGGAATAAAGCATGACATGGAAAAAGAACTAACTAAAACAACCTAAATAGAATTTTGGGGTAAAGTTATAGTAATTAATACTAAAAACTCAAAGAGTACTTTGAGCATATCTTATATGTAGTTTTATCTATAATTCTAGTTCTAGTCATTTAAATGTTAACTACACTAAAAACACCTTTACATATTGGGGAGATGTTGAAAAACAAAAAAAACTTTTGAAAGCATCTGAATTTTGACAATATAGTTGAAAATTATCAGACAAAAATATAGAAATAATCCAGAACAATACACTGACTACCAAATAGTTTATGAAGGTATTTCACAAATACAGTGAATTTGAGATTTGTGTTCACAAACCTGAGGAACATGAAGGAAAAAAAGAGAGTACTAAGGGCATGTTATGTGTTGCAGAATCTAATACAAGACACTCTCACCACAAGAAGAGAAACTAGAAGTACTACTAGCCATTTAACAGTGACCCAGAAATAAATCTACTCCAACCCGTATCTTCAGAGAATTTCATGAAAAATATTTTTTGCTAGTCAGAGCACAGTGAGTGAAAACAAAATAAATATCTGAAACTTTATATCCACAAGCTGGCCACTGTGTTCAAATTCACATTACCTGCACTGACCCAGGAAACTCAAGTGAAGTATTTAGTTTAGTTAGCTTAGTGAAGAGATTAAAATATACAAAGGGGAAGGAAGGTTTCACACATTTTATCAGAGTTAAAGAAGGAGAAGGAGACAATATTTGGGGAAATAATAGGGGAGAATTTTATAGAATTCTATTTAAAAACTAATATCTGGGTATTTGTGGCACTTATTTTTCTGGATTACCATTACTTCTAAACCTTTACAATGAACAGAGTTGGAAATATGTATTTTTTTTTAGAAAAAACACATTGAAATTCAAGATTACAGAATCCATTTTACTACTTGGATTTTATATTTGCATCTCTTTTCCACTTGGAAACTTGATTCCCTATATGATACTATAAGGTCAGAATTATTTCTTTTACCTATTTCTCTATATCTCTGTCTATCCACACATGCATATTTATATAATGTTCCAATGCAGCCATATTAATAATAATTAAATAATAAGGTTAATACATGATGTTTATTATTTATGTGAAGTCCTTTTTAACTATAAGGTTTATCCCCCTAGGACTAAGTCAAAATACATATTTAGCTCACAAATATAATTCTTCTTAGAGGAATTATGCCACCACACTTATACATAGTTAGGTTTTACTTCATTTTTTTTTTCAATTTTAACAATTGTTTTATTAGGTTATTTTGTTTCCTTTTGAATTATGTCAAATATATCCATGATTTCAAAGTCAAAAAATATAAAGCAGAGTTCTTACTTGTATGCATGTCTTTATTTTCAATTTTTTCATATAACAGATAATGCTCAAATAAGACAGTTTATGTTTTTGTCATTGCATCTTTGACAAATTATTACAAATAGGATTTCTGAATTAAAAAGATGACTGCATCTATAATTTTTTGGGGTTTAGCAAAAATCTCCTCCATAGTTTGTTTTTTTCTTTAAGTTTTGATTTTATATTTGAGTATCTCTCTTTACAATTTGTCTTTTACATAAATTGGATATCTGTTTAAAATAAATTCTCAACTAGATTCTCAATGAGATGTATTAATAAAATTAGGCATTTTCTTTTTTTAATTTTTTTTATTTAAAAAAAATTTAACATTTATCCCTTTTTTGAGAGACAAAGAGACAGAGAGTGTGAGTGGGAGAAGGACAGAGAAAAAGGGAGACACAGAATCCTAAGCAGGCTCCAGGCTCCAGGCTCTGAGCTGTCAGCACAGAGCCCAACTTGAGGATCAAATTCACAAACCGTGAGATCATGACCTGAGCTGAAGTTGGACGCTTAACTGACTGAGCCACTCAGACGCCCCTAAAATTAGGCATTTTCAAAGGCAATTTACCTTTTTTTATATGATTTATATTATCAGTTTAATTTTCTATGATCCTCTCCTAAACTCCATCCACAATATACTTGTGGCAAAATGATTATTAAATGTTTCCTTGTTCTCTACCCTTCATGGCATCATGAATCAATGTAAGTAAAATCCGATATTCATAATTAAAAGCATTCACTTTTTATTAAATTGTTTAATATGATGAACGGACTGAACACATTTTTGGCATACACATTAGGTACTGATAAATGATACATGCAAAAATAGGTGATTACATGAGAAATAATTTCAAGAGTTTCTATCTCCATTTTAAAAGGAAAGAAAAAAAATAATGTGTTTTAGAAGCCGACCTCACTCCTAAGCATAATCCATATAGTTCTAAGTCAGGATAAAATAATTTTACAATACAAAAAGAGTGAAATTTGACAGGCTTTCCTAGTTTTTAATCCTTTTTTTTTTTACAGCCTTAGATCAGCTCTCTGGCAGTTATTTATATCTTCAATATCAGAAGACAGATATTTTGGTTTAGCGAGAAGAAAAAGTCCCATAGATAGTAACTCAGTTTCTCTCGTGAGCTATTAGCACAAGAGATTATCTACTTGCACTTTGTCTCCCAATGGCAGTAACGAGGATTTACTTTCAGAAATTTGGAAAACTGAATATAGTTTTTGTGTAAATAAATGTATGTACAAGCACAATATATGTATACCTATATGTACATACATTAATATATCATTAAAATATTACTTAGTAATCCTGTACCATCTCTGTTCCAATTAAACATCTTTTTTTTTCCCCCAATATAAACAATATATTGAAATACTGTTGTGCAAAATGCTGGCTCTCTGCTTTACTCCCAGTTTCCCACGAAGTATGCCAAACTTTCCCAGACAATGGTAAGTAGTGGCAAGGATCTAGGAATTAGGCTTCCAGTATTGCTGAAATTCTGAGCTAGCTTCTTTCTGCTGGGAGTCCTGAGCTACAACTTATACTATTCCAAATTACCCCCAAGCAATGAAGTCAATCAGTAGAACAAAGGACATGCTAAGGATATAGAAATACAGCCATTGAAAGAAACAAAGCATGTGTGCAATATTCAGAAGCTTTCAAGTGTAAAAGGTAAAATTGACTATTTTGGTTTTTTTCTTTTTTTTCACCATCAAATTCTTCCCATTTTGCCATCTTTAAGGAGAAGAAATAGAGGAAGACAGGTATTTCCCTTCAAACAATCATATCTCCAAAAGTTTGTTTAAACCAGACCGTTGTGAGGTTTTTTTTGCACCCCGTTGGGTGAAGCTTATTATGGAAATCAGATAAACTATGTGAAATAAATAAATTACCTTTTTGTTGCACATCTGGGTATAGACTGTGAATTTTCAACCCAGTTTATACTTACCAAGTCTACTTTTCTAACACAATTCCAGACAATTATAATATTAAAATAACTTTTGGCCAAAGTCAACCTTAACTCTATCTAAACTTCTGCATCGTGAGGCATCGCTAGCATGTACCTCACAGAATCAAGATACCTATAATCAGTCTCTCCAACCAACCAATTTCTGAGAGTTAGAAGAAAGGCAACACAGAGTGACTGGAGAAGAATAGGCTGATTGGAAAAGACCCATCCCACTAAAACATTGGTAGCACTGCCATCACAAAAATTAAGTATATTCTCATCAATTCTCTTACCTAATAAATGGAAAGAGAGTCATGAGGAAGTTAATTTATGTATACAAGATCATAAAGGTGATTTAAAGTCAGTTCATAGCAGAGAGAGGATCAACATCAAGGATTCCTGCCTCCTTGTTCAGTACCGATTTAAACTCACCCAGGATTTAAATTTGAGGCTCCCCAAAATGTCTAAAATCAATATTAATAAGTATTTTAATAACTTCACAACTGAGTGGTAGAAACAATACTGACCAATCATACAGGATTCATCGGAACCCATCTGCTTGATTGTTCTCAATCAAATATGCTTCAGAACTCTCTGGAAAGCAAATATGTTGCTTTTTTCCAGACTACGTTCTGCTAGAAACATTCAGCTATTTATAAAATATAATCAAACTGGAAAAGTCACAATAGACTACAAAGTAAAAAAAGTCACAAAAATTGACTTAGTTATCAAAACGCTATCTGTGATATGAAGAACAAATGTTTCATCATAGTTAGTTTGATTTTTTAAAGTTTTACCTGTATGTCTTAAAAATTTTTTAAATAACTCAGAATAGCATTTTACCTATTAATAGTAGGAAACCTTTTAATTGCCAGTAGGAAGTATCTGATTGTAATTATGTATCAAGTGCTGAGTGTTAGGATGCTCAGAAGAAAATTCAACAGAGTGAACAGATACTCATTTCCTTAAACCCCAATTTCTTTCCTTTAACATTGATAAGAATACATGGTACAATCACAGAGATTTTCTAGACCCCCCCCCCCCCACTAACTTCACCAGACTTTTCACATTCCCATAAATGTTATGTTTATGAGACTGTACACAGTACACACTATATGAGTGTGCAAAGTAGGCTCATTTCAAATTTTAGATTAAAGAGGGAGATGAAGGAGCATGTCTCTTTTCCTTTTTTTCTGAGTCTTGGACATTTATCTTTTCTTCCCATGTCTTCCTATCTATTGATTATTCCTCTTTGCCCCCCAAAAATAACACACATTTTAAAAATTTGTTTAAATTATTTAAAAAAAATTTTAAAGTATATTTATTTTGAGAGAGAGAGAGAGAGAGAGAGAGTGAGCAGGGGAGGGGCAGACAGAGAGGGGGGGAGAATCCCTAGCAGGTTCCACACTGTCAGCACAGAACCCTAAGCAAGGCCCAAATGTGCAAACCATGACATCATGACCTGAGCCAAAATCAAGAGTCAGACGCTTAACAGATTGAGCCACCTAAGCACCCCAAGAACATTTTAATAGAACACTTATTACATTGTAGCATTAAGACTAAATAGTAAAAGAATATGGTTGTGGTGAAGGGTTAGTGTTTAGGACATAAGAACACTTAACAGTAAAAATATAAGCAAAGAAATAAAAATTATGAAAGTTTCACATGGCTAATGATTTATACATGGGTCATGAGTTTCCAGACTATAGTGGTAGCTATGAGGGAAGTTAAGAAGAAAGAGAAAGAGAAGAGAAAGAGAAAGAGAAAGAAGGAAGGAAGGAAGGAAGGAAGGAAGGAAGGAAGGAAGGGAAGGCAGGAAGGCAGGAAGGCAGGAAGGCAGGAAAGAAAGAAGGAAGGAAGAAAAGACATAAACATCAGGGGACATAGTGATCAGTGAACTTTCTTGGGGAGAGAATAAATAAGATCTGGGGACAGTGACAGACTGCAGCATGTGAGACAACTTTTAGCCTTTCTTTTGTACATTGCCATTTCCTTCTACTCTTCTAATATACTTAAAGTTTAAAAAAAGAGAGAAGGAAGGAAGGATGGACTTGATGACTTCTTCCTTAAATATACAGGAGTGTCTTCTGTGAGCCAGGCATCATATGGAGATCCTCTTAGGAAACAAAATTGACTCAACCAGTCAAAAAGTCTTTGAAATGCTCTTAACCCAAGATTTCCATAGCTTTTAACTGTAATGATAGTCTCAAACAGATTCAAATCAGTTCCAAAATATAAACAGATACAAGGTATATCTGAAACATATGATGTATAATTTAAAAGTTAAATATTCACTCTTTGGTCTGTGTGTGTGTGTGTGTGTGTGTGTGTATGCATGTACAGGAATGTATGTAAATATACATACAAATATATGTTATATGATATATGTATATGCTCCCTTAAAGTGTTAAGTATCTTGGAAAATATCCCCAGGATGTACCACGAGAACCAGCGTAACAACTCAAGTACAAATTCACATAAAAAGGGTTAAATACCCTAACACAACACTTTCCCTCTGACTTCTATCCTAGTATTTTAATTGCATGAGGATAAACCTGTTAAGAAAGCCACCATAACTTTTTCAAGATTCTCTAGAATACAAATCAGAGTTCTTCCCATATTCACTCATTGTTGTTTAGTTGTAATTTATTTCATGCCTATCATGTACCAGGTTTTCTGAGATGTAAGCGTATATAACTAAGACAACAAACTTAGCTTCTCTCACTACAGTCACACTAGAATCACAAGAACTCGTCTATCTACCCTGAGACATGGGTGTCACAGCAAAGGAAAAACCAAAACTATACAGTGCATGGGTAATTTACTCCATTGGAAAATTCTATTTCTTCTCCTTTCAAGCATTATTGGCATATGGAAGAACTCCATACTAAGAAACTTCTTATTCTATATAATCTGCTTCTGTCAACAGTTTCTTCTGGAGAAATATGGACAATTGGTTGCAGAAATATTTCTGGACAATGTCTTTAGTGTTTATTCCCTTTAATTCTACACATTTTCTTAAACTTTACGGATGATAGACTATTTTTAGGATTTTAGAACAACCTGAACCTTTTAAAAGATTCAAAATAAAGAAGCATCTATAAATATCATCTCATTAAATTTTTCATTTAGAGGCTTATTTTTCTTCTTCATACTTAAGATCTCTTTTTAGTGTTCTACTAAATACACACACAAACATATATATATATAATATATATATATTATTTATATATATATATATATACTATTTTGAAGTAATATCTGTGCGTGTGTATTTTGTAGGAGTGAGAGCAATTTCATTGTCCACAATAACTGAACATATGTAAATTGAATGCAAATCTGATAATAAAATAATTATCTACTAATTTATTAAATATGTGTTGGGTACCATTAGGCTTAAGATACTTAGTTTTCTGGGAGAGGACACAAATTTTTATTTTAACTTTTTTTTTTGAGAGAGAAAGAGAGAGAGAGAATGAGTAGGGGAGAGGGACAGAATGAGAGGGAGAGAGAGAATCTTAAGCAGGCTCCATGCCCAGCACTGAGCCCAACACAGGACACTACCCTGCAACAGTGAGATCATGACCTGAGTTGAAATCCAGAGCCCACTGAGCCACCAAGGCACCCCGAAAGAACACAAATTTTTAAGACCAAATCCCTAGAATCTAAAGAGCTATTTTGATTTTTGACAGTTACAATCAATAGCAAATAAATTTACCTGTATATGTTTATAAAATTTTAAATTAATATTTTAACTTTTTTTAACGTTTTTCATTTTTGAGAGACAGAGAGCATGAGTGGGGGAAGGGCAGAGAGCGAGAACACAGAATGCAAAGCAGGATCCAGGCTCTGAGCCGTCAGCACAGAATCCAACACATGGCTTGAACCCACAAACCGCGAGATCATGACCTGAGCCTAAGTCAACGCTTAACCGACTGAGCCACCCATGTGCCCCTAAAATTGGTATTTTAAGTGGCTGTATTCCACAAACTTTCAGCAGTATTTTTTTCTTAAATTAGTAATTTTGAAATTTTACTCTCTGGGGATGGATGCTTAATTACTGATTATTACTGAATCATTACAGTCTTTATACAACCATGAAAAAAATGACATTTTTCTATTTCCTATCATATGAACTCCAAGTATGAATTTGCTTGGCTGGAAAAAAATTTGATAGCATACTAGGAAATTGTTTAAGATAAATTAATGTTACATAAGACTGGACCATAATAAGATGCTGGATGGAAAATAATTTGATCCAATTTTTCATGCTATTAATTAAAAAGACAAAGCACCGTGGCAGAATCTTTTATATACTGTATAGTACTGTTGTCTGTTGTGCCACACAATACTTAAGTTGTGAACTCGGTCCACTTCCTTTTATTCTTTAAAAATTCAAGAATGCCCATAAAAGTGTGCCACTCTTCCTAATTAGAAGCTATGCATATTTCATTAATATATTCTTATGATTTAATCTGTGGAATTCTTTTAATTGAAAAGGAAAGGCCATGCAGGTGACACAGCATGCTTAAACACTATTCATTGTGAATTCGCTCAGACTGATCATGTCCTCTATGAACGAGGAAGACATTATTTAACAGTATTTATTCTGGCAGTTTGAGAGAAGTATAAAAAGGGCAGTTAGTGAGCTTGCCCACTTTGGAAGAAAAACCGTTTCGTTCCAATAAGAAGAACAAACACAAAAATGATAATGACTTTCCTAGCTGTGATAACCCCACCTCTACCATCTTAACAGGGCCAGCCTAAGGATGAAAGACTAAATTAGCTTACTAATGCATTTATTAATTTTTTCATATTCAGTTCACCCAATGAAAAATTGTTCATTGAAATTAACTAGACATAAGAAACACAAATAGTAATCTGATTATAATCAATGAATATATCTGTCTGTCTCTACTTACCTACCAACCTATCTGTCTCTGTTTTCTTCCAGATTTCATCTTTTCCTTCTCTCTTTTTCTCTTTCTCCCTCCTTCCCTCCCCCTTACCTCTCTCCCTCCCTCCCTCCTTCCCTTTCAGTCTCTCTAGTTCCCACTCTTGCTCTCTCTCTCTCTCTCTCATACACACACACACACTCCACACAATTGCTTGGGGACAACTCCATGCCCTTCTCTGGTACTCTGTAACCATGGTTGTACCATTTATCTAGGCTTGTTCTATAAAATTATCCATTCTATTTGTGAGATTTTTTTTCTCTCTTCATTTGTGTGTTTTACTGAAGTGCACCAACATTTCCTCTTCTGAGGTATATAGATCTTATCTATTTCTCTGTCAAACAAAAAATAAATAAATGTAAAATACTAAAAGTTACATAACACCAGTAGGAAAAAAAATGTCTCAAAGCAAGGAAAAAGGTGAATAAACCATTTATTAGTATGGGATTTGGGAAACTTGAAAGTTGAGAGTTTGGAGAACTGTGTACTAACAAAGTTAAGATAGATTTCATGTCAATAAGGTAAAGATTAAATGACTTTTTGATTAATAGTTACTAAGAAATGGTTAATAGCACTGTGTAAGCAAGTCAGAAAGGATTGCAAATTTGCCTCATTAGAGTAATAGGAGAAGTTGTTCTGGTATTCATTAATTTAAAGAATAGAGAACACAGCTGATAATTAAAATATTATACTACAGGATTGCAGTGCATTGATTGAATATGGTGGTAGATTTATGGCAAAAATACACCTACAACAAAATATTGATGGCTTCCAAAATAATCTTTCTTTTTTTTCCCCTATATTTTTATGTTGGCCTCTTTAGATTTCTTCTCACAGGTAGTTTGTATTTGCATGGACCAGTTTTATGATTTACCAACAGTTATTTTTTTTTTATCAATTTCTTGTAAGACTTCAGAGAAAATGCTTTAATTTGGTCATTTTGCATGTTCAAATGAACCTGAATAGGACTGGCTCACATTCAACTAATTTAAATAGGAACTGAGAAAAACTGTGGAAGAGGGGGAACTGATTTCCAACTGACAGCTTTTCTTCATCTAAGTTGGTATACCTAAATCCTACCAAGTATTAGGCAGTATTTCATTCATTTCACATACAGATATGCTCCATAGATTTGGACAAATTCTGTATAGTACAAAGCTCAAGGAAAAAAATTATCCCTAAAATGTAAGATACAGCTAATTTAGATTTATAAAATTAACAGAATGATAATCATTACAAACTACTGTCATGTAAAAATTATGTTTGCTAATTTTCCAAACATGAAAACTTTACATAAATGAAATTAGAATTGAAGGTAAAAAAACAAACTAAAACATATCAGAAAGTTTTGATATAAGAGTTGGTGACCGTGATGTTGATAATTTGCATATGGATAATTAAAGATGGATTATTTGTAAAATATTTATAAAAGAGTGGGAAGCAAAGAATTTAGAGGGTTAAAGAGACCTGTATTTCAGATTCAGTGTAATCACTTGCTACCTATATATCTTCGAGCTCTTTGCATCAATTATCTTAACTTTCAACAACCACAACAAAAGTATATCTAGCTTATGGAATAGTTGAACTGGTTAAATAATCTATAATTCATGGAAGCATATTATAATTTCTAAAGCATGATATAGTTCTATCTCTGCATATAATGTGATTTTTATGCTTCCTTCACTTTTACTACACATTTATATGTTCACATTGCAATGAGTTTATGTTCCTCTTAATATAGAGAAATACTAAGTAAAATCAATATACTGTTAACCCATTATATATGTATATATGTATGTGTGTGTATATATATATATATATTTATATAACTGCTGTATATATAAACATATATGCATATATATAAATATATACACACATGTACACATGTACATACACAGATATACTTGTTATGAGTACAAGAGGTTAATTAGAATCTCTACATAACCACTAATAAAATACCTAAAAACTATACAGAAAAAGTAATTAAAAAGAAGCAAATATGCCACACTACAAAAAGAAAATCAAACAAAAAAGAGTAATAGAGAATATGAGAATCGAAAATATATGACATAGAGAAAACCAATAGTAAAATGACAAACCAATTATTTTTTATGTGTAATCACTTTAAATAAAAATGTATTAATATTTATTTAATAAAAATCATAGATAGGCAAAATGGATTTGTAAAGACTTTATTCATCTACAAACTATCTATGAAAGACTGACTTTATTTTTTTAATTTTTTTAATGTTTATTTATTTTTGAAACAGAGAGAGACAGAGTATGAATGGGGGATGGTCAGAGAGAGAGGGAAACACAGAATGCGAAGCAGGCTCCAGGCTCTGAGCTGTCAGCACAGAGCCTGCCGTGGGGTTCAAACTCACGGACCGTGAGATCATGACCTGAGCCGAAGTTGGACACTCAACCAACTGAGCCACCCATGTGCCCCTGAAACTCTGACTTTTGACTAATACAGATTGAAAGTGAAAAGAAGGGAGGAAATTCCTTGCAAACAATAACAAAAGAAAGCTGGATAGTACATTAATATACAAAAAGTAGAATTTAAGTCAGATGTTACTATAAGTTATAAAAAAGGACATTATAAACAGAGGAAAGGCCAATCTATCAGAAGATATAACATTTATGAACACATACACACCTACAACTGATCAGCAAAAATTGACAGGACTGAAGAGAGAATTAGATAGTTTTATAAAAACTATTGCAAACTACTTTACCCCACTGTCAGTGATGGAAAGAACATGACAGATCCATAAGGAAATAAAATACTTGAATAATACTACAAACCAAGTAGGCCTAATAGACATGTGTAGAAGACATCACTCACAATAGCAGAATACACATTACATCAAGCACACATGGAATGGTCTTCAGGGTAGATCATATGTTATTTCACAGAGCAAGTCTCAGTAAGTTTAAAAGGATTAAATTACATAAAGTATCTTCTCTGATGAGAAAATAATGAAACTAGAAATCAAGACCAGAAAGAGAATTGAAATTTTACAATTTTGTAAAAATAAAACATTACACATTAAACAACCAATGAATCAAAGAATAAATCAACAAAAAAAAAAATAGAAAATACTGTGAGATAACTGAAAATGAAGAGACAGTATGCCAGAATGTATGGGATGCAGTGACAGATGTGCTCAGGGAAACTTATAGGTGTAAAAGTTTATATTAGGGGCATTTGGATGGCTCAGTTGGTTGAGCACCTGACTTTGGCTCAGATCATGATCTCACAGTTCGTGAGGTCGAGCCCCGTGTCGGTCTCTGTGCTGACAGCTCGGGGCCTGGAGCCTGCTTCAGATTCTGTGTCTCCTTCTCTCTCTGCCCCTAATCCACTTACATTCTGTCTCTGTCTCTCTCAAAAATAAATAATTTTTAAAATTAAAAAAAAAAAGTTTATATTAAAAAAAATAAAGATTTCATGGGGTTCCTGGATGGCTAAGTTGGATAAGTATATGACTCTCAGTTTTGACTCAGGTCATGATCTCACAGTTTAGTGAGTATGAGCCCCACATCAGGCTCTGTGCTCACAGAGCAGAGCCTGCTTGGGATTCTCAATCTCTCTCCCTCTCTCTCTGCCCTTCCCCAACTAACAATGGTTCTGTCTCTCTCAAATAAATAAACTTAAAAATAAATAAATAAATAAATAAATAAATAAATAAATAAAAATAAAAACATAAGGATTTCAAATAAGAACCTAACTTTAAGCTATAAATAATTAGGAAAAGAAAACCAAACTGAGTCCAAGGTGAGCTAAAGAAAGGAAATAATAAAGACTACAGCAGAAATAAGTGAAATAGAGAATAGAAAAACAATAGAATTGATGAGATAAAAATTTGTCCTTTGAAAGGATCAACAAAAGTGGCAAACTTTTAGGTAGATTGATTAAGGAAAAAAATAAAATACTCAAAATATTAAAATAGTAAATAATACAGATATAAAAAACATTATAAGAGAATATTATGATCAACTGGATGACAACAAATTAAATAAACCTAGATGAAATGGACATATTCCTAGAAAAACACTCATTAACAACTGACTCAAAAAAAAAAAAAAAAAGAAAAAACGAAATCTGAGCAGAACTATCAGGTAAAAACATCCATACTTGAAAACGTTATAACAAAGAGAAGTTCAGGTCCAAATGGGTTCACTGGTAAATTATACCAATCACTTAAAAAAGAATTCATAATGATCCTTTTAAAATTCTTACAAAAAAAGAAGAGGAAAGACTACTTCAAACTTATTCTTATAAAGCCATCATTACCCTAATAAAACCAGACAAAATTCCAAGAAAAGGAAGCTACAAGCCAATATCTCTTAGGAATATACAAGCAAAAATCCTCAACAAAATACAAGCTAACTGATCCATACATTATATTAAAAGGATTATAAGGGCACCTGGGGGGCTCAGTCAGTTAACTATCTGACTCTTGATTTTGGTGCAGGTCATGATCCTATAGTAATGGGATCAAGCCCTGTATTAGGCTCCATGCTAAGCCTGGAGCCTACTTAAGATTCTCTCTCTCTCTCTCTCTCTCTCTCTCTCTCTCTCTCTCCATCTCTCTGAAAAAGGTTATATAGCATGACCAAATGGAATTTTTCCCAGGAATCCAAGGTTGTTTCAACATACCGAAAAATCAATATAATAAAGCACATGATTATTTCAATTGATATAGAAAACACATTTGAAAAAACTCAACACCCTTTATTGATAAAAGTCCTTAATGAACTAAGAAATAAAGGAACCTCTTAAACTCAATAAAGTACATTTAAGAAAAATCCACAGTTAATATCTTACTCAATTATGCAAGACTGATAATCTTAACCTGATATGAGGAATATGGCAAGGATGCTCAATGGGACACTTCTGTTCAACCTTGTATTGGATGTTCTAGCTGGAACAATTAGGCTAGAAAAAGAAATAAAAAGCATCCAAATTGGAAAGAATAAAAATTAAAACATCTTCATTTGCAGGTGGCATAATTTAATATAGATAAAACCCTAAAGAATTCATACACATACACACAGACACACAAATATTTAGACCTAAAAAGAGTCAGCAACGTTTATGATACAACATAAACACACAAAAAAATCAGTTGTGTTTATATAAAAATAGCCATAACAATACATAAAAATTGAAAATAAATATCATTTGTAATATTCAAAATAATAAAATACTTAGGAATAAATTTAACAAAAGAAGTGCAAAATTTAAACTCTGAAAAATATCAGACATTGATGGAAGACATTAAAGAAGATGTAAACAGATGGAAAGACTTCCCATAGTCATGAAATAGAAGACAATATTTTTAATATAGCATTATGCCCAAAGTGACCTAATCTATATATTCAGCACAATCCCAATCAGAATCCCAGCTGTTTTCTTTATAGGAATTGACATTCTGGTTCTAAAATTCATATGGAAGCTCAAGGGACACTGAAAAGTCAAAACAATCTTGAGAAAGAAGAACAAATTGGAAAGCCATTTTTCATTTCAAAACTTACTACAAAGCTACAGTAAATAAGATAATGTGGTACAGGCATATGGATACACAGATCAATGGAATAGAAATAAACCTACATATCTGTGGTCAACTGATTTTTGACAAAAGAACCAAGACCATTCACCTGGATTAGAATAATCTTACCCACAAGTGGTGCGAGACAACTGGAAATCCACCTGCAAAAGAATGGAGTAGACACCTTACTTCATATTATGTATGAAGACCTAAATGTAAGATCTCAAATTATAAACTCTTAAAAGAAAACCTAGGGGTAAATATTTGTGACCATGGATTTGGCAAGGGGTTCTTCAATATGACAGCAAAAGCACAAAGAAGAAAGAAAAAACAGGTAAATTGTAGTTCATCAACATTAAAAACTTTTATGCATCAAAAAATATTATCAAGAAAATGAAAAGACATCTACAGAATGGCAGAAAATATCTGCAAATTATATATCTGATAAGAATATATAAAAGAACTCATTAAATACAAATAACCTGGTTAAAAACATGCAAAGTTTCTGAATACACATCTCTCCAAAAGAGATAGACCAATGGCTACTAAGCACATAAGGAGACACTCACCATAAGTAGTCATCAGGGAAATGCAAATCAAAACCACAGTGAAACTCCATTTTAAACACAGAACCCTCGTAGACTGTTGGTTGAAATAAAAGTGGTGCGGTCACTTTGGAAAACAATTTGGAAGTCACTGAGATTTTCAACATAGTATAACCTTTTGGCCCAATAATTCCCCTCTGACATACATACCAAAGAGAAATGAAAATAGATGTGCATATAATTTTTACATAAATGTTGATAGCAGCATTATTCATAATTGCCAAAAGATGGAAATAATCCAAATTTCCATCAACTGATGAGTGGGTAAACAAAATTATAGTATGATTTGGCCATAAAAAGATCAAAGTCTTGATAACATGTTACAACATGTATGCACCTCATAAACATGTTAAATGAAGGAAGACAGTTGCATAAGGCATATTATTTCATTTATATAAAATGAGAATAACAGGTAAATCTATAAAGACAGAAAGTAGATTAGTGTTTACTTAGGGCTGGGGAAAACTGGGGGGTTCAGAGGTGAGATCTAAGGAGTATGGGCTTTCATTCTGAGGTGACAAAAATGTTCTAAATTTGTGTTTACGGTTGCACAATTCTGTAAACATACTAAATGTAATTGAATTGTACACTTTAAGTGGGTGAATTGCAAGGCATTTGAATTATGTATCAATAAAACTATTACAAAAAATTAGTTGTCCATGTATGCATCAGTCTATATCCAGATTTTCTCTTCTTTTCCATTGATCTATTTCTGTATCTTGATGCAAAAATCACACTGTCATAATTCTGTAGATTTGAAATCAGGTCAGCCCTTTGACTTTGTCCTTATGCTTTGAAAGTTATTTGGCAATTGTAGGTCCTCGGAATTTCTGAATGAATTTAGAAATGGCATGTCGGGGGCGCCCGGGTGGCTCAGTCGGTTAAGCGTCTGACTTCAGCTCAGGTCATGATTTCACAGTCCGTGAGTTCGAGCCCCGCGTCAGGCTCTGTGCTGACAGCTCAGAACCTGGAGCCTGCTTCAGATTCTGTCTCCTCCTCTCTCTGCCCCTCCCCTGCTCATGCTCTGTCTCTGTCTCAAAAATAAATAAAAACATTAAAAAAAAAAAGAAATGGTATGTCAATTTCTATAAAAAGCCTGCTGAGATTTTAATAGGTATTTTATTTATCATTTATTTTGGAGATTTGACCTCTTCATAATATTAAGACTTCTGAGAAATAAGCAAAATACCTCTCTCCTTTTATTTAAGTATTCTTTAATTGTTTAACAGCAATCAGCAATGTTTTCACTTCTCAGTGTGAAGCTCTTGTACATCTTTAAAATTTATAATATATTCAATATTATTATAATTTTTTAACGTTTATTTATTATTGAGACAGACAGACACAGAGCACGAGCTGGGGAGGGGTAGAGAGAGGGAGACACAGAATCCCAAACAGGCTCCAAGCTCTGAGCTGTCAGCACAGAGCCCCACACGGGGCTCGAACTCACAAACTGCGAGATCATGACCTGAGCCGAAGTCGGTCACCCAACCAACTGAGCCACCCAGGCGCCCCCATTCAATATTATTATAATGTTATTTTAATATTAATTTCAGGTGGTTTGTTATGAGTATAGAAATACATCAATTTTTGTATATTTGCATTACATACTGCAACCCTTTTATATTCATATATTCTAGCAACATTTTTGTAAATCCATCAGATTTTCAACATAGATGATCATGTTGTCTGCAAATTAAGACAGTTTTATTCTTTCCATTCTGGATACCATTTTTTTCATACGTTATCACATGTATTAAAACCTCCAACACAATATTAAATAGAAGTTGTGAGTGGATATACTTATCTTTTTCCTGATTTTATGGGGAAAACATTTAGCCAATTTGTATTATCATGCTACCTATAGAGTTGATGTAGATGCCTGTATCAGGCCGGAGAAATTCCACTTCTCTCCTAGTTTGCTGAAAGTTTTAACAGAAGTGGATATTGGACTTTGGTCAATTTCTCCTGCATATATTGGCTATGACTAATCAGAAACAATCTCTGAAGCTGGATGTGGGATATCTTCACCTCAATCACTATTAAAGGAGTGGGCACCTGAAGAAAATTAATGCAGGCATTAGATTTGGGGTAGGAACCAATAGCGTCCAATTGTCTGACTTTTAGTTGAAGCCACTTTCTGTTACCCCCCCAAAACCTGTCATCAGCCAAAAATTGAAGTGTCCAGAATATATTGTTTTAGGCCTCTCTGCTTGTATACATTTCCAATTTACATTCTTAATATCTCACTGTGCATGATGTACTTACAATTGTACTTCAAGTCTTAAAAGATACGCTAAATCCATTAGGAAAACTTGTATACAGAGAGTAACTTTCTTTTCAGGAAACACAGTGTTGTACTTCTTAACTTAGAACATTATATCATAATGTGGATAATATTTTGGGAGTTGGGGACAGAGCGTCATAGCACCAACTGGAAACTATGTAGTATTTTTCAGGGTGCTTAGAAATTTTCTATTTCCCTAGGAAGCACACTATGCTAGGTCATTCAGAACCCTATTTTGGATAAGAAAATACTCCATTAAATGCTACTTCCACATAATCTAATTTGTGGAGAATAAAAATATTTCTTCTTGCTTTAAATACTGAATGAAATATGGTCATCAAAGGAATGATAATTATATACTGGAGACATTTTACCTGTAGGCAATAAACTTACCTTCAGTAATTAGACTTTTGTTGTCCTTTAACACCTTCCCAAATATCTGAAAGAGGGAATGAATACTGTGTTGCTAATGTGACTTGAAAATACAGTTTCTAGGGAAACTGAAATCACAATCGAACATGAAAGAAAATCATGGATTTTAGAGACCATTATTGTGACTTATCCATGGATATTAGAAAGGCCAATATATGAAAGACTTAGTTTAATTAAAATATTTCATATAGAAAAGTGATATAGCACAGTATACAAAAGGAAAAAAATCCATGAATATAATAGTAAATACAAAATGAAGAGGTATCCAATACTCAAAATGGAAATTTCTATCATCATTGGTGAGACTGAAGCTGCAATATTGTGTTAATTCAGGGGCACTTCAATACCAGGCATGTGTAGTAATGTTGCAAAGAGTCTGGGGGGGTGGAAAAAAACAACTAAATAATGAGAAGGGAAGACAGATTTATGGGGGGAGATTAAAGCTGCATAATATTTATAGCTGGGCTAAGGGAATATGAAAATGATCTGTAAATATTTGAAAGATGTAAATAACAAGTAGAAAAGGAATTCTTGAGGAGGAAGCAGAATTAGAGGCAATGCAATCTGAATGAAAAGCGGCAGGGTTATTTATGCCAACTAAAGATTAAAACACACACATAGCTTCCTGACTGGACTACTAAACAGAAGAACTGTCTTTCTTCTTAAGAATTAAATGCCCTCCTGCACAAAACACTAACATGTGTTATTTTATGGATTACCCATGCCTTGACAGGCAGATAGCATGAATTATTTTATCAAAACCAGAACGGAGATATATACAGGGTATGTTGTCTGACTCACTGTCTCAATCTACTGAGTAGGAATTCATTTTCCGCCCGTTTATTTAGGAATGTAGTGTCTTCTTTTCTGTTTTTTTAAGTCCTTCACATAAGAGGTCATTTGTAATGACTGGGGATGGCTCATCAGTAACATCAAAAAGTAAGCAAGGAGAATTTACACAGAAAGGTTATGCCAAGATCCTACTCCAAGAGAAGGGGATGAATGATTGGTCTACTTAAGTAGACCTACAGATGGTAACTTCTCCAGTGTAGTGTTTCAGTGAATACATCTTTGAATCCAGACTCTCAGTTCCTTGACTTTCTCTCATCCAATTATTTCATCTAACAACATGAATTGATAACACAGTCCATGGGGTACCTGTGTGGCTTATTGGGTTAAGCATCCTACTTCTGCTCAGGTCATGATCTCATGGCCATGAGTTTAAGCCCCACATCAGCCTCTGTGCTGACAATTCAGAGCCTGCTTGGGATTCTCATTCTCTCTCTCTCTCTCTCTCTCTCTCTCTCTCTCTCTGCCCCTCCTCTATTCGCTCTCTGTCAAAATAAATAAATAAACTTAAAAAAAAAACAGTCCTGTGTTTATTCCTTAGAACTTCTCATTATTATTTACTTGTTAAAAACCTTGATTTAAGGTATTTCACCCATTTAAAGTCATTTCCCATAGTCACACAAGCTTCCTGTAAAACTGCATTTCTCACCATTTTTGCAGTAACCCTCAGCAGCAGCCCCATCTCATATCTTTATTCCACTTTCACAAAGCTTGGATCCCTTTGTCCAATATTATAATCACATCTTTGCTTGCACCTTCAAATTCTTTGGACACCTCTCCCTTCCTTGTACCCTCTTGGAAAATAAAACTGTTTATATCCATACTTTCCTTACTTCACACCTGAGTACAGATGGGCTGAATGTTTTTCAATGTCTGCTGTATATGGGAGACATTGAATATTAGTACAATACATTATCTTTCTCTTTTGCAATAGACACACATCCAGGTGGATATACTTTCCATCATTATACACCACAATGGCAGGCTGTGCCCACATCACTAATTTTTCACCAATTAAATGTTAGCAGAAGCGATGTTTTCATCCTGTCTTTTTACCTATAAAAAAAAATAAGGAAATGATCTTCCTCTCTTTCTCACAGCCCAGAATAAATTTGTTAGCTATATTTGAACATGCAGATAAAGGCAGGCCCTAGAGAAAAGCCAAGATGAAGTCTGGAAAGAAACTAGGTCATTCAATGATTGTCAGTAGCAAGAGTAGAATTTCCCACTAACCTGGGGCAATCACCTCAGATCTGTTAACTGGGAACAGAAATAAATTTATAGCTTTTTAAGCTACTTTATTTTCAGGATATTTCAACTAAAGTTGCTTATCCCTTGACTTAAGTTTTTCACTGGGATCACATTATGTCCATTATCATCGTCCTCAATATGTCCCTAGCGTTGCCAAACCATTTGTCTATATTCATCCAGTCCATTCATCGTTTCACTGCCCTGAGTGATGGTTTCAGACATTGCTTTCTCTTCTCAGGCATCCAACAACTCTTTCTCCATCCTCCCTTTTATCTTATAACTTTTCATTTTATTTCACTGAAAATAAGAAAAAGAAGTAACCAAAGGAAAAATTCTAAAATTCCGTTTCATCACATCCACCTACCAATTGCAATGTCTTATACTGTGTTAGTTTTGATTAAGCTTATGATCATTTTCACAGATAATCACTCCAGCAATTTTCTTCTATACTGTGTTATTTCCTCATATGTTTATATAATTACAATCAGTGTGAATGTCTGCAGTTAGATGACCCATCAAAAATAACAATAATATTATTGATGACCTCTTCTCCTTCCACCAGCTGCTCCACATTTCTTTTCCAGAGATATTCCATTGCTTAAATCAGAGTTAAGAAGTCACAAAAAGTTCCTTCATATATGGAGTTATCTTACTATATGATAAGCCCCTTAATTTACCAGAGAAAAGTAAGACCTATACAATGGTTATTATTATTATTATTATTATTATTATTATTATTATTTTGAATTCATGCACTCTATTGAAATAAGTAAAAATGGCATATTCTCCAATTAATACAAAGAAAAATCCTGAATAAAATTGGAGCAAATATGTCCTTTTCAGATAAATCTGAAAACCTCTTATATCATGCCACTCCTTTAAAAGGTACAAAATCCAAATTTTGTGAAATGGTAGTTCTGGTCATTAATAATCTAAAACCATCCTTGTTTTACATTTGTATCACCCATTAGTCACCAAAATGAAACCCTTTTTCTTGTTGTTGTTCAGACTGTTCTCTACATTGTCTTTGAAAAGGCTGTATACACTTCATCTAACCATCTCTCTTTCTATCTTCTCCAGTGCTTAGAAGGCTATCTCCTTCCTTTTACCTTCTGCACATCTCCCAAATGAACCGTGAAAACTGTGGTCACTATTCCACAAGTCTGTGTTACCAATTGCACTACTAATTTCACACTTCGGTATAAAGTATAAATTCAATAATTTAAAATTCAATATAAAATGGCATCTTTGTCAGTTCATTTTTATAAATGTATATTATTTTCACAACAAGATTTTGAGGTCAAGGAAGTATACAAATATGAAATTGAGGATAAAGCAAGAGGCATGAAACTGTAAGTTCAATTGGGTTGCAAATCAAATAGAAGATGCTTCAAAGTTTCTAATAGCAAATTAAGTTAGGAGAACATAATCCCTTATAAGACAGACATTTGTTGGTGGTTTTGAGTGAAGAATGTCATGATCAATGTTGATTCTTGATAACATTATTTTGAAAAATATTTGTATAGTAAATTGAAAGAAAAGTGCAAGGGGGTTGAAAGAAAAGTGCAAGGTGAGATGTGGAAAGTGGCCATTGGAGAGTAAAAGAACATGAGCCAGGATTAAAAATAAGATTGAGGGGCGCCTGGGTGGCGCAGTCGGTTAAGCGTCCGACTTCAGCCAGGTCACGATCTCGCGGTCCGTGAGTTCGAGCCCCGCGTCAGGCTCTGGGCTGATGGCTCGGAGCCTGGAGCCTGTTTCCGATGCTGTGTCTCCCTCTCTCTCTGCCCCTCCCCTGTTCATGCTCTGTCTCTCTCTGTCCCAAAAATAAATAAACGTTGAAAAAAAAAATTAAAAAAAAAATAAGATTGAAAGCATCCTGAATGCAATGGCACATTAATTACAACCTCTCTTCAAGGCTGAGGTACTTGTTTTCCCAACTGCAGGGACTGTTAGTGGCACAAAGCTGATTTCCTCAAGTGGAATAACCATTGCCTAAAGGAAACTTTCTCTCTCAAAGTGAGGTCCCCTTTCTGAGAGTAGAGGTCACCTGCCAGTCTAACCCCATCACTGGTGTCAGACAAAGAGATAATAATTGCTAGCATACTGTAGTATATAGTAACAGTGCTTCTGTTAAAGTGTTACTGATGCCATACTTGGATAAGATACTGGTAGAAGTGAACACACAAATGGAGACACACCTCAGGTACTTGTATCTAAAGGATTAGTAATTTTAGAGACTATGAAATTGGATGTTTCTAATTGGATATAATCAGTACATTAGAGAATGACAAAAAAAAGTGCAGGGATAAGAGGTCTGACACACACAAAAAAAAGAATGTTGATGATTCTATGAGAGTGCATAGTGGGTGAATATATTTGTATTACTTATTAACACTCACCACAAAAAGGCCTTAAGTAATGACTGGACAGAAAGATTTAGTGAGTAATGTTATAAGCGTTCTTACATGAGACATCCCAATACCAACACTAGGCTCATTCACAGAGTGCCCATGCTGGCAAGGAAGTAGGCTTATCATTGGCTCAACAGCTGTGATCCTATACTTAAGGATGATCCACAGCAAATATATAATCAGTCAGCAAGAATGATCAATGTTGAGTCTTTAATATAGCACCATCCCTTGAGAAGACCAACTAGTCACTTACCTTGAGATTATTGAATCGAAACCCTTCCTTCATGGAAGGGGTGACAGTTCATCTTGATTGGAATCCACATATATTTCAGTTTATGGGTATATCATTCTTTCCACAGGGCCTTAATCAGCAATTATCTGAAAGCTAACTAAGTGTTTGATTCACTGACAAGGAGTCACATATAACATTGCCCCAAACCTAAAGGTCTAATTTACAAACTGGTGCAGCCACCCTGAAAAACAGTGTAGAGGTTCCTGAAAAAGTTAAAAATAGAACTACCCTATGATCAAGCAATTGCACTACTAGATATTTACCCAAAGGACACAAAAATACTAATTCAAAGGGATACATGCACCTTAATGTTTATAGTAGCATTATCTATAATAGCCAAACTTGTCCAAGCCAAGTGTCCATCAAGTGACCAGTGGGTAAAGAAGATGTGGTATATATATAATATAATGGAATATTACTTGGCCATAAAAAAGAATAAAATATTGCCATTTGCAAAACATGGATGGAGCTAGAGAGTATTATGCTAAGCGAAATAAGTCAGAGAAAGACAAATACAACATGATTTTTCTCATATGTGGAATTTAAGAAACAAGACAAATGAACAAAAGGAAAAAGAGAGAGAGAAGCAAACTAAGCGACAGACTCTTAACTATAGAGAACAAACTGATGGTTACCAGAAGGGATGGGTTAAATAAGTGATGGAGATTAGGATTGCACTTACTGTGATTAACACTGGGTATTGTATCCAGTACAAGTGTGGAAGTGTGGAATCACTATATTGTACACCTGAAACTAATATTACACTGTTTGTTAACTAACTGGAATTTAAAGAAAAACTTTTTTAAAAGACTTAATTTACAGCAAAGGTAGTATGGAAATAGGCACATGATCATGGATCCACTGGTCTTCCCTCTTACTGAACCAGCCATAAAGGGTAAACCATCTTTTCATCAGTCTTGAAAGTGCATTATCTTGGAGATGTTACCATTTGAGGATGGACACCATTTACCCTCAAAATTAATTATTATATTGCCTTTAATCTCCAAATGATAGGTCCCCAAATGGTAGAATTTCAACATTTGGAAGTCTAAGTGGCCCCACTTACCATCATTCCCAGTGAGACACTTCAAGAATTTTGCTTTTTTACCATACCCTTAGGTTTTGTGTGACTAGAGGTTCTATTTCAGGGAGGGGAAGCTTCCACTAGGAGTAATAGTAAGAAAGCTGGGTACTTCAATGTACAAACTGGTCAATCAAAGAATTTATGAAGCGAATGGGAACAGAAAATTAAATAAAGAACTAAATAACACAAAAGATGCAGACTAACCAGTCATAAACAAAGAAGTGTTAAATGAAACTATAGAAGTTTTAAATGTTAAGAAGTTTGAAAAATATTATAAAATTAATAGTTGAAAGACTATCAAGGGTTAGACTAAGATTATCATAATTGTTTAAAATGAATACCAGGAAGCAGTGAGGCAATCAGTGCTTATCTTATACAAAGAGAGTAATAGATTAAGGGATAATGGGCAAAAATGCATTCCCATTGCAGAAGGCAGGAAAGAAGCTGAAGAATAAAATTATTCCTCTGGCATGGACAACTGCAACCAGAGAGCTAGGAACTTAGAGTTTATAAAATAGAAATTTTTATGTAATAGGAAACAATAAGAACCATAAAAATAGGTTAAAGTTCAATAACCCACATTCCTTCAACAAATATCTTGATTATCTATGCATTACAGTATATTTATATATTAAGATGTATAAACAAATCTTGAAGTCTAGAAAAGGAGATTGGTAATATACATTAATCACATTTTATAAGTTAGACGCACAGTATCATATTAAAATTACAAATAATAAAGCATGATTATTTAGAAAAGCAAGACAATTATTATCAACTCAAAACCAGGAAAAACTGGGGCACCTGGGTGGCTAAGCATCAGTTGGTTAAGCATCCAACTTTGGCTCAGGTCATGATCTCCCAGTTTGTGAGTTTGAGCCCCATGTTGGGCTCCATGCTCACAGCTTGAAGCCTGGAGCCTGCTTCAGATTCTGTGTCTCCCTCTCTTTCTGCCCCTCCCCTGCTTGCGCTCTGTCTCTGTCTCTCTCAAAAATAAATAAACATTAAGAAAAGTTTAATGAAGAAACAGAAAAAATAAAAGAGAGAAAATGTGTCTCTGTGATACTTAACATGGTGTCATTTTCACAGTGGTAGCTTAATAAATATTTGTAAATGAATGAATGACTGATGGTTATCAGAGGGAAGGTGGGTGGGGGTTGCGTTAAATATATGATGGGGATTAAGAAGGGCACTTTTGGGGCGCCTGGGTGGCTCAGTCGGTTAAGCGCCCACTTCAGCTCAGGTCACGATCTCGCGGTCTGTGAGTTCGAGCCTCGCATCGGGCTCTGGGCTGATGGCTCAGAGCCTGGAGCCTGCTTCCAGTTCTGTGTCTCCCTCTCTCTCTGCCCCTCCCCGTTCATGCTCTGTCTCTCTCTGTCTCAAAAATAAATAAACGTTACAAAAAATATTTAAAAAAAAAGGGCACTTTTTTTTTATGGAAATGTTAAATCACTATATTGTACACCTGAAACTAATATTACATTTTGTGTTAACTAACTGGAATTTAAATAAAAACTTTAAAAGAGTCTTTAAAAAGTAAAACATAAATAAATGAAAAAATATATACGAAGAACAGAATTTTTTTTTAAAAACTGAAGCATACAGTTTTTATAAGATTTTTAACAAACCCAGATTGTATTAAATTGTAATTCCAGGTTAATAAGTTTGAACTTCTGATTAGGAGAACTACTGATAGCATTACTAGAAAAATGTAGAGAATAGGGCTTTTCCATTAATTGTGCTTCTTTTGCTGCAGGCAACAAAATCCAATTTGAAGGAAAATAACTAATAGTTCAATAAATTAGAGAAAGCTTTATACAAATTGAGTTGTGTGTCACAAAAACCAAAGGTAAGAATGCAGGCTGACATTAGAACTCCAACAGCATCTCTGCTTCTCTCTGTGCATTTACTCTTGTTTTTTGTGAACCATTTGTGTTGACTGTCAGTCCACAAGAAATACTATAATCACTATATCATCCTACTGTGCATGTGAAAATTTATACTACGTAAGGAAAATAATCCACAGCTATGCATTCTCAATCTTCCATGAAAGAAACATCTTGGTCTAAGTTATTATGGCTAGAGGTGGACAGTGGGCATAATTTATTACAAATAGGAACAGACACTTGTAAATTAAAGTTAAAAAATTCCAGAAACCCATAAAATTTTTAAAAGGTCAAAACTGGTTGCTGACTCATGGACAACTATCCCCAAACCTGAGTAATATAGTTCAAAATTTAGTTTCTTACATTAATAGCAAGTATCAGATTTAAGAGTGTTTAAAGAAGTATAAATTTATTTGAAATTATATAACATAAAGTATAAAAAGAAATCAACTGTGAACAATATTTCAAAACTATTTTTGCCTGTGTTATGGAAATATTAAATGCATTGCATTTATCTAACTAGATAGGTAGATTTTGAGAACTTTTACTTTAGTTTCATCTTTCAAAATTTTACTAAGATCCTGAATGCCTTATATTTGGAAATATAATATCATCTGTTAATTTAATAACTATAAATGTGGCTTTGAATGTAAAGAGAAATTTAAGAAAACAGAATATATTTAAAATAAAAGATTATTTTCCCCAGAAAGTAGATATTATGATTGTTCAAATTTATTTTTCAGGAAAAAATGTGAGTCTGAATTTATCTGCAAGTTAATTATAATGGTAGTTTGATTTTTCAGTTAAAAAAAAAAGGTTCTAACATATTTATTCAAAGGGACTTTAACTTGAAAAATTAACCAATTCCCTAAGGATGGAAAAAATTAAAATATCAGTTTTCCACTGCCTTAGGTTATAACCTTGGTGCTACAAAGCTTTTGCTTAGAAAAATTACTTCATAAAATTCACTCAAGAAGCAGGCACTCAAATATCATTATTCCTCTCTGCGCTGGCAAAATATTTAAGAGAAAATTATGTTGTCATTAGTAAAGTCCATTTGAAATTTCAATAACAGATATCTAGAGATAAAAGAGCTTATTGGACACCATTCTTCTCTTTCTCTACATACAATCTATTTTCATTTTATGTCCTGCTCACTTATTCAAATACTGGAATGCTCCTCTTACTGTTTGAATGTGTGATGTTCTTTATCTTTATTTGAACCTTTTCATACATGAATTTAGGGAGTATCTTATATTATGTAAATTGTGTACTTGTAAATATATAATCTGAAATATTAGTTTTAGATAATTTAACAACATTGTCATACGAGAAAAATATTCTCAAAACCACAGATGTGTTCATTCAGGTGTTTAAAAGAAAAAATCATAGGAAAATGATATTAAAGCACATTATAGGCTCTGCCCGCCTTGTGTCTGGTGCATGAGTCCGGCCCCCAGGAGCTCCCCAGGGTGTAAGCCCCCCAGGCTTCCCTTCAGCCTCGGACTGATTGCTGTCATTGTCATCCTGCTCAGCTCCCGCTCTCCCCATTTGCCATGTAGCTGCAGCTGCCCCCGCAGGTGCCAGCCTTCGAGGCCTCTGGACTCAGACCCATCCCCCCACACCCTTACACCCCACAAACTCCATCCCCCAGCCCCGCCGCCACTGCCTAGTCAGTCCACTGCTGCTACCATGGTCACTTAAGACAGATGAGGAATTTGATGCTTGCTGGGCGATATACTTCAACAAACCAAATATTAATATCTGGGAACTGTATAAAGGGATGAATGTGCTTGTTGACTCTGATCTGGTTCCAGAACCCCAAATCACTGATGCTGCTCTGCAGGCATGCAGACAGCGAAATGATTTGCTAGTGCAGTTTGCTTTTGCATCCTAGAGGTTATAAGGACAAAGCAGGACCTCACAGGCAAATCTACCCCTATATCATCCAGGAACTTAGGCCAACTTTAAATCAACTGGGAAACTCCACTCCAGAGGACCTGGGTCTAATCAAAGTGTAAACCCCATGGATGGGCTTCCCAAGGATTTATTCATAATGCTACCTGACTGTAAACAACCATGTAGAAAAACTGATGATAACATATTACCTTATTTGAACAAATTTTCCTTTATTGAGTACCAAACCATGTAATGGTAATGTGGACTTTAATAAAAGGGAAATGAGTTTGAACTGAAAACAAAACAAAACAAAAAGCACACTATATTCCTAATTAATTATTTGTCATGTCTGTAGTAAAAGGAATTTGTTGTGCACATGAGCCCTTGGGTGTTACAAAGGCAAATCTATCTCTTAAAGTTTTGTTGTGGTTGTTGTTCTGTTTTTGTTTTTGTTTTCTAATGCATACAGAGGTATGGATAAGTCACCATTAAACTAGATTAATGGGTTTCAGTGACATGGAATATATTGCTTGAGATAAATTTCCCCAAGCAAGAAGAGATCCAAGTTGGATACAAACTGAATGGTGATAAAGCTCTTTCAAAATCAGACTTGATTTTTATGTGGTTGGATATGAGTCGATGTGCCACTTTGACATGCATATCAACCTAGAATAATATATTGCTTATGTTATTGCATAATCTGAATGACAGTGTTAAGGTGTGTGTACAAAAAACCCCACAATATACAGGAATCATGCTAAAGTCTGCTCAAGATTGGTAGTGTTGTAAATTATGTTGATTCAACTCTTAAGTACTTACTGTATACCAGGTATCAGACACCATACTAGGAATGAGTATAGGAAGGGTAGACAAAGTCTGTTCATGAATACTAAATTCTATTGAATTATGTCCTCTCTGACCTGTTTGTTCTCATTTAACACAGGGATCAGCAGACATTTTGGGATAAAAGTGCAATAATAAATATTTTAGGGTTTGCATGCCACAGAAGATAAGTCATCTTCTTTTACACTTTTCTCCAACACTTTAAAAATGTAAAAAAAAAATCTTTAACTCACATATATTACAAAAACAGGCCACAAACTATAGTTTTCCAACCCCAATCTAAAAAATAATTCATGTATTTGATCCATGATACCAGTGGAGTTTAATTTTTCTCATTATCTGAAAAATTTAGCTCACACTCTTTTCCACTCCAAGAATGGTCATCATTTTTTGTAATTCAATAATTCTTCCCATTCAATATGCTGGCCTTTAAGTTGGACAGGATATAATTGGCAATCCGCACACATTTTTATCCTCTTCCAGTTTTCTTTCCTATGTTGCAGAGATAGGACATTTGTTTTAGTTTCATTTGCTATTAATTAGGTTCTAGATGTGGATAAGTTCCACAAATTATATTGTTTTATAAAATTAGAAAGACAGTAATTCAGCAGAGGCCAACTTCCTGCTAGTTTGCATTATTGAGCAAGATCACGGATATTACAATGATGAGTCACTCCAGGGATATTAGGTGATTGCAGTGCTAAAAACTGTTAGTTTCACTTTCCAGTGTCCATGACGTTGTGGAAATTCTAGTACTAATTCCCTGATTCTGAATCCCAAATTTCAAGTAAAGTGTGCATACTTAGCTGCAGTAGTCATAGCAATGACCTTGTGGTCTATGTTCACAATTGTGGCATAAATAATAACTCTTTTTTAATGTTTTTTTAAATTTTTTTTTAGAGACAGCATGTGCGAGTAGGGAAGGACAGAGAGAGAGGGAGTCACAGAATTCGAAGCAGGCTCCAGGCTCTGAGCTGTCAACACAGAGCCCCAGGCGGGGCTGGAACTCACAAATGGTGAGATCATGACCTGAGCTGAAGTCGGAGGCTTAAATGACTGAGCCACCCAGGCATCCCAAAAAATTCTTAACAGAGGTATGTTCTCTTGTTTTCTAGAAATCATTTGGGAAGCCCTAGCCTGAAGCTAACTCCTTAAAAACTTCTAATAATCTCATAAGCATCTATTTTCCTGTTTTAAATAACTGCCGCAATACCTAAAATAATTTATCTTCCTAACATATACCTTTAATGACAATCTGTTGTGTAACTAGAAATAGATGTGGGTATATATTGCTCAAAGATGGGAAACTGAGATTGTTTATCTGACAGTTTTGGGTTTTCAGTGAGACTCAATTATCACCGGGAAATAGGAAATTGGTAATTCATGCAACAGCAAAATAGTTAAATTATTATTCATAGTCACCTGGAATGAAATACAAATGTATTTGGCCATTTTGTTGCAAATAAACAACACAAGGTACATGGGAGAGGGTGGCAGTTTCTATCTGAATTGGAGAAGTTCAAGAAAGAGGCAAGCTCAGAGCTTTAAATTCCTAGTTTAAAACATGATGAAGAAACTAAAAAGATTTGATTACTGTCCTGAAATAATTTATTTGACATCAGCCACAGGAGAGATATACTTAAAATCATATGCAAATCTGATACCCTAGGTTGCTGAGTTAAAGCATCAGTTGAATTTACAAATATTTCTAGGTATCTTACAGAAAAAAATTGTTCAGAGATTTGGAAACAGTAAAACTCCAATCACTGGAGTTGCAGAGATAGGACATTTCTTTCAGTCATATTTAGGTGGATTCAGTTGATACAAAATGCCCAACACCATTGCCAGCATAAACAGCCTTACATCTACTACTTGAGCAAGCTACACCTGGCTTGCCTGGAAACCCTTTAATTACCTCACTTGAAGTAGTGATCTTACAAAAGAGTTTTCCTCATGTTGCTCCCATTCGTTTTTCACATGTAAGTAGAGTCAGGTCTCAGAAAATCCAAGGAAACATCAAATCTCCCTTAAAATTAAATGAGATTGTGTTTATTTCTTAGGTTGAATCATATGAAATTATATTTGACCATTTTTGACCTATAAATATGAAAATTTATATGTTTGTGTCTAAAATTAACATATACATTAATTCATATATAAAAATGGCTAGTGTGTGAAGATAGAACACATGCTGTGGATTCTAGCTTTAGTCTGACATAAATGTGTTGATATAAGGATTCTTACTATAGTTTCTGACTATAGTGCATTAGTTTACACAACCGCTGACTCACCTGATTGTTTGAAATCTCAATTTAATCATGATTCATACTAAACGATATTTGGATGTCAAAGATGCCTTGGCCTAATGTTGAGGAAGAAACTTAAACAGGCATACAGGAAATTTCTATAACCTGAGCTCACATAACCTTTCTCATCTAAGAGAACACTGAAAATAAATCTTCAACGAGGCACTAGGATTAGGCGATCACCAACATTCTTTCAAAACTCCGCCATAGCTGTCATTTATAGGCTGGAGATAAGTGTAGGAGAAGCTGCCATGGAAAATAAGCCCCATGAATCAAAAAGGGGCGAATATATTGGGTGGCAGCGTCCAAATGGCAGCATCAAACCAGCAGAATAAAAGTGAGAATGGCTGTTATAATAAGTAGCATAACTGGAGAGGTAATCAGAAGACTGTGCCAGAAGAACCATTGGTGATATTGAATTGATTTCAAGGTGTCTGTAAAGGATATAGATAAGCAATGAACAAAAGCTTTAACATATCCATAAAGCAATAGCCACAACAAAATTGAAATATGATAAACAGAAGCTTGAATCATTATGATGATGAAAATCCATGGCCCTTCCCCAAAGTACCTTGAATGATACCACCGCAAATTTTCACTAAAATTATTCCACCCTGTCTTCTTCAAAGGCACACATATATAGGAGTGATTGTTTTGTTTGTTTGTTTGTTTTGAGGGAGAGTGATATGGGTAAAGACTGTATCCTGGATTTGAGGTATTACTAATATTTTATAATGTGGGAAAACAAAATGAGCCTCCAGTTTGCATGGGTATCATGAAAGTCAGAAAATGAATGGAATTTGGACACAAGTGCATCCTGCAGTACACTCTGGGAAGGAAGATGTGAAAACTCACCACCTCTGGATATTCTCATAACTCTGGGATGTGTGTCAGAAGAAAATGGTCCTAACATTAAAATCTACTTTACTTGTTTGTATGACCTGCAAAGAAGGCAGATGAATCTTGTAAAAATAAAAGTATTATCATAGGGGCACCTTGGTGGCTCAGTCAGTTAAGCATCCTGCTTTTGATTTTGGCTCATGTCAGGATCTCACAGATCATGAGATCAAGCCCCACATCAGGCTCTGTGCTGACATTATGGAGCCAGCTTGGGATTCTCTCTCTCTTTCTCTCTCTCTGCCCCTCTCCTGATTGTTTTCAATCTCTCTTTCTCTCTCTCTTTCAAAATGATGTGGCCTGAGGAGAAGGAATAAAAAGTTCCATAGAAGTCTCAGTAATATCTATATTTGTTAGGAGGTGAGAGAAAAGTGTCAAATTTGACAAATTTGAAGACTTACACCACAGTGTAGTTTTGAAGAGCCAGAAGTATTGAGCATGTCAGGATACTGTTCCTAAAATGGAAAAGAGAGAGAGAGAGAGAGAGAGGGAGAGAGAATTTACTGCTCTTGTACATATCATAGCACAATGTCTGAGGTCTCCCCTGAATACTACATGCTAAGCATATCACTTTGTGTGTACTGATCTCTCTCAGGAGGGGCGGGGGGAGTATGTCTTTTGGAAAAAAAATCCGAGAGGAGAATAATTCTATCCATCACCTTAGGCATGGTGCAAGCAGTTCTAACCTTGAGCAGATCAAATGTTGTTTGAAGTGTCTGTGACAGATCAGGATGCTCTATGGAGACTGAAGCAATTTCTAAAAGGAGAATCACAAAATATGCTTCTAGGATTTTTGGAGACTTAATATTTTCCTATTGTGAAACAGATCTTGTATTGTTATTTGGATGAACCTAACACCAGACCACAGAACAACAGAACCCATGCAAACTGACCTGCTTCTCCTCACTTAAATGTTATCTAATCTAGCAAATCATGAAGCTAACTGTGTGCAATAGTGTCCCTTCTTCATTCTTCATTAGAAGTATATTCAAGATTAGGGGGAAATTCCCCAAAACATAAGCAATGTACATGAGCATGTGGCTCATTCACCTAATTCACTTATTTTTATAGTAGTCCCATTTTTTCTCCATCTACATACCCATTGAATCATTAAAAATATTTATTTTCCTAAAGAAGAGGTGGGGGGGGGTGGAATCTTGGTTTGTAGATGTAGTGCACGTGACATCCCAGCACTAAGTAGGAGTAATCAGCATTAGCACAACTACACAGTAGTTATGCAACTATTTCAGCTGTGGCTAGGTAAAAATTCAGATGGAAATCCTTACAGTGAGAATTTTTAGACCTTAGGTGGCACCTGGGTGGCTCAGTCAATTCAAGGTCCGACTTGGGCTCTGGTCGGGATCCAGCATCTGTGGGAGAGCCCCTCCTGGGGCTCTGTGTTGACAGCTCAGAGCCTGGAGCCTGCTTTGGATTCTGTGTGTCCCTCTATCTCTGCCCTTCCCCTCTTGTCTGTCTGTCTTTCTGTCTGTCTCTCTTTCAATAAAATAAGATAAAATAAGATACGATAAGACAGGATAAGATAGTTAAAAATTAAATGAAAAGTTTTTAGACCTGAAAGTAAGAACAGTAATTGCCTTTTTCTTTACATATTTTATATAGGTCAAATAAAAGTTGATATCTAGAAATCACTTATTTATTTTATTTTATTTTTTAACATTTATTTGTTTCTTGAGAGAGATAGAGAGAGTGCTCACACACAAGTGGGGGAGGGGCAGAGAGAGCTAGAGAGAGAGAGAGAATCCCAAGCAGGCTCTGCACCCCCAGCCCACAGCCCAACACGGGGCTTGAACTCATGAACTGTGAGATCATGACCTCAGCCAAAGGTGGACACTTAACTGACTGAGCCACCCAGGCACCCTGAAATCACTTATTTTAAATTTGGATTTAAACTTGAATAATAAATGTTTTAAATGAAGAATTAAATTTTGTTTACGTTAGTATTTAGAGATGTGTGGCCTGAGAAGAAGGCCATATAACTGAACAAATGTTCAAAACTGATCCATGTTGTTTATGTGTCGAGATAAATTAGCAATAGTTATATAAAAAGAAAAACTCAGTAAAAGAATTACTAATTTTAGAGAAAATATTGTGCAGGAAATAAAATACAGCTATAGACTATACATGGATCAGAAGACTCAAAATAATTTAATAATTTTCTAACCAAATAGACCTATAGATTCAAATAAACCAAGAAGACATCTTTGTAGTATTTGGCAAGTTTATTCTAATTTTTTTATGAAAATAAAAACGGTGTAGAAGATACAAAACAGGATTGAAAGAGAATAAATTTAGATGATGTATGTTTCTTGAGTGCAAATTTTATAAAGAAATGGGATAAATAAAAGTACTAACAGTAGAAATAGGAAAATACATAAATATATAGGAAGTCTTAAAGAAAACAATAAACTTATCAAGTGTACATGAACTCAAGCAAATTAGGCCCTAAGAAGAGCTTCTGCAAATTTCAAATGACTGAAATCATTCAAAGTAATTTTTCCTGGGATGCCTGGGTGGCTCAGTTGGTTGTGTCACACTTTGACTCAGGTCATCATCTTGCAGTTTATGAGTTCCAGCCCCGCATCAGGTTCTGTGCTGGGGGTGCAGAGCCTGCTTGGGATTCTCTCTCTCTCACTCTTTCTGCCCCTCCCCGACTTGTGTGTTCTCTCCCTCTTTCTCTCTCAAAATAAATATATTAATTAAAGAAATAATAAATAAAACAAAGTAATTTTTCCTGACTGTTATAGAATTAAATTGGAAAACAGTAATAAAAAGATATATATATATATATATATATATATATATATATGTATATGTATATATATATATGGAGAGAGAGAGAGAGAGAGAGTCTGATTGCCTGAAATTCAAATAATTAAACAATTTTAAGTAATATATAGTTTGCAAGGACAGCAAAATTTTGGAAATAAATAATAATAAATTGGCATGTCAAAACTGGATATATGCTGCTAAAGTGGTACCCAAAAGACTATTTGGAGGAAAAACAAAAAACAGACTCTTAACTATAAAGAACAAACCAATGGCTACCAGAGGGGAAGTGGGTAGTGAGATGAGTTAAATAGGTGATGGGTATTAAGGAGGGCACTTGTGAGGAGCATCAGATGTTGTAGGCAAGTGTCGAATCACCAAATTCTACACCTGCACAATATGTTAACTAACTGGAATTTAAATAAAAGCTTGAGGGCAAAAAGGCACATATATGAATAAAAAGTCTTAAAAATCAATGATTTCAGCTTATAACCAAATACAACCAAGAAATGTAGAAGTCAACATTCATGGCAACAGAAGACATGCCTCCTTTAACAACTAAAATTTGACATCCATTCCCAAACAAAAGTGCCTCTTTGGAAGTGTGGATTCCAGCATCATAGACCAAAGGACCTGGGAGGAGTATCACCCACCTGTACAATGGGTAACAGGCAGACAGACCTCTGTATAGACTGTGGTACCAGCTCCTCTTGGAGAGGTCTGGGAACACACGGAGTAGGCTTACTTGGGCAATCACCCATGGACTAGAGCTCTGTAGAAGGCCAGGTTTTCAGGTACACATGTATATGAGTTTGGATGCATTAAAGTGGGTAAGAGGGGCTTTACCAGCATCACTGTTCTTCCCAAGGTGGCACATTTTTTAGCAGGAGGCCAGAGATCTCTACCACAGAGGAAAGACAGTAAGTATGTGTCTGGCTTCTCCAGCTACTTAGGATCCTGCTAAAGACACTTAGATGGCATCTTCTTCCAAGAGAAGGCTTCTTTGTTTACATTGAAAATCTTTTGTTTATTGTAACCATCTTCATTGATTATCTAGATCTTCTGGACAATATGCTGCATCAGTACTTGCTACTTCACCTTGCACTTTAATGTTATGGAAATGGTTTCTTTCCTTAAATCTCACAAACCAACCTCTGCTAGCTTCAAAGTTTTCTTCTGAAGCTTCCTCACCTCTCTCAGCCTGCACAGAATAACAGAGTTACAGCCTTGCTCTGGATTAGGCTTTGGTTTAAAGGAATGTTGGGCCTTGTTTGATCTTTAATAAAGACCACTCAAACTTTCTCCGTATCAGCAATAAGACTTTTTTTTTTTTTTTTACTTTTAATCATTTGTGTGTTCACTGGGGTTGAATTTTTAATTCCCTTTAAGAATTTTTCCTTTGCAATCACAACTTGGCTAATTGATGCAAGAGGCTTAGCTGTGACCTATCTCATCTTTCAACATGCCTTCCTTATTAAGCTTAATCATTTCTAGCTTTTGACTTAAAGTGAGATACGTGTGACTCTTCCTATTACTTGAAAACTTACAGGCTGTTGTAGAGTTATTAATTGGCCTAATTTCAGCATTGTGTCTTAGGGAATAGGAAAGCTTGAAGAGAGGAAAAGATATGGTTTTGGTACTCAGTAGAGCAATCAGAACACACACATTTATTGATTAAGTTTCTGCTTTATATGGGCATGGTTCAGGACACCCCAATTACAATAGTAACATCAAAGATAACTGTTCACGGATCATCATAACAAGTAAAATAATAATAAAACAGTTTGAAATATTGTGAGAATTACCAAATGTGGCACAGAGACACAGTGAGCAAATGCTGTTGGAAAAATGTCCTGATAGACTTCCTCAACACAGTGTTGCCACAAACCTTCAATTTCTAAAAAAAAAAAAAAAAACTGCAAAGCTCAATAAAGCAAAGCATGGTAAAATGAGGTATTCCTGTATTGAACAATTTATGATGAATTTACATCTTAAAAATAACTTGATCTTGTCTTTGAAGAAAAATTCAGAGAATTTTGATGGGATAGGCAACTTCTTTGAAAACCACAAATTATTAAAATTACTGAAGAAAAACTCTGTAGATATATATCTGTTAAATTAATTAGTAATATTCCCGTGGTTATTTTCTCAAATATATCCCATATAATATATCAAATTTACTGCCATAATGTTGGTTCATATTTTTATTATCCTTTTAAATTCTGTAATCTATATAGTGACAACCCTTCTTTTTTTCTGATGTTGATAAATGGTCTTCTCTTCCTCTCTTAGTTGCATTCAAAGATTGCTATGGCTTCTTGATGAATTTACATTTTTGTCATCATTAAATGTCTGTCTCTATCACTAATGAAACATAATTTTTTTGATATTAATATCACCAGTCCTCCTTTTAATTAATGTCCACCTATTATACCTTATTCTGTCCTTTAACTTTTAATCCATCTTTCTCTTGTTATATAAAGTGCATTTCCTATAGACATAATATAATTGATTCTTTTAAAAAATACAGTCTGACAATCTCTGCCTTATATTTGGTGTGTTTAACCTACTTATAATTAATGTAGTCACCAACATGGTTGGATTTGAATATAATCTCTTACTATTTGTTTTTGTCCCTTCCCTCTGCCTATTTCTTTTTTTCTCCTTTCCTTGTCTTCTTTTAGATTAATTGACATTTCAAAGAAGAATCAAATTTTGTCTAGTCACATGGTGTTCCATTCTTTTTTGGACCAGCTATTTGCATTTTGAATCAGATTCTCCCCAAAATGCTTCTTGGAATCCCTCTTCTTTGATACTATGGAATTACTGCCTAAGCAAAAAGCTAGTCCCCACTTAAATATCGTGCTCATATAAAATTGTCAACAATTGCCTGAGGGGTTCAGCACTTCAAATTTTTGGACATAACTTGAGAAAGGAGGTCAGAATTTTGAAAAACTCTTATTATACAAGGTCTTATATGTTCCCACTGATATTTCATTGCTCATTCATATTCCTTTTATAATACCTTTTAAGTCATAAACAAAATATCAAAACTGTAATTTAAGACATTATTACAATTTATGACATACTTTTAGTAAGTCTTTAAAAGTCTTTAATAATATCCAAATGACTAAGTTTGTATATGTTAAATTTATGTTGTAAGTAACTTTAAGGAACATTTGAATGCTATAGAGTACATTGTACTCTAAAAAATAAAAGGCATTCAGATGAATCATAGCTCAATTGAAGAACACTTAAATTTTGACTTGGGTAATAAATAAACATGATTTAAAGGAATCAAGTCGCTCTTATAGTAGAACACATAATGTTTGGTGTGTTGGAAGTTGATGGTTATGAATGTATTTTTTAGTCCCAAAAGACTATTATTAGTTACATTTCTTTTTTTAAAAAAGTAATGCTACAGATGAAACAATTATGCAGCATGATAGGACTCAGTTTATAGCTGTCAGCCCTTTCTTTACATTAGGCTCGTTACAGCTCTTTACTAGTCCTGTTTTTTTTTTTTTTTATTCTATTCATTTTGCTCATATTCTTGCTCTCTTAGACCTGTAAGAATTATGTAATTTTATTTGAAGAAAGGTTATTATTATTTGTCTCATAAGGTGGCTTGGTGCCTTGAGGAAGCTCACTGCTTCTATGAGGCTCCAGGGTTGTGTGTTGATAGATAACAAGGTTAGTAATATAGTGAAAGAAATACAGTGTAGACTTCTATTTCAGAAATATTTAGGAGCACCTGGGTGGCTCAGTTGGTTAAGCTTCCAACTTCGGCTTAGGTCATGATCTCATGGTTTGTGAGTTGGAGACCTGCATCAGGCTCTCTGCTGCCAGGACAGAGCCTGCTTCCGAGCCTCTGTCACCCTCTCTATCTCTGCTCCTCCCCTTCTCTCTCTCTCTCTCTCTCTCTCTCTCTCTCTCTCTCTCTCAAAAATAAGTAAACAATTTTTTTAAAAAAGAAAGAAATATTTAGGTTTACATATCCAATATGTAATTAAAGTTAAATCATTGAATATCTTTTATATTTAGTCTCTTCATTGTTTTAAGTTTATTTATTTTGAGAGAGAGAGAGATAGCTTGAGTGGGAGAGAGGTAGAAAGAAACGGAGAGAGAAAATCCCAAGCTCCATGCTGTAAGCACAGAGGCCCGACACAGGGCTCAATCTAGACATGACCTGAGCCGAAATCAAGAATCAGATGCTTAACTGACTGAGCCACCCAGGCATCCCAAGTCCCTTCATTTTTGAATCGGGTTTACATCACACCATCTCAAAGAGATTTGGTTAAATTTGATGATGTAACCCACATCAAGTGGGTTGACAACAAGTAGAAGTACAACAAAGCTACCGTTTTTATAGGTCTTCAATAAATTACAGCTACTTTTTTATTGATACAAAATATTTATTTTTCGTATTTTAGAATATCTCGAACTGAGATGGCTATTATAACTGATGTTTACGGAGCATGCTGAAATTATACTATTGATATTAAATACACTAAAAAGGTCAAGATTATCAGCATGTGCTAATGTTTAATGTCATATCATTCTAAATATTCTGTCAGATCTTTCAAAAGAATTCTTGTAATGAAGTAAAAGTTTGGAGAAGATTGTATTAATTAAATTGACAGTTTCTTATTTAGTGGTACATAAAATAATAGTGTGAATTATATTTTTTTTATGGCAACCTCAATTAGGTGAAATACAGTGCTACTAATAGCAATTATACTACAATGTGCAAAATACCCCTCCTTCTGTCAGAAAATACTATTCTTAGTAAGTAGTTAGTGGAAACCAACTATATCTGATAGTACGCTGAACCTTGACCGCCAGTTTATCATAGTGGCTAGAGCCAGATAATCTGTACCGAAATCCCCCATCTTCTGTTTTATAGTTGTGTGACCTTGGGCATAATACTTGACCTCTGTGCCTCAGTTCTTGGTCTGTTAGAAATTGGGTAATAATTTTACTGACCATAAAGGGTTATGATAAGATTAAATAAAATAAACCTATGTGAAGCACTAGGAATAGTTAGTATCTCATATTAACTGCATAACAAATGTTGGTTGTTATATATGTCATCCATTAGGGTGGAGATTTTAAATGCACAGTTAGTTTCTACTAAACTTTACTCTCTGTCTGTATTAGATAAAACTCTGATACCTTGATATTATCTTTGAGAAATGAAGCTTTATACTTTTATTTTGCTGCTGGTGCTTGGTCCATATTAGTTGAATTACGTGTCATTCTCCAGTACAGTGGAATCAAAATGAGGCATGGGGCTGGATAAAAAGATAATTTTGTACTAGACAAAAAATATTTGGTTAGCGCTTGAATATTTTACTAGCATGTCTTTGAATCTATACTCTTTAAAAGATGCATGTAATTGGATAAAAATTATACTCTTCTTCATTAATTAAAGGTGACACGTTGGGATTTCTTTTGGATAAAATATGTTATAGGGATTATATCAGGAAAAGAGAATTGAATATGTGCTCCATTTCTGTAAATATTCTCTTTTAAGTTTTACTTTTTAAGGGGAAATGACTATACGAAACAGGTGGGTTTTATACTGATGTTTCTTTATTTTATCCATAGGGCAGTAAAAGAGACAAATTTTTCTTAGGCTATTATTTCTGAAATGGAAAGGAATAATACATATTTCTGACTTATAAAATAAGCAAAGACCATGAATTTTAAGAAAATTTTGAAGGAAATTTTTCTTGTCATACTCATTTTAGTAGTTAAACATGTATCCATAAACAATAAGGAATAATATAGTTTAATGAAAATAAGTATTGTATCCTGGTTGAAAGGACTGTCAGACCATCCCTGTTTTTGTAAATCCAACTAGACAACGAAAGTACAACATTGTGTCATAGCCATTTTGACAGTACTGTTGTAATGTGCTAGATATTTTGACAAAGCCCTTTTAATAATGTAAAACACAGTATTTTAATACCAAATAGTCAGTACAACAGGCATCTTTGACACATCGTCCCTGAGACTTGCTCTTTCCTGAATTTTAATCCATGCAATGAGCCAGGGAAATTAGGTTATAACATAAATGGGTAAATTATATAAAATTGCAGAAATGTAGAAAATACTTTGTATTAGTTTTACATGTAAATGTATATTTTAATATAAGCAAGAAAGAGAAATATGTATGCATATTTACACATGTGCAAATGTAGTAATTATAATTGTTGACTTAATCCAAACACATTGGTCAGGGATGGGGTTTAGGGAAATTATTTGCATGGGCACCAGCAATAGAACAAATGCATTCCAGCCATTTCCTCCCATGCTTGTATTTGTCCAATTTAGATTCACAATTCTAGGGAAATGATCTGGTAATTCTAACTTGAGTCTCCCATGACATCTAGTTTATAGAATCACAAATGCTATATACTGTAGATAAGAGTCAATGCCCCAGAGTTAATTGGGGTTGTTATAGAAAGAGGAAATAGATATTAAGTAAGAAAACAAACAAGTAACAACAATAGCAAAATACCAAGTTTCTCAGCTTTGCCCACAAATTTAAAAGCATAAATAAAATGAGTGATAGACACAACAAATCTAGCCAAAATAAAAATAAATAGAAACCCACCACCATAATCAGCAGCTAAAAGACTAATAATCATATAATACACAAGGGCTTTTACAATTCAGAAAAGCAAACAAATGAATAACCAATAAGAAATTTAAAAAAAGATGATATTCAAAATTAAGACATTATGTGGTTCTTTTGTATTTTTTCTGAGCAAATGACCTCACTTCTTATTTCAATAAAAAAGTAAGGCCATAAATGGTTCATTACCTCAACATCTTATAGCCAAAGCATTAAACTAATCTACATCCCACTGACCCTTTATTCCTTTTGTCCTTTTTTGTTTTCTTTTTTGAGAGAGAGAAAGAGTGAGCACACATGTGTGTGTGGGAGGGGGAGAAGCAGAAGGAGAGAGAGAGAGAGACAGAGAGAGAGAGAGAATCTTAAGCAGGCTCCATGCCCAGTGGAGACAGGTCCATTCTCAGAACCCTGATATCATGACCTGAGCATAAATTAAGAGTCGGACACTTAACCGACTGAGCCACCCAGGCACCCCTCTTTTGTCCGTTTAAATGTCCTATCTAATGGAAGGTAACTCCCATGCAATTTTGATTCTATTTCTATATATAGAAATTCAAAGACTGTTATTTGTCATTTACTATAAAAATAGTCCTTTCTTTTTTTTATTTTTTTTTTTTATTTTTTTTTCAACGTTTATTTATTTTTGGGACAGAGAGAGACAGAGCCTGAACGGGGGAGGGGCAGAGAGAGAGGGAGACACAGAATCGGAAACAGGCTCCAGGCTCTGAGCCATCAGCCCAGAGCCTGACGCGGGGCTCGAACTCATGGACTGTGAGATCGTGACCTGGCTGAAGTCGGACGCTCGAACTCACGGACTGTGAGATCGTGACCTGGCTGAAGTCGGACGCTTAACCGACTGCGCCACCCAGGCGCCCCCTAAAAATAGTCCTTTCAAGAGTAACTTGAATCTTTTATTTTCAAATACTGTACCCTTGTAATCTTTCATATTACCAGTTTAAAGATATTATTTTGTTTTTTTAGTAAGTTTTATTGCTTTAGTATTATAACTTCAAATATAATGATGTTGTAACAAGTGAAACAATACAGATTGTATAAAAATGAAAAAACAATAATCTTTCTCTTACTTCCCCCAATACCACTCCTTAGACTATGCTTATTTACATATAATATTTAGATATAAATGTTATTACATACATTATAAAAGTTATGTATATTCAGATATAAATGTTTTGTTAGACAGTTTAAAAAAAAGTATGTTATGTATTCATTCATAATTTCTCCATACTTATCCAGAAAAAATACACATATATGTACATACATATGTGTGTTTCTGTGATTGTATGTAAAGAAAGAGAGACAGAAGAAGGTGGGAGAGAGATAGAGAGAGAGAGAGAGAAAGGGAGAGAGAGATTTTCTTTTTTAAAGATACTGGAGGGAGTCCAGTCAGTTGAGCATCTGACTCTTGCTTTTGGCTCAGGTCATGATCTTGCAATTCATGGGTTTAAGCCCCACCTCAGGCTCTGCACTGATAACATGGAGACTGCTTGGGATTCTCTCTCTTCCTCTCTCTCTACCCCTCCCACTGCTTGTGTGCGTGCTCTCTCTCTCTCTCAAAATAAATAAATAAAACTCTTATAAAGAGATTGTAAAATACTATACTGATTATTTTGCAATATTTTAAACTTGGTATATCATAGATCTCTTTCTGATCTAATGCTTGCTGATCTATTTGATCCTTTATTTTTTTAAGGTTTTATTTTGTTTTTCTTTTTTTTAATATATGAAATTTATTGTCAAGTTGGTTTCCATACAACACCCAGTGCTCATCCCAAAAGGTGCCCTCCTCAATACCCATCACCCACCCTCCCCTCCCTCCCACCCCCCATCAACCCTCAGTTTATTCTCAGTTTTTAACAGTCTCTTATGTTTTGGCTCTCTCCCACTCTAACCTCTTTTTTTTTTTTTCCTTCCCTTCCCCCATGGGTTTCTGTTAAGTTTCTTAGGATCCACATAAGAGTGAAACCATATGGTATCTGTCTTTCTCTGTATGGCTTATTTCACTTAGCATCACACTCTCCAGACCCAGCAATAGCACTGCTAGGAATTTATCCAAGGGATACAGGAGTACTGATGCATAGGGGCACTTGTACCCCAATGTTTATAGCAGCACTCTCAACAATAGCCAAATTATGGAAAGAGCCTAAATGTCCATCAACTGATGAATGGATAAAGAAATTGTGGTTTATATACACAATGGAATACTACGTGGCAATGAGAAAGAATGAAATATGGCCTTTTGTAGCAACGTGGATGGAACTGGAGAGTGTGATAATTTGATCCTTTAAATCATAGCTTAATGCAGGGCGCCTGGGTGGCTCAGTCGGTTAAGCGTCCGACTTCGGCTCAGGTCACGATCTCGCGGTATGTGAGTTCGAGCCCCGTGTGGGCTCTGTGCTGACTGCTCAGAGCCTGGAGCCTGTTTCAGATTCTATGTCTCCCTCTCTCTTGACCCTCCCCTGTTCATGCTCTGTCTCTCTCTGTCTCAAAAATAAATAAACGTTAAAAAAATTTTTTAAAAATCATAGCTTAATGTAGAAAGATGATACTAAACCATAAAATACATATTCTTTCCCTGTGATAAACTTGAAGTTGTCAATAATTTTTTTGTTGTTTTGTTTTGACAAAACAAATATCGCTGCAATAAATATCATTCCCATATATCTTTATAAATATTGCTTTTATTTTGGTAGGGAATAGGCTTCAAAGTATAATTATGGAATAAAAGCTTAAGTACACTTAAAATTTAGATAGTAATGATCAGAAAATTTTATAAATATTTATAATTTACTTCCTTAACAGAAATGAGTATGTATAACCATTTCCCCACATCTTTGCAATCAAAGTATTTCAACAACTTTTTTTATTAAGTTCATCCAATAGTTGAAAATACCTCACTGCAATAATATCTCACTAGCAGACAATGCTAGTTATATCTGTTCTAAAACCTCTCATTTTCTAATATATTGAGCCTACAATTGCCACCATTAAAGATTAAAGTTGTCTACCTTAAAATTAGAATTCAGGAGTAGGGACCTGGGTGGCCCAGTTGGTTAAACATCTGACTCTTGATTTAGGCTCAGGTCATGATTTCACAGATCCTGAGATTGAGCCCCATGTCCTGGCTCTGTGCTTACAGAATGGAACCTGCTTGGGATTCTCGCCCTGACCCCTCATAAACTAAATAAATACACTTTTTAAAAAAGGATTCAGGAGTATATTTCACTTTCCTGAACTCATTTACTAAAATCAACACCCAAGTATATGGGTGTAAAAGCAGTTTCTTCCTTGATTGCCAGTAAAGGGAATTGTTCAGCAGTTGAATGGATTGTTAAGGAATTACTTGCATATGATAGAGACCAGAGACAATATTTAAAGGGAAAGAAACTTGGGGACAATAAGAGAAAATTCAGGCAGGTGGTAAAATCCTTATAGATGTATCCTACATACACATTAGTAGGTCAATAGAAATTATGGGGTCATGGAAGGAGTCTCTGATCACATTACCCAAAGCTTTTTTTTGGATATCCTTTGCAATATCAGAAAGAAAAAATAAAGGATTAAGTCAGGTAATGGTGTAGTGATGTATGGCAGAAGAGAGTGAAGGCTCAGCTATTGAAATTGTGGATTTAGATACAGATTCTAGGCCTTAGAAAGACTTAGAGAAACAAGATAGTATCTCACCTAAGGTACTATGGTCTGAATGACTGTGCCTCACCCCAATCCCCTAAATTTTTATGTTGAAAACCTAATCCCCAAGGTGATGGTATTAGGAGTTTGGGCTTTGGGAAATGATTAGGTCATGGTGGTAGAGCTCTCATGAATGGCATCAGTGACCTTATAAAAGAGGCTCCAGAGAACTAGCTCATCCATTCTGCTGTGTGAATGTATGAGAAGTCTTTGACCTGGAAAGGTACCCTCACCCAACAATGCTGGTACCCTGATCTTGGACTTCCAGCCTCTAGAATTGTGAGAAATAAATTTGTTTTGTTTATAAGCTATCTAGTCTGTGGTATTTCATTATAGCAGCCCAAGACATAAGGCAATTTCATATTTAGAAAGAAATGAAAAAGAAAACCTCCTGTTGATTCAAAAGCAAAATTTCAAGGCCTGGCCATTAATAACAAGGGAAACATTCAATTTCTGCTCTGAACTTAAAGACAAGAAGCTTATTGTCAATCTGGGTATGCCAACTAAATAATTACATTCTGCATTAAATATAGAATGAGTGTTCCTTATGCTTCTTAACAAAACCATCCTGTTCCCCATGAGTACACTTAAAATAATTTAAAAATAGCATAAGTACCAAAGAAATTAATTTAAATGGGTTATTCAGACAGTGCCATCTGCTGATATAATAATGAGAAATTCAGATTAAGAGGAAAGCGTGTAAGATTCATTGACTTTTCTGATATATGAAAGTTTATAACATATTCCCTAGAAAGTAAGTAAACATTAGGGAATATATCTGTTCTACAATTGAGATTCTCAAACAAATCTATTTGGGGAAAGTTTCATTTTGATTAAAAAAATCACATCTTGGAGAAAGTATCATTTTGAGTGAAAGGAAACCACATTTTCCCACTACAGTATCATTTTCCTCTCTCACCGTAGACACAACATCTTCTGAAATTATTATCTTCAATCTTTTATTTCATTAATATTTCTATGTGTACCTTAAACTATCATGATTTCCATAAGGTAACAAGAAAGAAGAGAATAAAAATAATTCCAACATGCAATGTAATGTAGCATTTAATTGGAAAGATGAGTCAGATAAATATGAAATGGGAAGAAAATGATAATTTAGAGATTAAAAAGTAAAATATAAGTGCCAACTGAATTTAAAGTGGATGTGTATAAAATCAATCAGAGAGCTTCACATCCCAGCACGCATATGAATTCCTAAAGAGGATAGGAGAATCCCAGGAGTTAATGTGGCATGGTTAATAAGTAAAATGATACACAAACCTAGAAAGGCCCCAGCCAATCTCATGATAAATGTCTGAAGCCAACATATACAGATGCTACTGTCCATTGATCAACTCAAATCCTATTGATAGACCAAAGAATTACGTATCTATGAAATGTATATGTCCTCATTTATATTTGGCCAACTAATCCTTAAAATTCCACAATTTTTTACTCTTTGATGTCAGCCTTTACTTAGTGTTAAATTACCAATATTTCAAGAAGATAAAACACTGTGGCAGTTATTTCTACCTCACATGGATAAATTAAACAGAATGTGAATTTTGTCAGAGGAGAGTAGAGAGCACATAAAGGTGATAGACATGGGAGGTATATTTGTAGCCAAAATTGCTTTGAATACTGAGTTTATTTTTTTTAAAAAGCTAAAAGGACATGCTTTAGGAAATGAAATAAACCCCATACGTATCTATATTGACTAAAGTCCAGCTCATTCATAAATTTAAGAATATTTATTTATTTTTTGTTTTTTTACAAGATTCATTTATTAATTATCATACATATCACATAAGGCCTTTTCAGTTTTTACACCATTCCCGTTGAAACGAGTACATTACTTTGTAACAAATACATGATTTTAAAAAACAAAAACCACCTCAGTAGAGATGCCTCAGCCTTGGTTGATGGATTACCATGCACTAATCAGGCAGGAGCCTCAAAAACCCACATGTTTAAAAAAAAAGTCTGGAAATTAAGCAAACATTCCTGACACCAATTAGAGGATGATTTCCTGGTTAAAGCCCCTAAAAAACAAATAAATAATTGTTATACTTTCTTTATATAGTTCTCCACTTTTGCTGCAAAACAGAAATTTGGGCACATGGCCAGATTACCAACACATTACAATACTTTCCCTGATGATGAGTGATGTTGACCATCTTTTCATGTATCTGTTGGCCATCTGGATGTCTTTGGAAAAGTGTCTATTCATGTCTTCTGCCCATTTCTTCACTGGATTCTTTGTTATTTGGTGTGTTAAGTTTGGTAAATTCTTTATAGATTTTGGATACTAACCCTTTATCCGATATGTCATTTACAGATATCTTTTCCCATCCCGTCGGTTGCCTTTTAGTTTTGTTGATTGTTTCCCTTACAGTGTAGAAGCTTTTTAGCTTGATGAGATCTCAATCATTCATTTTTGCTTTTAATTCCCTTGACTTTGGAGATGTGTCGAGCAAGAAGTTGCTGCAGCTGAGGTCAAAGGTTGTTGCCTGTTTTCTCCTCTAAGGTTGATGGTTTCCTGTCTCACATTTAGGTCTTTCATCCATTTTGAGTTTATTTTTGTGTATGGTGTAAGAAAGTGATCTAGTTTCATTCTTCTCCATGCAGCTGTCCAGTTCTATGAATTATTAAATAAGATTCATGGAGTAGAACATGAATGAACAATTTGTGTAATTGTGATTAAATATATGTTCTAGAAAGAGATTTCTTATTCTCCATCCACTGACTCAGGGTTTCTGATAAAGGAAGATTAATAACCACTGGTTAGAGGTTATTCAAGAATCAAAATATTACATGCATTTTATTAAAAAATATAAAGCCTTAAATGTGAAACACTATCAAAGTATATTTTTAAGTGTTGAAATATAGCACTTTATACAAATATAAAATGAACACTTCTAATACATTTATCACCTCATTATTGAGAGAACCAATATTGGTGAAAGGAGTATTAGATGGAGCAGAAGTTATAGATTTCATCCAAAAACACATTTCTAGTTGGAGGCAGATGTGGTCAATGTACTACCAGCAAACACAACAATAATCTACAAAATTGTTTTCCTACCTGACAAAAATTATATTTTTGCAGGACTAGATGTACAAGTAACTATGCAAACTCACAAATGAGAGTATTCAAGTAATAATAAACATTAAAGTGAGACTAAATCTTATTCCCCTAGATAATTAAGTAGATATTTTAAATAATGCTTAGATAGAAAAATCAAGAATGCACAGTATGAGACTAGAAGTACTTATTGTATTCTCTTTTGCATTATTTGCAGGTTTGGGGAAGTTTCTATTAACAACAACATTTTCTTTGATTCTTCTTAATAAAATCTATACCCTGATTGGACAGTGTGTAGTCTGAACAAAGTTTGTCATGTGCATTATGTTTAGGAACATAGCTTATTTCATTGATTTTAAATGAAATTACTTTCACACTATAAAATTGTCTTCTTCAGGTTTATCTGCTTATATATTTATATTCAGCATATTTCATCCACAGTCAGCAAACTATGACCCAATTGGCCACCTGTATTTATAAATAAAGTTTTATTGGAGCACAGCCATCACCGTTCATTTACATATTGTCTATAATGCCTTGGAGGAGTCAAGAGTAGATTCCAATAGTTGCAACAGAAATTGTGGGCATACATGCCTAAAAGATGTGTCATCAAGTTCTTGGGAAAACATTCACCAATCCCTAAAAGAACAGATATATGAGTCTTTATATTAAAACTTAGAACTTATTCAGTTAAAAAAATAAAGCAGTACTTAAAACTTTCTACCAAAACTGTGAAGGAAATAGAAAGCAATTCAGACCTTTTGGGAAGAAGGAAACTTGTCAGCTTTACACGACTCTTTAAAGAGAGACTTTCAGGTTATTTCATATAGATTCTCATAGAATATATGATCATGGGGTTATTTGGGCTCAGGTTCGATTCTAAATTATACAGTTTAAGATACTCAATTATTTGGGTATTCTGTTTAAACAGTTCTCTGAGGAGAAAGCCCAGGTTTTATCCTTGATTCATTTTTCTTGTTCTATAGCTACCCTCTAAAATCAGATCAAAAATCTAAAACATAGTTGTGTCACTTAGAGCTTTCTGAACTTCAGCAAACTATTCACTTTTTTTAAAAATTTCAGTTTACTAAACTACTTATTATGAATTAGATGTCTATATAAAGCATTACTGTGATGTTCAAAATTTTAAAGTGCTTACATAGTGAATCACAAGAAAAAATGGTTAATGCTTGTTATTCATGTCTTTTTTTTAATTTTTGTCAAATGTGGGGCGTCTGGGTGGCTCAGTTGGTTAAGCATCTGAGTACGGCTAAGGTCATGATCTCACGGTTTGCGAGTTCGAGCCCTGTGTCCAGCTCTGTACTGACAGGTTGGAGCCTAGAGCCTGTTTGGGATTCTGTCTGTCTGTCTGTCTGTCTCTCTCTCTCTCTGCCCTCCCTGGCTCGCACGGTCTCTCAAAAATAAATAAACATTAAAAAAATGAATTTTTGTCAAATGTGATTCCTATTATAAACATCTTTTAAATGTCTTAAAGTTATCTGAATCTTAAATCTCATAAATACTTCTTTACATAAAGGATTCACCTTGTTTGCTTGGGTTACTATAATTTTTTAAAAACTTTAATCCTGGGGGCGCCTGGGTGGCTCAGTTGGTTGGGCGGCCGACTTCGGCTCAGGTCACAATTTCGCGGTCCGTGAGTTCGAGCCCCGCGTCGGGCTCTGGGCTGATGGCTCAGAGCCTGGAGCCTACTTCCAATTCTGTGTCTCCCTCTCTCTCTCTGCCCCTCCCCCGTTCATGCTCTGTCTCTCTCTGTCTCAAAAATAAATAAAACGTTAAAAAAAATTAAAAAAAAATAAAAACTTTAATCCTGTAGTATTTTTTAAATATCTACTACATATTATTATCTATTCTCTACTCTGCAGACATAATATTTTTAAATACATATTTCTTGCATAATGCCTTAACATATTTGCCTAATGGTCTTTATTTAATTCTTATTGTTCATAAGATAGTATCCAAAGTATTGAATATGCTTATAAAGCTACTCAATTAGGGGCGCCTGGGTGGCGCAGTTGGTTAAGCGTCCGACTTCAGCCAGGTCACGATCTCGCGGTCCGGGAGTTCGAGCCCCACGTCAGGCTCTTGGCTGATGGCTCAGAGCCTGGAGCCTGTTTCCGATTCTGTGTCTCCCTCTCTCTCTGCCCCTCCCCCATTCATGCTCTGTCTCTCTCTGTCCCAAAAATAAAAAATAAAACGTTAAATAAAAAAAAGCTGCTCAATTATATAAATTATGTCTCAAATACTTACTTCTAAATCTCTAGGAGTTGCTTCCTACAGGTCTCAAAGTTCCACATAGTATAATCAACCCAGGTTCCTTTTCAAATCCATGGCATTTACAAAGTTACTAAAAACCATGTGAGTTTCTTTAACTTGAGTTTTTGCTTTGTGAAAAGGTATGAACTGTGAGAATCCAGGTAAATCTGGAAGCCTGCGTCTCTGTTCTTTTTCTCCCTTATGGTGTTATGTCCAGCTTTGTCCCATCTTGAGCCTCAAGGTCTTTTAAGCAATGAGTCTAATTCTAAGCAGTTAAATGACTAGAGAATCACATTCATTATCAACCATTTTCAGGGGTCATATCTCTATTATAGTTAATAAATTCTAGTACAATATACTTTACTAGATTTTATACCATGACAAATGGAACCATTTCTGGAGGAATATGAACTAAATAAATTTTGATCTAACAAATGTTGAATTTTTTTGGTTTGACAGTGACAGGGATCAGATAGCCAACAGACAAAATAAAAGTTTTAAAAATCACTTTGATGCTGCTACAAATAAATGTAGGGACTTTTTTGATGCATTCCCTCTCCCTCATTTCCTACATCTAATTAATCACCAGTCCTTCTCGAATTGTCCTCCAATCTACATCAACTTTCCTCAGTTCTTCCCATCCCCAATGCTATCATCTGTACTACTATCCCTAACTGGTTGGGCCTTCCCATCTCCACTTTGGCTCTTCTTTAAACAGCTATTTACAAAAGAAAAAACAGCAATTGTTTTTGTTTAAAGTGCAGATCCAAATATATGATTCTCCTTAAAACCGTCCAGAGGTCCTCAGTGATACATGTGACAAAACCCAATAAACCTGGGTTTATTAATATAAATTTATATTTATATATAATCAGGTACCCTATGTCTATTTTATTATGTGGTACAAACTTGATTAACAATTATGATCTATATAATTAGTGTGTATTGCAAGCTTTACAAATGATTGTTAATCGTAAGTGGCTTGTATGTAATTTTCAGATTAAGATTAAGATGTTGTTATTTTTAATAAGAAATATGTATTGGTCTCTGCCCATGGCTGCTGACACAGGGTTCTTGAAAACTCTGTATTTTCTTAAGTGATAAGAACATGAGGAGCATTTCTTGGTCTAATATGTGGTCTTTGACCCATCCCTGGAACAGGCTTCCTGAAACCCTTATAATTTCCTGGGTGATAGGAATGTCTTGTATCCTGATGAGGTGATTCTTGGTGGGCTCCTAGATGGCTCCTGGATGAGGCTGGTCACTGGAAAGAACAAGCCACAATTGATTTTTTTTTTCAGTTTATTTATTTATTTTGAGAAAGAGGGAGAGACAGAGTGGGGGAAGGGCAGAGAAAGAGGGAGAGAGAGAGAGAGAGAGAGAGAGTGGGATTCCCAAGCAGGCTCCTCACTGTTAGCACAGAGCCTGATGTGGGGCTTGAACTCACAAACTGTGAGGTTATGACCTGAGTCAAAATCCAGGGTTGGACCCTGTACTGACTGAGCCACCCAGATGCCCCACACTATTGGAATTTTTAACCACATACCCCAAATTCTTAAGAAGGGAGAAAATCTGAAAATGGGGCTAAAGATTGATCATGCCTACATGAGGAAGCTTCCATAAAATCCCAAAAGTATAGGGTTTAGAAAGCTTCCACATAGGTGAACACATCTATACCAGGAAGGTGAAACAACCTGACTGGGACAGAATATCCCATGCTCAGGACCCTCCCAGACCTCCCCTATTATCTCTTCATCTTTATCCTTTATCATGTCCTTTAATAAATTAGTAGATGTAAGTAAATATTTCCCTGAGTGCTGTGAACCACGCTAACAAGTTCATTGAACCTGAGTATGGGAACCTCCATGATAACCTCCAGTGTGTAGCCAAATTGGACAGAAGTTGTGTGTAACCTGGAGATGTAATTTGAGATTGGCATTTGAAGTAGGGCAGGAGCACTCTTGAGTGAGTCCTTAACCTGTGAGATCTGACACTATCCCCAGGTAGCTGGTGTCAGAACTGAGATTGTAAGATACCCAGCTGGTGTCACAAAGAAAACCTCTGCCCATTTGGTGACTCTCAATGTCAGAGTGAAGTGCTCTCTGTGAGTATGCTTCTACTTTGAGTGGTAAAGGAGATGCATAGGAAAAAAACACACAGGAAGGAAAACTGGGTTTTTCCCTATATAGGAGGTGTAAAAGTAAGCTTTTCTAATTTAAAGACATGGTAATAATCCACAAAAGTAATTTAGACACTTATGTGAAAGGGATATTGTGACATTTAAATTTTTATTATTTCCCAAAAATAAATGTAATGAAAACTGTCAACATTATATATCCAAAAACTGATTTTATCATCCTTGCGGAAAAAATCTAATTATGAATAATCAATTAAAAAACATTCTCTCAATGTACATATTGCTCGAATATGCATGATTTTGAGAATAAAAATAACATTTTTTTTTAGTTTTAATGATTGCATATATTCAGTGAAATGGTCTGCCTTTTAATCCCACTTTTATTAAGTGAAATAGGTTCTAGGTCACAGCAAATTACCAGGACAATATCAAAATCAATTAAAAAATTCACATAAATGAGTATCAAATTTCCTTTCACATGGATGTCAAGTGGATGATGAGCACTAAACAAGTGAAAACCCCCTTTTAAATTGTATCACATCATAGGTAGGTCTTAAAATTAATGCTCTTGCAGGGGAAACAAATCTCATTAATTTCTCAGGCTTATTGATAGTTAAACAAGGGTCATACAAAGGACAATAAAGCCAATTTAGAGTCATTGTGGCATCCACAATTGTAACAAAGATATATTTTTACCTGGGGAGATATTAAATGACTTAAAACATGTAAAGCGTTAGAGCACTTAATAAGCACCTAGTAGTTGTTAACGACTTTCAGTAGTAATATTCTAGATATGCTCTTTCTGTTCCTCTTAGTACTCTATTAGTGGATTTCTATTAAAACTTTTGTCAATAAAAGCCACAAAGAAACATTTCTTTATCCTGTACAGAGAAAGAGTAGCTATTTTAGCAACTAGGGTGGCAGTCTTAGCATTCTTGGAGACAGTTCGAGTTTTTTTAATATTAAAAAAAATATTTAAAAATATATTTTAAAAAAATTTAATGTTTACTTATTTTTGAGAGAGAGAGAGAGATGCAGAGCATGAGCAGGGGAGGGGCAGAGAGAGAGGGAGACACAGACTCAAAGGCAGCTCCAGGCTCTGTGCTGTAAGCACAAAGCCTGATGCAGGGCTCAAACGCATGAACCCTGAGATCATGACCTGAGCCAAAGTCAGACGCTTAACTGACTGAGTCACCCAGGAGCCCCAAGATAATTCAAATTTCTGTGGTTAGAATTGATAGTATGCTCTAGGGAACTTTTGAAAGTTAAAGAAAACTATGCAAAAGTACAAAAAATTTACTTGTGAAGAAATGAGCAGTGTGTAGAGTGACTTCAACAGATTCTTTCTTCAAATCTATGAACTTCCTTCTTCCTTTTTAATAATACTGTTAAAAACAAGACAATAGGCCTAAAATGGAGTCACTTATGTTAGGCCTCATGTCACCAAACTGAGACTTAATACTTGTTTTGGCCTCTCCCAGGAATGAATCTTAAACAGCCAATCAGGAATTACCTCGTCAGTACTAGTGAGGTAATCTGCCTGATATAGGGACCATTAATGCCCCAAAGGAAGGTGACCTTGTCAAACAATTTGTTTTTTGCCAGTATGACTTCCTTGTCTCACTCCCTTCTGCCTATAAAAGCTTTTCATTTTGTATAGCTCCTCAGAGTTCCTTTCTATCAGCTAGATGGGATGCTGCTGGAGTCATGAATTGTTGAATAAAGCCAATAACATCTTTACAATTTACTCAGTTGAACTTTGTTTTTCAACATTTCTTATACCAAGATTATTAGGCTCACAGCAGGCTGCAACTCTGTCTGCCTAATGCCTCCCATGTGTTCAGTTGAGTTTAATTAGTGCCTTTGAGTGGTAACGGTACTTTGTAAGGTAAAAAAAAAAAAAAAAAAAAAAAAAAAATTAAAAAGTTGCTAAATCAATCCCTGGTGTTTTTTTTGGTTTTGTTTTTGTTTTTGTTTTTTTTTTTAATATATGAAATTTATTGTCAAATTGGTTTCCATACAACACCCAGTGCTCATCCCAAAAGGTGCCCTCCTCAATACCCATCACCCACCCTCTCCTCCCTCCCATCCCCCATCAAACCTCTGTTCTCAGTTTTTAAGAGTCTCTTATGCTTTGGCTCTCTCCCACTCTAACCTCTTTTTTTTTTTTTCCTTCCCCTCCCCCATGGGTTCCTGTTAAGTTTCTCAGGATCCACATAAGAGTGAAACCATATGGTATCTATCTTTCTCTGTATGGCTTATTTCACTCAGCATCACACTCTCCAGTTCCATCCACGTTGCTACAAAAGGCCATATTTCATTTTTTCTCATTGCCACGTAGTATTCCATTGTGTATATAAACTACAATTTCTTTATCCATTCATCAGTTGATGGACATTTAGGCTCTTTCCATAATTTGGCTATTGTTGAGAGTGCTGCTATAAACATTGGGGTACAAGTGCCCCTATGCATCAGTACTCCTGTATCCCTTGGATAAATTCCTAGCAGTGCTATTGCTGGGTCATAGGGTAGGTCTTTTTTTAATTTTCTGAGGAACCTCCACACTGCTTTCCAGAGCGGCTGCACCAATTTGCATTCCCACCAACAGTGCAAGAGGGTTCCCATTTCTCCACATCCTCTCCAGCATCTATAGTCTCCTGATTTGTTCATTTTGGCCACTCTGACTGGCGTGAGGTGATACCTGAGTGTGGTTTTGATTTGTATTTCCCTGATAAGGAGCGACGCTGAACATCTTTTCATGTGCCTGTTGGCCATCCGGATGTCTTCTTTAGAGAAGTGTCTATTCATGTTTTCTGCCCATTTCTTCACTGGGTTATTTGTTTTTCGGGTGTGGAGTTTGGTGAGCTCTTTATAGATTTTGGATACTAGCCCTTTGTCCGATATGTCATTTGCAAATATCTTTTCCCATTCTGTTGGTTGCCTTTTAGTTTTGTTGGTTGTTTCCTTTGCTGTGCAGAAGCTTTTTATCTTCATAAGGTCCCAGTAATTCACTTTTGCTTTTAATACCCTTGCCTTTGGGGATGTGTCAAGTAAGAGATTGATACGGCTGAGGTCAGAGAGGTCTTTTCCTGCTTTCTCCTCTAAGGTTTTGATGGTTTCCTGTCTCACATTCAGGTCCTTTATCCATTTTGAGTTTATTTTTGTGAATGGTGTGAGAAAATGGTCTAGTTTCAACCTTCTGCATGTTGCTTTCCAGTTCTCCCAGCACCATTTGTTAAAGAGGCTGTCTTTTTTCCATTGGATGTTCTTTCCTGCTTTGTCAAAGATGAGTTGGCCATACGTTTGTGGGTCTAGTTCTGGGGTTTCTATTCTATTCCATTGGTCTATGTGTCTGTTTTTGTGCCAATACCATGCTGTCTTGATGATGACAGCTTTGTAGTAGAGGCTAAAGTCTGGGATTGTGATGCCTCCTGCTTTGGTCTTCTTCTTCAAAATTCCTTTGGCTATTCGGGGCCTTTTGTGGTTCTATATGAATTTTAGGATTGCTTGTTCTAGTTTCAAGAAGAATGCTGGTGCAATTTTGATTGGGATTGCATTGAATGTGTAGATAGCTTTGGGTAGTATTGACATTTTGACAGTATTTATTTTTCCAATCCATGAGCAGGGAATGTCTTTCCATTTCTCTAAATCTTCTTCAATTACCTTCATAAGCTTTCTATAGTTTTCAGCATACAGATCCTTTACATCTTTGGTTAGATTTATTCCTAGGTATTTTATGCTTCTTGGTGCAATTGTGAATGGGATCAGTTTCTTTATTAGTCTTTCTGCTGCTTCATTGTTAGTGTATAAGAATGCAACTGATTTCTGTACATTGATTTTGTATCCTGCAACTTTGCTGAATTCATGTATCAGTTCTAGAAGACTTTTGGTGGAGTCTATCGGATTTTCCATGTATAATATCATGTCATCTGCAAAAAACGAAAGCTTGACTTCATCTTTGCCAATTTTGATGCCTTTGATTTCCTTTTGTTGTCTGATTGCTGACGCTAGAACTTCCAGCACTAAGTTAAACAACAGCGGTGAGAGTGGGCATCCCTGTCGTGTTCCTGATCTCAGGGAAAAAGCTCTCAGTTTTTCCCCATTGAGGATGATGTTAGCTGTGGGCTTTTCATACATGGCTTTTATGATCTTTAAGTATGTTCCTTCTATCCCGACTTTCTCAAGGGTTTTTATTAAGAAACGGTGCTGGATTTTGTCAAAGGCCTTTTTTGCATCGATTGACAGGATCATATGGTTCTTGTCTTTTTTTTTGTTAATGTGATGTATCACGTTGATTGATTTGCGAATATTGAACCAGCCCTGCATCCCAGGAATGAATCCCACTTGATCATGGTGAATAATTCTTTTTATATGCCATTGAATTCAATTTGCTAGTATCTTATTGAGAATTTTTGCATCCATATTCATCAGGGATATTGGCCTGTAGTTCTCGTTTTTGACTGGGTCTCTGTCTGGTTTAGGAATCAAAGTAATACTGGCTTCATAGAATGAGTCTGGAAGTTTTCCTTGCCTTTCTATTTCTTGGAATAGCTTGAGAAGGATAGGTATTATCTCTGCTTTAAATGTCTGGTAGAACTCCCCTGGGAAGCCATCTGGTCCTGGACTCTTATTTGTTGGGAGATTTTTGGTAACCGATTCAATTTCTTCGCTGGTTATGGGTCTGTTCAAGCTTTCTATTTCCTCCTGATTGAGTTTTGGAAGAGTGTGGGTGTTCAGGAATTTGTCCATTTCTTCCAGGTTGTCCAATTTGTTGGCATATAATTTTTCATAGTATTCCCTGATAATTGTTTGTATCTCTGAGGGATTGGTTGTAATCATTCCATTTTCATTCATGATTTTATCTATTTGGGTCATCTCCCTTTTCTTTTTGAGAAGCCTGGCTAGAGGTTTGTCAATTTTGTTTATTTTTTCAAAAAACCAACTCTTGGTTTCGTTGATCTGCTGTACAGTTTTTTAGATTCTATATTGTTTATTTCTGCTCTGATCTTTATTATTTCTCTTCTTCTGCTGGGTTTAGGCTGCCTTTGCTGTTCTGCTTCTAGTTCCTTCAGGTGTGCTGTTAGATTTTGTATTTGGGATTTTTCTTGTTTCTTGAGATAGGCCTGGATTGCAATGGATTTTCCTCTCAGGACTGCCTTTGCTGCATCCCAAAGCATTTGGATTGTTGTATTTTCATTTTCATTTGTTTCCATATATTTTTTAATTTCTTCTCTAATTGCCTGGTTGACCCACTCATTCATTAGTAGGGTGTTCTTTAACCTCCGTGCTTTTGGAGGTTTTCCAGACTTTTTTCTGTGGTTGATTTCAAGCTTCATAGCATTGTGGTCTGAAAGTATGCATGGTATAATTTCAATTGTTGTAAACTCATGAAGGGCTGTTTTGTGACCCAGTATATGATCTATCTTGGAGAATGTTCCATGTGCACTTGAGAAGAAAGTATATTCTGTTGCTTTGGGATGCAGAGTTCTAAATATATCTGTCAAGTCCATCTGATCCAATGTCTCATTCAGGGCCCTTGTTTCTTTATTGACCATGTGTCTAGATGATCTATCCATTTCTGTAAGTGGGGTGTTAAAGTCCCCTGCAATTACCACATTCTTATCAATAAGGTTGCTTATGTTTATGAGTAATTGCTTTATATATTTGGGGGCTCCGGTATTCGGCGCATAGACATTTATAATTGTTAGCTCTTCCTGATGGATAGACCCTGTAACTATTATATAATGTCCTTCTTCATCTCTTGTTACAGCCTTGAATTTAAAGTCTAGTTTGTCTGATATAAGTATGGCTACTCCAGCTTTCTTTTGGCTTCCAGTAACATGATAAATAGTTCTCCATCCCCTCACTCTCAATCTAAAGGTGTCCTCAGGTCTAAAATGAGTCTCTTGTAGACAGCAAATAGATGGGTCTTGTTTTTTTATCCATTCTGATACCCTATGTCTTTTGGTTGGCACATTTAATCCATTTACATTCAGTGTTATTATAGAAAGATACGGGGTTAGAGTCATTGTGATGTCTGTATGTTTTATGCTTGTAGTGATGTCTCTGGTACTTTGTCTCACAGGGTCCCCCTTAGGATTTCTTGTAGGGCTGGTTTAGTGGTGACAAATTCCTTCAGTTTTTGTTTGTTTGGGAAGACCTTTATCTCTCCTTCTATTCTAAATGACAGACTTGCTGGATAAAGGATTCTTGGCTGCATATTTTTTCTGTCTAGCACCCTGAAAATCTCGTGCCAATTCTTTCTGGCCTGCCAAGTTTCAAAAGAGAGATCAGTCACGAGTCTTATAGGTCTCCCTTTATATGTGAGGGCACGTTTACCCCTTGCTGCTTTCAGAATTTTCTCTTTATCCTTGTATTTTGCCAGTTTCACTATGATATGTCGTGCAGAAGATCGATTCAAGTTACGTCTGAAGGGAGTTCTCTGTGCCTCTTGGATTTCAATGCCTTTTTCCTTCCCCAGATCAGGGAAGTTCTCAGCTATTATTTCTTCAAGTACACCTTCAGCACCTTTCCCTCTCTCTTCCTCCTCTAGGATACCAATTATACGTATATTATTTCTTTTTAGTGTATCATTTAGTTCTCTAATTTTCCCCTCATACTCCTGGATTTTTTTATCTCTCTTTTTCTCAGCTTCCTCTTTTTCCATAACTTTATCTTCTAGGTCACCTATTCTCTCCTCTGCCTCTTTAATCTAAGCCGTGGTGGTTTCCATTTTGTTTTGCATTTCATTTAAAGCGTTTTTCAGCTCCTGGTGACTGTTCCTTAGTCCCTTGATCTCTGTAGCAAGAGTTTCTCTGCTGTCCTCTATACTGTTTTCAAGCCCAGCGATTAATTTTATGACTATTATTCTAAATTCACTTTCTGTTATATTATTTAAATCCTTTTTGATCAGCTCATTAGCTGTTGTTATTTCCTGGAGATTCTTCTGAGGGGAATTCTTCCGCTTGGTCATTTTGGATAGTCCCTGGTGTGGTGAGGACCTGCAGGGCACTTCCCCTGGACTGTGGTGTATAACTGGAGTTGGTGGGCGGGGCCGCAGTCCTACCTGATGTCTGCCTCCAGCCCCCTGCTGGGGCCACAGTCAGACTGGTGTGTGCCTTCTCTTCCCCTCTCCTAGGGGCGGGATTCACTGTGGGGTGGTGTGGCCCGTCTGGGCTACTTGCACACTGCCAGGCTTGTGATGCTGGGGATCTGGCGTATTAGCTGGGGTGGGTAGGCAATGTGCACAGGGGCAGGAGGGGCAGGCTAGGCTCGCTTCTCCTTAGGTGATCCACTTCAGGAGGGGCCTGTGGCAGCGGGAGGGAGTCAGATCCACTGCCGGAGGTTTGGCTCCGCAGAAGCACAGAGTTGGGTGTTTGCGCAGAAGCACAGAGTTGGGTGTTTGCGCGGAGCGAGCAAGTTCCCTGGCAGGAACTGGTTCCCTTTGGGATTTTGGCTGGGGGATGGGCAGGGGAGATAGTGCTGGTGAGTGCCTTTGTTCCCCACCAAACTGAGCTCTGTCGTCCAGGGGCTCAGCAGCTCTCCCTCCCTTTGTCCTCCAGCCTTCCGGCTTTCTGAGCAGAGCTGTTAACTTATGACCTCCCAGACGCTAAATCGTGCTTGCTATCGGAACACAGTCCATCAGGACCCTCCGCTTTTGCCAGCCAGACTCGGGGGCTCTGCTTGGCAGGCGAGCCGCCCCTCTGCCCCGGCTCCCTCCCGCCAGTCCCTGGAGCGCGCACCGCCTCGCCGCCCTTCCTACCCTCTTCCGTGGGCCTCTAGTCTGCGCTTGGCTCTGGCGACTCCGTTCTGCTAATCCTCTGGCGGTTTTCTGGGTTATTTAGGCAGGTGTAGGTGGAATCTAAGTGATCAGCAGGACGCGCGGTGAGCCCAGCGTCCTCCTACGCCGCCATCTTCCCTCATCGATCGTCCCTGGTGTTTTGTAAAGTAACTATATTATCAAACCATGGAAAGGAAATCAAACTACAGTAGTCCCCCCCCCCCTTATCTTTGGGGAATACATTCCAAGACCACCGGTGGTTGCCTGAAATGACAGATATTACTGAAACCTATATATATATACATATATATATGTGTATATATATATATATATATATATATATATATATATATATATATTCCCCCTATACATATATGCCTACGATAAAGTTTAATACATCAGGCATAGTAAAATATTAACAACAGCTAACAATAAAATAGAACAATTTTAACTATACTGTAATAAAAGTTATGTTAGGGGCACCTGGGTGGCTCAGTCAATTGAGCATCCAACTTCTTCTCAGGTCATGATCTCCTGGTTTGTGACTTCAAGACCCACATTGGGCTCTTGCTGCTGTCAGTGCAGAGCCTTCTTTGGATCCTCTGTCCCCCTCTTTCTCTGCCCCTTTCCCACTCATACTCTCGTGCGCTCTCTCTCAAAAATATTTATTTTAAAAGAAATAAAATTTATTTGAATGTGGCCTCTCTCAAACTATCTTATTGCACTATGCTTGCCATTCTTATTGTGATGATATAAGATGATAAAATGCCTGTGCGATCAGATGAATGGGATGAATGATGTACCTTCTACTGATGTGATTGACCTTCTGATGATGTGAGGATTATCTGCTTCCAGACCACTGTTGACCCCAGGTAACTGAACTTGTGGAAAGTGAAACCATGGATCAAGGAGGACTAGTGTAGTTACACAAAATAATGAAGTGTTTTTCAAAGAGATTGTTATTTGAAAGAGACAGTATGTGTAAGTGTAAAGAGCCACTCCATTGCCATCATGAGACTTATTCACTTTTTCTTTCTACACATATTGACTGTGCACCTAAAAAAATGACAGTACCTCTCATCGTTTCAGTGAACTTGTAAACAAGGAGAAGAGATGAAATTTGTACATAAATAACCCATAAATGTACCATAAATGGTACTAAAATAACAATTGTATAACCAAGATAAGATAATAAAATAGCACCTGATTACATACAAATAAAATTAAAACTTTAATTTTCATATTAAAAAACTAAATGTACTTTGAAAAAACATCTAAAATGAAAATTATTTATTTATTTATTTATTTATTTAATTTTTTTAAAATTTGCTTAGAGAGAGAGAGCACACACAAGTAGGGGAGGGGCAGAGGGAGAGAGAGAATGCCAAGCAGGCTCCATGCTCAGTGTGGAGCCTGATGTGGGACTCAATTTCACAATGTTGAGATCAGGAATAAAGAGTCAGGTGCTTAATGGATTGAGCCACCCAGGCACCCCCAAAATAAAAATAATTTATAAGAAAAAATTACTGCTCACAAAATAATACATATGCCCATTATCCAGAAATAATCTCTGTTAATGAAATGTCAAATAAATTCACATATATTCTTCTATGTATATTTGTATGTATTTTAGAAGAAGCCATAACAAATATGTGTATCTATTATATAATTATGTGTCATAAGTACATATTTTATATAAATAGAAAACTGGGATTTTGTCATGTGTTATTTAAAATAGTAATTCATTTTCCTTTTATTTTCTGTATTTTCTAGCTAACATTGTAGTAAATACCAAATAGTTCCTGTGTTTTTAGCCTTGTCAGGAATTTTGTAAATGTATACCCAATGTGGATTTCATCAGTAGAATGTGAAAATATTTGATGCTCTACACTCTTGTCAAAAGGGGTGATATTATGCATACAGACATGGAGATTACAAACATATGTAAAAATTGTAGTACATGTACATGTAGAAACAGATTAAATATAAATATAAAAATTTCAAAATCAGTTTCAATAATAACAAAATACCGAAACATAAATAAGGATATGTAAATACATGTATTAATGCTTTATACAGGCTATGAGTTTATGTTTTAAAAGAACAATGACATATTGTCATTGTTTCAGATATATTTTTTGATGTTTTGAACATTTTGGTGATGTTTATTCTGCTATAGATGCATTAGTCTTCTATTGCTGCATAACAAATTAACACAGAGTCAGCATATTAAGTTAACATACATTTATTATATCACAGTTTTTGTGAGTCCATCATCCAGGCATGGGTTAGTTGGGTACTCTTCTCACCAGACTGAAATCAAGGTTCATCGGGTGAAATCAAGGTGCATGCCTTTCTGAAGTTTTGGGTCTTCTTCCAAGCTCATGTAGTTGTCAGAATTCAGTTAGATGAAGTTGTAAGACAGGCATGCTGTGTTTTTCAAGCTTATAGCAAGGGTTACTGTTAACTCCAAAAGGCTGCTCCCAGTCCTTGCCATGTCTTCACAGGATTTGTCACAACATAGGATTTCCTTCTTCAAAGTCAGCAAAGCAATCCATCTCCAGTCAGCCAAGATAGAATCTCAGGAGTGATTATTCCAACATATTTGTTTTATAACCTAATTAAGGGAGTGGCTACCACATTACCTTTGACAAATTCCTTTGGTTAGAAGCAGTGACAGGTTTAGCCATCACCCAACGGGAGAGGATTACATAAGAACATGACTCCTTTGGAGCCATCTTGAATTCTGCCTACCACAATGGCTGACATAATGATGTATTTTATGTCTATTTTGCCTAGGTTTCTGTTTTGGTTTATAATAATTTCAGAAAATATAATTATAGACTTTTATTATTTTATTTAATTTTCATCCTGGCATTTGTTTTAGGATTTATTATGTTTTTTTTTTGTTTGTTTGTTTGTTTGTTTTTTTACTTCCAGACACATTGATTTTTTCTTTAAAGGTTTTACTTTTGGTGTTATGTTTAGAAAGTTTATTTCCCACCCATATATATTTAACCATTCAATTTTTACATATTAACATAATTTGCAATATTATTGCTTCTTTATGTATGTATGTGTGATCATATCTGTCATCTAACATCCTATGGCTCTAAGATGTGGTAAGTTCTCTCACATAGGATGCTGGCACAGATAGAAAAAAAAAACAGAAAATAATAGCCACATGGTAGCTTTAAACACAACTATAACAATAATGACACTACATGTAAATGGTTAAAAGTAGAGTTTGTCAGGCTTGATTTTAAAAAGAAGCAAGACCCAACTATATGCTGTCTGCAAGAAATCCACTTTTCATATAAGGGCATTGATAGCTTTAATGTATAATAATTGAAAAAGATGTACCATTCTCACTCTAGTCAAAAGAAAACATAAGTGGCTACATTAATTTCAGAAAAAGTAGATAAGAAAATGATATTACCAGGAATAAAGAAGCTCATTTCATAATATTAATAGGCCATTTCATCCAGATGGCCTAGCAATCCTATGTTTATGTATGCATAATAAGGCTTAAAAATACTTGAAATTAGAGGCACCTGGGTAGCTCAGTAGGTTAAGCATTCCACTCCTGATTTCATTTCAGGTCATGATCTCAGAGTTGTGAAACCAAGCCCCTCAGCAAGCTCCATGCTCAGCATGGAACCTGTGTAAGATTCTCTCCCTCTCTCTCTCTCTCTCAAAATAAATAAATAAATAAATAAATAAATAAATAAATAAATATAAAAAAACAAAACTTGAAATTAAAACTGAAGGAAGAAATAGATAAATCCACAACACTTCTCACTCAATAATTGACACAAGTAGAAAATCAGAAAGAATATAGAGCACTTGGACAACACTAATAACCAAATTGGTATTTATAGAACATTTCACCTAACAGATAAACAAATAGATATTCTTTTCAAGTTTACATAAAAAAAATTTAATAAGACAGACTATATCCTGGACCATGAAACAAATATTTTTTACTATAAATAGTTTTTATTTTAACTACAGTTACTTAACATATGCCATGGGACAAATATTAATATATATTTAAACACTGAAATCAGTCATAGTATGTGTTCTGAGGGTAAAATATTTACATTTTAAATAAAAGACAGAATGATACTTGGGAAATTCCCAAATATTTGAAAACTAAAAAGCACACGCATAGGGAATTAGCTTTCATCAGGACACCATGAGGGAATGCACTGAGCCTCTTCCCAGTAAAACTGGTAGGAACTATTTAAAAAGATCAAATCAAAAAAGTCTTCTGGAAATGCTCTTCAGGTAATCAACAAATGAAAAATCTTTTCAAAACCATTTATGAAAATTCAGTAGGAGTGGCAAGATTCTGTGGTGTTTGAAACAAGAGCACTCAGGATATTATTGAAAATAAAAGAGCAACCAGCTGCAATCTATAGAGTTTAGGAGGTATGGTAAGGAAAAGAGAAGAGAGTCCTACTAGTAACAGTGCCATCCCATGGCAACTCTGGAATGCTCAAAGCTGCACTTCCCAGAGGAATATCAGAGTCTAAATATTGTGATGGGGAAATAGTCAGTAGCTAAGCAAATAAACAAACAAATGTGACAACATGATCCAAAAGGGCAGGGAAGTCCCAAGTCACTGCAATATATTATATAAAGAATCCAATTAGAAAAATATGCATGAAAAGAAATAGAAAAATATTACTCATATACTTGGGTGCAGGGAGTGAGGAAGGCAACAAAAATTGCCTGTCAGAAGGATCAGATGTCAGCTTTATCTGAAAAATAAATACTTTAAAGTAGCCATAATAAACATGCTCACAGAGCTAAAAGATAGCATGATTTAAGAAGTAAAGGAAGATATAATACCGATGTCACATCAAATAAAGAATATCAACAAATAGTAATTGTGAATAAGAATCTACTGGAAATTCTGGAGTTGAAAGGTACCATAACTGAAGAAACTTATGAGAAAGACCTCATAGTAGATTTGAGCTGGCAGAAGAAAGAACATGCAAACTCAAGGCAGGTGAATAGAGATTATGAAAGTTGAAGGAAAAAAGAAAAGAATGAAGGAAAACTGAAGTGGAGCATGAGAAAAATGTGGGACACCATTAGGTGTGCCAACACAGGCTTATTGAAAATACCAGAAGGTAACCTTCCTCTTTAAGATGTCAGATGGAAAAAGAGCAAACCAAACCTAATGCAAGCAGAAGGAAACAAATAGTAGAGTTTAGAATGGAAATTAATTGAGCATAGAAAAACAATAGAGAAAATTAAAGGAACCAAAAGCCGATTCTATAAAAGACCAACAAAACTGACAAACATTTAGCTACATTGACCAAAGAAAAAAGACTCAAATTTCTAGAATCTAAAATGAAATAGGAGACATTGCCCCTGATTCTACAGATATGTAAAGGCTCATAATGGAATCTATGGACAACTGTATGCCATGAAATTAGATCACTGAGATAGAAAAGGACAAATTCCTAAACAAGACACAAATTATGATAGCTGACTTGTGAAAAAATTGACAATCCTGATACACCTATAAAATGTGAAAAAAATGAATCAGTAATCAAAAAACTACACACATAACAAAAGAAGAAAGAAAAGAAAGAAAGAAAAAAGAAAGAAAGAAAGAAAGAAAGAAAGAAAGAAAGAAAGAAAGAAAGAAAAGGAAGAAAAAGAGACAAATCATAACACAGACTCTAAACTACAGAGAACAAACAAGTGGTTACCAGAGGGGAGGTGGGTGGGAGGATGTGGGAAATAGGTGAAGGGTATTAAGGAGTATGCTTCTTTTGATGAGCATGAGTAATTGTTGAATCACTATATTGTACACCTGAATATAACATGGTATGTTAACTACACTGAAATTAAAAACAAAAAATGAAAAACTACCCGCAAAGAAAAACCCAGATTTGGATGGGTTCACCACTGGATTCTATCAAACATTTAAGAACTAATATCAATTCTTCACAAGCTCTTCCAATAAAAAAATACTTCCCTACTCATTCTGTGAGGCCAGTGTTACCCGGATACCAAAACTAACAAAGAAAAATTGTTGGACACACATTTAATGGAATATTTTTCAGCAGTAAAAAAAGAACAAACAATGGATACATAAAACAATATGTATGAATTTCTGAACCAAATTTTACAAAGATAAAGTAGCCAAATAAAAATGAATACAGACTATATGACTCCATCTAGATAAAATCCTAAAAAATAGAAACATATATGCAGCGATAGAACAGGTCAACATTCCTGAGGAAAGAATGTAGAGAGGAATGCATTGCAAAGGACACAAAGGACCTTTTGAGACTGATAGAAATAACCACTATCTGTGACAATAATTTCACAACTGTATGTGCATGTCAAACATCTATTTGCACAATTTAAATACGTCTCCCATTCTGTGGGTTATCTATTCAATATCTTTATGATTTATAGTACATTAGTAACAAAGAAAGAAACTACAGATATTTGTAATCTAATGGAAGCAAAGAAAAAAAAATGTTTGCTATTACTTAAAATTCCAGAACAGAGGTGACACTGTTTTTACAAAGAAAAAAGAGAGAGAGAGAGAGAGAGAGAGAGAAGAGAATACCAAATGGTAGGAAGTATCACAGCTATAGCATAAAGGTTTTTCTATGCTTGTTGTTGCAATCCAAAGTTACCTAGGGGCATTTACTTCCCTTACATTATAGATAGCCTTTTATATATAGTATTATCTTCCTAATGTTCAAACTTGTACAAGCACATCAATCTGCTTTTTCTTGTGTTAATATCAATTCTTTAAATCAACTGTAATATGACCAGCCTTCTTTACTGCTTTCCCCTTTTACAAATCTTCCACATGTGTATTTCTCCTTGACATGATTCATATGATAAGATATCCGTTCGCAGGGTTCGGCCACAATTCAACCATATTTTTTAATCATTATAGAATTGCCTCTAGCACCAATACAGATTTTTCCTAACAGTTTCCAATGCATATTTTGAAGAAAGTTGAGAAGGTGACATCAACTAAGCAAGTTCCAGGTTTAACTTGATGTTGAATTAATTTATTGCAATAAAATTCAAACTCTACCTCTAATTTATACATCAGATCAAACAGTCTCAGGTTGTGCTTAAGATCTATAGACCACTTAGGATGTCCTAAAATAGCAGGTTTAACTATTGTAAATTAAGATCTTCTTTGGCTTGTAACCGCAGGGCCTCTCAATGACTTAGTCCATATTCATTACTTTCTGTTGCAAAAGAAGCAAAAGCAATTTACTAACAGTTGAAACATGTTAATATGCTTTTAAATTTCTTCGACTCCAAAGGAAAAATAATGGAGCTCAAGAAAATTGTTATTTTGATTTCAGTGCATAGAAGAGGAGATAGTGTCCTTTTGAAGCTGTACAATGGTGCCAGAAGATTGAAGCAAAATCTATTACAATATCAGCAGGGTTTAGACATAATATTTTATGGATTTATTATTTGAGCTGCCAAGAAAGAAGTTGCTTATAGGTATCTATTATATTTGGAACATTCTTAAGTTGGAGAAATAACCAAAATATTAATTTTCACCAAAGATAGTTATCATATCCATTTTCACTATAGCAGTGAAATGTAATTTCATTTTCAGGCTAGGAAAAAATTGTCAATGTGGTGGAGAAGGTTTGTGATGACATGGGGGAAAAAAAGTCAAGAGCATTGGCTTTCAGCCTACTTTTTTTTTTTTTTTTTTTTTTACTAAACTTTAAACTTTGGATGGCTATTTAAATTGGCTTAGAATAACTTTTTACAATAGTACAACTGGGACATTGGACTCGATAATTTTTATAGTCCCTTTTAGCACTCATAATCAGCGAGACTCATTGTCACAAAGGGCAGATTTAACATGATATCTCCCTCCGGGATCATGATGTGAATCTGTTAAATACAAATGGTAACAACATATGTGCATCTATTTAAGAATCTTGTAACCAGCTGTTGCTGATCCATTGTCCTAGTACTTCCTAACTATGGCCAAATGAATGTTCCCAACTGAAAGTCCAAATCAGCTTTTCTGAGATTGAATCTTACTGCTTAAAAAGTGTAGATATTCTTTAAGCAGGCTCTGGTAAATTTTATGGTGATACTATCTTCTTGATGCTTGCAAATGTTTGTATTCACATGTTTCCTTATTGTTACAACTCCCCTACGATTGTTGTTCACTGTAGAGAGCAAGATGGAGTCACTCATGTCAAGCAGTGACTCATGTGGAGCAGTGATGTACCCAGGCAAGAGTGTTGCAGCTAAGTCCAAATATCGCCAAAAACAACACAGTCTGATAACACCCACAACTGATAGCAAGCAGAATGACAGGAGACCTGCAAAGGTCCAAGAAGGATTAAACCCCTTTAAAAGGGAGAACTTTTGCAGCAAACTGTCAAAGTCTCCAGACACTGAACCTTTCACATCTGATGGCATCAAAAAGGTAAACGCCACAGAAGGCTCTTCCTGATTGATCTCTGAACAGAACAGAGATCCTCCCCTGCTGAAACATTAAAAAGCAGCATGGGCTGAGAGCTGACCCGGACTAGACTGAGTCTACATCTCAACTAACTCAAGAACTGACTTCACATTGGGTTCATTAACTTCTTACCCTTTGTTGTTTTTTGTTTGTTGTGTGACTGTTTTGTGCTTTGCTTTTGTGGCATGTATGAAGCCAGGTTAAACGCATAGTATAATGTCATTGAGCGTGGACTCCTGAACCTACTTTAACCTTGCTTTATGATTGAATAAAGCTGACACTGTGGAAAGACACAACTTAAGTGTGTGCCTTCATAGCATGCTTGTGGCAATCACTTGGCTTATGATTGCTTGTCTTAGATCTGGCAGTGTCCATTCCCTAAATTTCTCCTGTGGCTTCCTGATGCCAGTTTGTCATGTTAATGTTACCTACTGGTCTCTTCGACATGGATATTGCACTTGCCCTGCTCTTTGCTCATCATTCCCGTCTTAGATTCTTGTAGTATGCTATGCCTTTTAATCGCATCCCCAGAAAAACTCAGTAAAAAGAAGTCATTTTGCAAAGGACCAACCAACTAAGAGCCACTTGATTTTTAGAAGAGTTGATATAAAATCAAGACGAGACTGTCAGAGACTCCATTTTGCAATTGAAGGAGAACAGATGCATCAGCCAAGGAAAATATTGATGGAAATAATCAAGAAAATAAATGATCTGGCTTTGAGACACACAAATTAATCAGATTGTATGGTCTGATAGTGACTGAGTTGTGGCAATAATCAAAATTATAAAATTAAGTAAAGCAAGATTAATGAAACTTCATGTTCCTTTAAAGTAAATCGTGTTAAATTTATACTGGTTTGTTTCCTTCAATTCATCATTCATCCTATCTACTAAATTTTCTCTTGAAATTATTTTTATGGAATCATACTTTGTTTTAAAGTATTTTCTTTGAGTTTTATCCCCTGCATCATTTGTGCTTCTCCTTTTGTTGGAAAGAATTTAGTTTGTGAATATAATGCTGGCTTGAAACACTCTTTTCAAATCCTAACCTTTCATTACAGCTTTTAATGAATATACTTTCATGCAAAGTTCAGTACATTTTTAGAACTTCTTATTGGTTAAGTTGAATGATTTGAAAAATTCTGCAGATATTTCTTGAAGGAATATTTCAAAAATATTGGCACTTAGATGGAACACAATGTATTTCTAGATATATCTTAAATTTGAAAAATACATCATTGTAGAAATCATAAAACTATCATATTTGATAAGCTTCCTATTGTATGTGGCTGTTAATTGTTGCAATATCTCATTACTTCATCTCAAATGGTAAAACAGCAAAGCCTTAGGAGAGAATTTTTTTCTGTATTTCCATATCTTTTAATGTTTGTTGTTGTTAAAAGTTAGTAATTCTTTGTGGGATTTTCTCTTTCACACTAAAATCTTGAGTTCAATAATCTTTTTTTTTTTTTTTAAGTGCACTGGAATCCAAAAAGTTTATCTGGTATCATCTCCACTCTCCTTTCCACTCAGCATTAGGAGGAGATTCAGAATTTCACACTCAGTAGAAAAACTAAGCAATGTCTATTGGAATGGTGCCACACTTTATTCTTAAGTGTTGCCTGTCATACCTAAAATAAGTGAACAAGGCACTAATCTCCAAAGACATCTAAATATATTCATCATGTCACATTTGAAGATTTATGAATTGTGGTACCAAGTAATAAAAATCCAGGAACCAATCTTGCTAACTGTATGAAAGAAGTTTGACGTATTGATCTGATTTGGAGCTAATAGATATATATTCAAACAGGCTGAGGGTCCAAATAGCAAAATTCTAGATCAACTTGTGATGGAGAGAGGTGAGTGCATCTTTCTGCCACTGTAGGTGCTCAGAGCAAAGCAGCACCTGTGTTTTATTTTATTTGCTTGTTCGTGTTTTTTTTTTTTTTTTTTTTTTTTTTTTTTTTTTTTTTGCTTCCCTTACTAGCAGAGCAATTGGGCAGCCAGGGCAGCAGATGAAATGGCATCTAGGGGTAGGGAAAAAACAGTTCTGTCATTATCATACTGTGATCAAATCTGTTTTTAAATTATGCTCAGATGCAGCGTTTAAGTTTTATTCCACGGGTAACTTTTAGTAAACTGGTTATCATTTTTTCTCCAAATATTATCTTTCCCCAGATGGGCCTGCAGTAATCTTGGGGACTCTCACTTGTCGTGAGCCCTCTCAAATTTAACGATACAGTTGTCTCAGTTATACAGAACTGGAAGGCCACACGCAGAGGCAACGCAAGCAATCTGACTACTTTGTGAGCTGTATCCATAGTCACTAAACATGCATACGTAAATTGCTCTACTTCTATTTGCCTTAATTTCCTCAACAGCGTGGAGGAGATAATAATAGTTTCAACTTTATAGAGTTGTTGAATAATTAAATGAACGATTGAGGTAAAGAGCCTAGCAGTGGACACATAGGAAATTACCCATGACTGCTATTTTGTGCTAACGGTTATCATCCTTAGTTATTGTATTAGTCACAATATGGTAATATTGATAGATGCTCAGGATATAACACTGAATAAGAATACTCTTGCCCCTTTGGAAATGCAGTCATGTAGGAGAGTTAGACGCAGTATTTTATGCAAAAGATGCTTATAGAGAAGGTTGAAAGAATGTGAATGAAGAAGTTAATCCTACCCAATGAAAACAAGCATACTTTTGAAAAGAAAGTGATATTTGGTATGTGATTCCAAAGTATGTAAAGCAAAGAGGAAATTAGGAGCAAAGTCTTTTTTTTTTTTTTAACGTTTATTTATTTTTGAGACAGAGACAGAGCATGAACAGGGGAGGGGCAGAGAGAGAGGGAGACACAGAATCGGAAGCAGGCTCCAGGCTCTGAGCCATCAGCCCAGAGCCCGACGCGGGGCTCGAACTCACGGACCGTGAGATCGTGACCTGAGCTGAAGTCGGACGCTCAACCGACTGAGCCACCCAGGCGCCCCAGGAGCAAAGTCTTGAGAGCACTAGAGTGTGTATTATTTGAGGGAATATTGAATAATTTAAAGTTCAGAGTGTAAGTTTTATGGAGTTGAATCTGGGGGTGCTGATTGATTTATAATTGAGCCATAAGGAAGCAATAATCTATTAAACATTCTTAAGTAATCATCAAACTGTTTACACTATTGTTAAAGACATCATGACTGGAATTTGTATGCACACTTTACAAATATTATTTTTAATCCTCAACAACCAAACAACACAACATGAAGTACATTATCTTTAACAATACCATAAATCAACTCTGTATAAAGAAAAGAAGAGAGGGCTGCCTGGATGGCTTAAATAGTTAAGCGTCTGACTCTTTTTTCAGTTCAGATCATGATCTCACAATTCGTGAGATCCACCTGGTATTGGATTGGGTTTATGAGCTCAAGACCATAGCTGGGCTCATGCTGACAGCGTGGATGGAGCCTGCTTGGAATTCTCTCTCTCTCTCTCTCTCTCTCTCTCTCTCTCTGCCTCTCCTTCTGTGCGCACTCTTTCAAAAGAAATAAATAAGCTTTAAAAAAAGAAGAAGAGAGATATTTGTCGGGAATGTAATTTAATTTTTTCCAAATTAAAGTAAAAGAGCTTTGCCGAGAGTGGATGACCCTTAAGGTGTCTTAATTAAGACACAGGATAAGACTATGTGGCAACTGAACATTTTATTATGAAAGGGAGCAGAATTTGCCACCCAAAAATATGCCTTTTTGGCATAAGGATTATCTTGAGCAGATTATTTTTAAGAAACAGATATAGGAAAAGCTCTGAAAACCTGATAGATGTTATCTGTTCCTTAAGAAACATTTACATTTATAAAGGAAATCTCCAATCGTAAGGGTGCCTCCTTCTCTGTACCAGGAAGAGAAGGATGACTAAATCTCCAGAAACTCTTATCAACAGAGAAAGTGAGGACTTAAATCTGCATAACAACCATACACTTGTTTACTCTACTTTGCCAGAAAGTCTCCCATAACTGGCACCACCAAACCCAAAATCTTTTGTCTTTTGCTAGTGATGGTATTTAAGGTGATGGCTTGGGCCATTTCAGAGATCAGTTTTCCTGGTTATCTCCCATATATGCAGGAGTTATAGGTGTTGCTAGGTTTCTGTGGTTTTTTTCCCCCTCCTATTAATGTCATGTATTACAGGAATATCTCAGCCAAGAACTTAGAAGGGTAGGGAGAAAATTATTTTTCCTGTCCTACACTTACTCTTAAAAATATTTAGAATAGTATTTGAGACCCATATTTTAAGTACTTGAAAATAATTATTTTCACTTCATAATACTGATTCTGTTTTTCTCAAGTTCACAAAAAAAAGTCTGTATCTAAAAAAACTCTAATATTGTGACTATAATAAGTATTTCTATGTACAATGGTAAATGTTGAGTTTTAATTTAGAATTCCAGTTGTAAATGTCTCTTCTGCCAACTGACAATGTTTTTTTCACCTAAGATGTTGCATGTGCCTCTCCCATTTATCCCAATTGATCATGAAACTCTCTGACTCATGCACTGTTCTCATATTTTTTCCACTGACACTGCACCACCTTATTTCCATTCTCCTGTATCATGTTGGACTTACTGTGCCCCACTTAGATGATTTACATCCTCTTTGCTCCTACAAATACATATTTTATCACAGGTTTTTACTTTTTTCCTTTTGTTCTTTAATATTTATATGGTGACATTCATATGTCATTTGTAGTCAGGTTTTCATTTCTGTTCTTGTACAGATAAAAACTCAAATTTACCTGCTAGACTTGCTATTGTAAAGATAGAGTTTTATAGCTCTACAAGGTTCGTTGATACTTATTCGATGCATAAACATTTATTGTAGTTCCATTGACAAAAAATAAGTCACTTGACTATTGGGTATAAGCATGGTAGTGTTGAATTGAAAATTTAAACCATTTATTAACACATAGTGATAAATAAATGACCTCTTATATCAGACTGTAAAAAGTACTTTATTATGAAATAACATCCAAAAATGCTAACACACTTTAGCAGAAAATAACATGGAGTATTCATATTTCATGTCCTTGATATTTTGACAACTCACAAAAAAAATATATATGAGTAGATATGTTACCATAAAAGTAAGAGTCCCTGCAAAAAATGACTTCATTGGGGAATAGCAGAGAGTTATAATCCAGGACAAGAATGCTATGGCAAAACTGTAGGCAAGTCTGGAGAACAAAGGACAAAAACGCTCTTTTACAGAGGAAAAGGGGGTTAGTTGGGAGGGTGGTTATACACAAAAAAAAAGCCATTGGAGTAAAAAGGGAGTTGAAAGTATAGTGGCTTTTCTTTGGATGAGTTATGAGCCTCTCATTCGTTGAGCTATTGGTGGGGGAAGAGGAAAATCATTTTTCTTTCTGCTGGTGTAGTAAAGTAGTATCTAAAGTAGTATAGATTTGCAAGGTGGGTCTCTTCTTTTGGGGGCTGCAGTTGATGACAGCTGGTAGGGCATGAGAGCTCCACCTGCTGGCCTCCGGTTTCCATTCTAAATGTGGTTTCCTTTTTTTAATTTTCACAGATAAATACATATATAAATTTTTATTGTTTAAAATCCTAAAATCTGTTTATACCACGATTATTACTAGTTCTAATGGCAGACACTTAACTCATTTAAATTTAGAGATCAACTTTTTCTACATTTCAATGTTTTGTTTTTGTTTATTATATTTCAATTTTTTTATTTGTTAATACTTTTTCTCTCATTTCATCTTTTTCACACTGGAGGTTTATTTTAGAGAGTAAGTTTGACTGATACTAATGTAAAAATCTTGTTTAATCTAAGCATACCTTTTTTTTCTTTTTGTTAATTTCAAATTTTTGGTTTTACCACTCCGTTGTATTCATAGGGCAATTTTTATGAGTGGTAGTTTTCATCTAACTCCTTATTAGACTTGATACTGAAAGATAACAAATCTATGCATACAAATGGGCTCCCGATCTCTATCTCTATTTTTTTAATAATAAAGTATACTTTCAATTAAAAAAAATGTGCCCAGACTGACAAATTCCAGATATTTGAGAAATTAATGACCCATAAAATGAATCTACAAGTCTCAGCAGTAGAGATTAGAGGACAAATCATCAAGATTGAGAATGTTGTCTCACTAACTTTTCCCTGCTAACATCAGAAATAAAAATCTCCATTGGTTTGAGGTAGGAAGTCGAGTGTTTGAACCAGGTTGCCTCACTTAATTTATTGGTTGTCTTCATTCATACAATTTTCTTGAGGTCCCCCAGAATTGGTCCTCTTTCAGTATCCACTTAAGGTGTGATGCCACTTCCTGCTAATACCACCTTCTCTGGAATAACTTTAAAAAATTAAATAAAAACACTTTTATAAAAGTATGAAATATATTTTATTATAGAGAGTAAATTAAAAGTACTAAAGAAAAATGAAAACAACATGATTAAGATTCAACCAAATTTTTTCCAATATTATTCATTACAGTCATTACAGTCAACTAGAAATATTTTTGGTATTCATCACTTAAGAATTCATAGAACTATAATTTGAAATGAATATGAGCACAACTGCAGAAGCAAAAAATAGCACAATGTCTCAATTTAAAATATATTCTCTTTATTTCTTAAAATTTTCATGAATGTTTTCTACTAAATATCATTTTTAAAATGCTATAAATACTGAAAAAAATAACCCATCCTGTTGTCCCTTTGCTAGTATTCTATACCAATACAATATGATCTCCATTATAATAACCTACTTTATGAAGATTAAATGCTTTTGCAATTCAAACATGGTAAAATTGGCTTAAAGCAAAATCAAACACTAGTTTGCTGGTTCAGAATTTGAATAGTGGAATGAGAAATCTCTCTTATATTGCTATTGTGCACTGGTCAGCTAAGAAGTAATTGCTTTTTATAAGGCAAATTTGCTTTTACTTTTCTAAGGTAATGAAATGAACCTGAAACATTTCCTTTGAAATCAAAGTCACTATCCCTGAAATGTCACCAGACAAATTCCATCATATAGTTTCAGCAAACACATAATGAGAAAGTTGGGCCTGGAGTTGATTGACAGAATTCTATTAGAAAGCCTTCTCACTCATTCTTCTATAATTATCTGTGTTGTAAATCAATACTGATTTCATTTCTTCATATTTGTGTGCTGCTGTGATGGAGGAAAACCCAAATCATACATGTTTCTGGGAGACGTAGCTAACACAGACATGTTCTGATGGGTTAAGATGCCCCCAGCTAGAATCCTGCCCTGTCTGTGATATAGTATATAAATGCAAAATGATCCAGTGTGACAAATAGCATTTTAAAAGCCCTTAACAACAACAACAACAACAACAACAACAACGCAAAACAAAAGCATATAATTATTAAATGCATAACAGAAAAACAATTGTTTAGCAGTAGTAATTTATATATAAAGCCAAAAATAGGAGCTTCTTTCTAAATGAAATATGATAGCTCACATTGGTTACATTCTTGACTTTTTAAAGATAAACTGTAATAGATAATACATCCATGTATGTGCTGAATATAAGTGTGTAAATTGCAGTATATTAAAGTGTTTAGTGGGATTAGGATTATCTATAATGTAAATTTAGCCATAACAGATGATGGGTAGGATTGAATAGTTCAAGATCAAATAAAAGATAATAGATCAGAACAGATAAACAAGAAATTTTTGGATATATTCTGTATTAAAATATTCCTGTGAAGTGGTACCTAGACAATTCTTCATTTCATTTTCTGAAAAGTATATAGTTTATGATAGTTGTATTACACAGATTTTTTTCAAAAATGTAAACACCATAGGGATGCTTTTATTTATACAGCTTTTCAGCATATGATTTTGAAATAACTTCTTTACCTGAGGACAAGTTACTACATATAATGATTAAATGGGCTGGTAAGCAATTTTCTCTTAGTTCTTTGTAATGTCTCAACCTTGGTGAACTATTTTGTAAAAGCATGACGTTAGTATCAAACAACTATGTGAATGGAATAGAAAAAGTTAGCATAATTGAAAAGATAGTAAAAAGACACATAACATCAGGCAGTGCAAATACTTTTTAGCTAATGTCAAATCATTACTCCAGTCACATTTTATACACTTATTGAATTTTCTATTACCTAATGTTACACACAACTAAAGGCATATGGTAATGTAGACATCTCTGAATATCAGTTAGCTACAAGGATTCAATCTCTATAAATTTCATATAATTTGGCCTGATCCCAGGACCTGTGGTAATGGAATGTTCTACTTTATTGATTTAATTCACACTTTGAGATATGAATTCTTCCTTTTCTTCCAGCTTGAAACTGAGCAAGACATACTTCTATTTCATACTTCCAAACATGATGTTTATAATCACATGATTTATAGCTATAAACACTTTATATCAATAATTATTTTTAAGTTCTAAATGTATGCAGCCCCCGTAGAAATAATCAAAGGATCATTTTCCCTAAGTAACTGCTCACTTATAGAAATTTCCTCAAAATGCATATGTACCCAATATACTATTATCTATAACACCAATTTCTTCTTCAAAGTGTGCATTTACATGGAATAAACACTGTAGTGTAAGGAAAGAGTCCTGGTAGGAAAACTGACATAGGAGAGCATGACATTAACTGTGTGATGTAATATACATCTAGTTCATGTAACTTCACTGAATCACAGTTTATTTATACTTAAAATATAATAATAAGATTAGCAATAGCCTCAATTCCTTTATTAATCTAAGTTGCCATCACTTTAATTTGATATGTATTCTCATCTGATATGTTTAGGTGAATTTTTACATTTCCCAAAACAAATTATTCAGTTACCCTGTATCATCTTTCTAGTTACAAGTCTACACTGAAAAACTAATGTATATAATTGGAAAGGTCTGTGGCTACATAATGAAACAAATTAGCAAGGACATGGTTTGTACATGATCTATACAGACATTTTGAAGATCTGACTTCAAAATAATTTTTCAGCTTGAATGAGGCAATCAAACTTAGCCCTAAAAATTAATGAAAACATCCATTGTTCGGCTAATTTCTATTAATTGCTTATATAAAATACACATAAAATAATACCACCTGTCCCAGACTGCAATGTGCCTGAAAGTGTAAAATGCTTGATTTCAAATGTAATCTGAAATTTCATAGATGGGAAAGTGCTTAATATATTCTCGAATAAAATTAGATGCTTTTCTATGAGAAGCAAATTTCTAGACAGCTCAGTCATTTTTTTTTTCAAGTCAATTGTATTATTTAGCCGCTGATTCCCATTAACAAAAGGGACACTCACTCAGCATGTTGAGTGCTCTCTCTAAAAGGTCATTTTGTGATGACTATAAAAGTATCATCTATATATGCTCAGGTAAATTGTTGAAAGGAATAACACCACTTAAAACACTTGATTCTCAATTTTGTTTTCAAGTGAGATCAGTCGGTAAGATTGTCCAATATGTGATCTGAGCTCTGCTATGCTAAGTTGATATTTAAAAAACAAAGGTAGTTAGACTACCTGCATGGAAGAAAGCTAAAGTAAAAGTCAGTTTATTTCTAATTGCAGTCTCTAATCTATTACACTTGCTTTCAGTGTATAAGGGGCTCTGCAAAGATCAATTAATCGCCATGAAGTCCTGATATAGCAGGGCCGGATTGACCCAGGAAAAAAAGCAAACATTAGCTTAAAGACTTTCTTGAGTGAAAAATTAGATTTCTGTAATCTGAGAGCACTTTCCATGGTCTTCATTAGATGTCTTCTCTGTAGAAAAGTTGTGTATTTTGACTCTAAGTCAGGGTGTTCAGGATTTTAATATTTATTTAAGAATTATAATTAGGTATTCAAAAGTATTTTTTAGTCCAATTCAGGTGAATATTCATATAGTTTTAAAATTTGTACTTTGATTTTTTGCTAAGAGAAAAAATAATTTTTTCATATTAGAAATAGAAAAAAATGATAACTATACTTGCAGACATCTTCTTAATAAAATTTATTCAGAATACATTAAACAGATTTATCTCTCTGTGTATTTATAAATATAATAGATACCACTAGTGTATTTCTAGAGTGTAGTCAGCTTTGTAATTGAGGTATCTATTTGAAATAAAGTGTGTGAAATAAAATGTATAATAAGTGCTAAAATTGTTTAATTTATAGTTATAATAGTTTTTTTCTTTAGTGATGGATTGAAATTAATTATGCTAAATATGATTTTTGAGAATGATTCAAAACTTACTCCAAATGTAAATAAATTCATTGTGATTCGATATTAAATATACTTGTCGTGGCATTTGAATAAGTCAAAATTTTTTATCATATTTTTGTCACAAAAGATTTTGCAATAGTAAAAAATTCAGTAAAAAATATGCATAAAGAATGAGGGCAAAACATTGTTGAGAAATAGATGGTTAAAATAATTTTTTACTTTGGTTATCAAAAAAATTTACCGGGAGCCACTGTTTAATTGGTTTGGATGGTTTGATAGTAGAAAAATTCCTTTTTATTTTACTATTTGTTTCAAAGAATGATTCTGTACATTGGGTATTTTTCCCATTTTTTTCCTTTCAGAACAGAGTCTATCAAATAAAAACATTAATATCTGAAATTTTTTAATGCATTTACTGAAATTGTAAATGGCAGTAGTGAGACAAGTGAGATAATAAAGCAATCTCATATATGTGCACTACCCATTGCCCATCTTTAGGCTGCAGGGAACAGCTAGAGCAAAGAGCTCTCACTCTGAATCCCTTAATAGTTATTCTGGGAAGTGACTGTTGAGCAGAACCTAGGTGCCAGAGCTGGATGCACTTATAAGCATTACTCCATTCCATGGCCCAGAAAAGGAGATGCTAGCTCCTACAGTGCCCACATGGGAGATAAATATTGCCTCCCTGCTGGAGGATGGTGGAGCCTACCCATGAGGGGGTGACTGTAGATAAGTCTACAGATCTGTGAACGCTGAAGGGAGTCTGAGTTAGTATATATAAGTTTTTGAGGGCTACTGTAACAGAACACCATAAATTTGGAGGCTTAAAACAACAGAAACATATTCACTCACAGTTTTGGAGGCTGGAAATCTGAAATCAAGGTGTGGGCAGGATTGTCTCTTTCTTTGGGGCTCAAAGGAGAATCTGTTTCATGCCTCTCTCCTAGTTGTGTTGGTTGCTAGACAACTTTGGCATTACTTGGTGTTGTGTGTGACTGGACCAGCCCTTGTAGTTCTTACTGTGATTGCAAGCTGCCTTCAGTAATCACCACCAGGAAACTTTGATTAAAAAAAAAAATGTATATTACTTACAAGTCCTGGAAATTAAATGGCACACCAGGGGCCACACAGCCAGGTTGCAGGATGAGACAGAGAGAGTAAGTGAGCACAGGCCTGGAGTTCTACACTTATTGGGGTCAAGGATGGGGTTCTAGGGTTTCGTGGACTCACACTGTATTGGTGAATTTAAAACATAAGAGTGGAAATTTAAAGCACAGGAAGAGAAAACAAAACAAGTGGCCCAAAAGGTGAGTTATCCAAATCAACCAAGAGCTTTAAAACAAAGAAGCCTGGTTGGGAGTGGGGTGGGGAAGGCTGGCTCTTTATCTGGTCCTTTGTTTGGGACCGTGTTTATACAATAGCCATCTCTGAAGTGTATGCCTTGCAATCAAAGTTTGAGTCAGGTACTTGTTTTACAAAAAAGAAAAACAAATCTCAGGGCTTACACTACACTTGATAGTGGCCACAAAACTCCTTGCTCTTCCTCTGTTATCACATGTTCTCCCTGTGTGTCTGTTTCTGTGTCCAAATTTCCCTCCTCTTGTAAAGAAAGTAGTCATTGGATTAGGGTCATCCTTAATCCCTAATGCAATAGACCTCAGTTTAACTTGATCCCATCCACAAAGACCCTATTTCCAAATAAGATCACATTCATGATTCTGGGGATTGGGGCTTCAACATGTCTTTTGGGGATACAAAATTCAACTCATAATAGTCATCAAGGAGAAGATGGCCAGTGCTCTCCAGGGGCATTACATGAATGAAACAAAGAGCATTGTGTTCATAGCTACAGACTACAACATTAGAAACCAAAAGGGATTTCAGTAATGAGGCAGACAAGAAATGTGGCCTGGACCACGCCATTTGAGGACAGCAACACAGTCTAAGACCCAGAACAAAATATAGATCCAGGCAGGAGGTCCAATGCTTATTATAGCTAAGGGGTTGTTTTGAAGAAAAATAATATAAGATTGTGATTATAAGATTAGAAATAAATGCAAATATTCATTTAGAAAGAAAATTTCAAAATTACAGTAAATAATTTTCAAAAAGCTGAAAATACTACAAACATCACAGAATCCAGAAAGATAACATAATAGAAAAATACCTCTATAACATTTATCTGCATATTATAGCTTCATACTCCTTGATCTTCTATTAATAATCAATGAATGTAAATATTTTATAGAAAGGATAAGATGGTAAATTACCTTTTCTGTAGAATAGGTAATCAAAATTTTACTTTTTATTTGTGATGATTTAGAAAATCATTGTGACAAGAATATTACTGATAATATCATTTCAATATTCAGAACTGCTATCAAATGTGAGAAACATTTCTTTCATATATGTACTATAAGAATTCAGAATGTTTTCAAGTTATCTTTTTCTAGTAATTAAGTTTAAACACACTTGTATTGATTATAAATATCAGTCATTTTGGTTATTGTCACTATTGGTTACATGTCGCTATTCTATAGGGCGTGGTATAGAGGACACTAAGATTTTTCTAGAAGCTTTTCTTACACAGAGATGCCTAACCGTACTTTAACAGCACACAGACTTGACAGAAGAGCAGATATAATTTGCTATATCTAAACAAAATGTATCTTCAATGTAACCTGCTCTTAGTGAATCCTCAAATTTTCTACAGCCCTTCCCAACAGGAGATGTGTGATGTAAAGAAAGTTGGAGAATAAAAATTAAGCAGCCTTAACAAGTTGCAGCTAAAATATCTTACTTTTGAACATTTTATAAAACTGTATGTCTATGTGAATATGAATGCTCTAAGGCATATTGGAGGGCTTTAGAAGTGGTTCACACAGGGAATCTGAGATGTAAGTTATATCAGTTCATGGTAAATCTACCTCTGACAAAAGCTTCTTTTTCAAGATGTTAAATATGACATATGTGGTACACTGTCACATATTTTTAGTCTTAGTAAAGAGAGGACCTTTTAGAGAGTCTGAGCAATTTCAGATGGAACTGTTTAGATTCAGATGTAAGCTTTACAGAAGGTGGAAAAATTTAATACATTTTCTACTCTAGGCAAATCAGCTTTAAACAGTATAATATTACATCTCCTCTAGAAACACACAAAAAGTAACAGTTAAATAAATAAATAAATAAATAAATAAATAAATAAATAAATAAATATCTTATTGAAAAAAGATCTGTTAATCTTATATAATGCAAAGGATATGATGTAAAAAAATGCTAAATAAAAATAATATAATCCAAGTATATAGTAACCAACCCAAAAAAGAACATGAAGGTAATGAGCTTCAAGAATAATTATTGAATGAGAAATTGAAGTATATTTCAGGTGTACCAAAAATATGGAGGCAAGTGTTCTTTATATCAATAAGAATATATTAAGTCCAGATGATAATGTAAGAGGAGAAAGAAAACAAGGAAATTATAGCCCAAATATAAAACATAGTAAAAATAATGGGAGAATTAGAACAACTGGTAAATGATTAGAAAAAATCATACATACGGAAATATTATTTCACATACCACAAGAGTTGGGACATGATACTAAAGAAAAAAATAATAAAACATTTAGGCTAGATAGCTAAAATGGTTTACATATTTAATATATATAAGGTACTGTTCAATAGCTTACCAATTTTGGATACTCTATAGACAAAGCATAGGAATGTCAGTGTAATAAAAGAAAACAGAGATCACCATACTGAAAAAGCCTAAATAGAGAAGAAAATGTTAGGGTGTAGGGAGGGGCAGAGTGACAGAGCAGAAGGTAAGATAGGAAATCTTTTTTACTGCAAAGTAAATCATATTCATAAAATATTGACTAAGTTTTATAAAGCAATAACACATGTTTAAATTTATTATTTAAGGACACAAAAGTAACCAGAGAGAAACCAAAAATAAACTTGTGATTATATTTGCAGAAGGGTTTGGGAAAGAATGGTTAATAGGTGAGAGTGGTTGATAGGAAGGAGTAGGGCCCAGGAGATTTACATTTGCATTGTCTTATTTTGCTTTTCTAGAATCTTTACCTACAAGGATGAATGATTTTGATAAATAAATGTGTATGCTCTCTGTGTGTATAACTTTGAAAACAAACTACAACATTCTGTAAGCATTGTTAACACAAAATGTACAAAATTATTAGAAATCAACTTTACCATCATTAGTTTCTGAAAGTGTTACAGTATTTAAAAATACAGTTTCAATTTTCAGCAGAATAAAAAAGGTCAATGAGCTTTAAAAATGACTAAGGTGTAAAATATAATCTGAATTATCCTTAAACTTCATTACTTGAGATTTCCCATAGTGATCCATGAATGGAGTTATTACTAGGTTTTTTTTTGCTTGTTTTTGTTTTTGTTTTTGTTTTTGTTTTTGTTTTCAAGTTAGTTAACATATAGTGGAGTATTGGCTTCAGGAGTAAAATTTAGTGATTCATCATTCACATATAACACCCAGTGCTCATCCCAGTGAGTGGCCTCCTTAATGCCCAACACCCATTAGCCCATCTCCCCACCCACCTCCCCTCCAGTACCCTTAAGTTTCTTCTCTGTATTAAAGACTGTCTTATGGTTTGCCTTCTCTTCCCTTATACTCATCTATTTTGTGTCTTAAATTACACATATGAGTGAAATCATGATATTTATGAAATCATGATTTTCTCAGACTGATTTATTTCACTTAGCATAATACACTCTAGTTCCATCCACACTGTTGCAAACGGAAATATTTCATTCTTTTTGATCACTGAGTAATATTCCATTGTTTATAGATACCACATCTTCTTTACCTTTTCATCACTCAGTGGACATTTGGGCTTTTCCAATAATTTGGCTATTGTTGATAGTGCTGCAATAAACATAGGGGTGCATGTGCCCCTTTGAATCACCATTTTTGTATCCTTTGGATAAATTTCAGTAGTGCAATTGCTGGGTCATAGGGTAGTTGATAGGGATTGCATTCAATGTGTAGATTGCTTTGGGCAGTAGAGATGTTTTAACAATATTTGTTCTTCCAATCCCTGAGCATGGAGTGTTTTTCCATTTCTTTCTGTCTTCAATTTTTTTCATACACTTTCTATAGTTTTCAGCACACAGATCTTTTAGCTCTTTGGGTCCTAGGTTTCCTATAGTTTTCAGTGCAATAGTAAATGGGATTGATTCCCTGATTTCTCTTTCTGCTACTTTATTATTGGTGTATAGAAATGCAACCAGTTTCTGTACGTTAATTTTGTATCCTGTGACTTTGCTCAATTCATGTATCAGTTTTAGCAGTTTTTTGGTGGAGACTTTTGGGTTTTCCATGTAGAGTATCATATTGTCTACAACGAGTGAAAGTTTGACATCTTCTTTGCTCATTTGTATATCCAGGGCCTGGCACTTTAGGAGGTGTTTGTGGAGTGTGTTGTGTGCACTCTGCTGTTGGTATTTTGGCTGCTCTGTCCCACTGGTAAGTCCTCTGCAAAGCTCCTCTTTGCTTATAGTGGTGGAGTGTTTGGACCTTCAACGAGGTGTGCTTTGATTTGTTCACTGAAGTAACTCTGGAAAAAAAGGAAAGGTTCAGAATTGGGGAGGCTGATGCCATACCAGGAGATAAATGAAAGAGGAGAAAAGACTAAGCAGAGAGTTAAAAGAACTATAAAGCTTAATCCAGAGAAAGAGAAATGACAATAAAGAAGACAAAGATATGGAAAAGATGTAAAAAGTATAGACTAAAAATGCCTGATTAAACAAACAAGATAGTAGCAAATTGAATTCAACAGTATATTAAAAAGAATTACTCACCATAATCAAGTGGGATTCATTCCTGGGCTCCAGGGCTGGTTCAATATTTGCAAATCAATCAATGCTATACATCACATTAATAAAAGAAAGAATAAGAACCATATGATCCTGTAAATAGATGTAGAAAAAGCATTTCACAAAATACAGCCTCCATTCTTAATAAAAACTCTCAAGAGGGGCGCCTGAATGGCTCAGTCGGTTAACCGTCCGACTTTGGCTCAGGCCATGATCTCGCGGTTTGTGAGTGCGAGCGTCGCGTCGGGCTCTGTGCTGACAGCTCAGAGCTTGGAGCCTGCTTCGGATTCTGTGTCTCCCTCTCTCTCTGCCCTTCCACTGCTCATGCTCTGTCTTTCTCTGTCTCAAAAATAAATAAAACATTTTAAAAAAAATTTTAAAAACCCTCAAGAAAGTCAGGATAGAAGGAACATACCTTAACATCATAAAGCCATATTTGAAAGGCCCACAGCTGATATCATCCTTAATGGGGAAAAACAGAGAGCTTTCCTCCTCATATCAAGAACATGACAGGGATGTCCACTCTCACCACTGTTGTTTAACATAGAGTTGGAAATCCTAGCCTCAACAATCAGATATCAAAATGAAATAAAAGGCATCCAAATTGGCAAAGAAGTCAAACTTTCATTCTTCGCAGATGACATGATACTGTACATGGAAAACCCAAAGACTCCACCTGTATTTTCTAGAGTGGATACAGGAATTACGTAAAGTCACCGAATATAAAATCAATGTACAGAAATTGGTCGCATTGCTATACACAAATAATGAAGCAACAGAAAGAGATATTAGGGAATTGATCCAATTACAACTGTATCAGAAATTATGAAATGTCTAGGAATAAATCCAATCAAAGATGTAAATATCTGTTCCCTGAAAACTATAAAAAGCTTATGAAAGAAAATGAAGAAGACACAAAGAAATGGAAAAACATCCCATGCTCATGGACTGGAAGAACAAATATTGTTAAAGTATCTAAGGGTACCTTGGTGGCTCAGTCAGTTGAGCATCTGATTTTGGCTCAGGTCATGATCTCACGGTTCTTGGATTTGAGCCCTGCATCAGGCTCTGTGCTGACAACTTAGAGCCTGGAGTTTGCTTTGCATTCTGTGTCCCCCCCCCCTTTCTCTCTCTGCCCCTGCCCAGCATGTGCTTTCTCTCTCTCTCTCTCTCTCTCTCTCTCTCTCTCTCTCTCTCTCTCTCAAAAATAAATAAACCTAATTTTTTAAAATACAAATAAATAAAATGTCAATAGTACCTAAAGCAATTTACACAGTCAGTGCAATCCCAATTAAAATAGCACCAGCATTCTTCACAGAACTAGAGCAAACAATCCTAAATTTTGTATGGAACCACAAAAGACCCTGAACAACCAATGTAATATTGAAAAAGAAAACGAAAGCTGGAGACATCACAAACCCAGACTTTAACCTGTATTACAAAGCTATAATCATCAAGTAAGTATTGTTTTGGCACAAAAACAGACACATAGATCAATGGAAAGGAATAGGGAGCACAGAAATGGACCCACAAATATATGGCCAACTAATTTTGACAGAGCAGCAAAGAGTATCCAATGGAAAAAAGACAGTCTCTTTAGCAAATTGTGCTGAAAGAACTGGACAGAAACATGCAAAAGAATGAAACTGGACCACTTTATTACACCATACACAAAAATAAATTCAAAATGGATAAAAGATCTAAATGTGAGACAGTAAACCATCAAAACCCTAGAGGAGAAAACAGGTGGTAACCTCTTTGACCTTGGTCACAGCAACTTCTTACGTGACATATCTCTGAAGTAAAGGGAAATAAAATAAAAAATAAACTATTTGGACCTTATCAAGATAAAATCTTCTGCAAAGCAAAGGAAACAACCAACCAAACTAAAAGGCAACCAGCAGAATGGGGGAAAATATTTGCAAATGACAAATCAGATAAAGGGTTAGTATCCATAATCTATAAAGAACTTACCAAATTCAACACCCGTACAACAAAAAATCCAGTGAAGAAAATCTATGGGCAGAAGACTTGAATAGACACTTTTCCAAAGAAGACATCCAGATGGCCAAAAGACACATGAAAAGATGATCAACATCGCTCACCATCAGGGAAATACAAATCAAAAGCATGATGAGATATCACTTCACACCAGTCAGAGTGGCTAAAATAGCAATTCAGGAAACAACAGATTTGGCAAGGATGTGGAGAAAGGGGAATCCTCTTGCACTATTGGTGGGAATGCAAACTAGTGAAGCCACTCTGGAAAACAGTGTGGAGGTTCCTCAAAAAATTAAATATAGAATTACTCCATGACCAAGCAATTATACTATTAGGAGTTTATCCAAAGGATACAGGACTGCAGATTCAAAGGGGCATATGTACCCCAATGTTTAGAGCAGCACTATCAACAATAGCCAAATTATTAGATGAGCCCAAATGTCCATCAACTGATGAATGGACTAAGAAGATGTGGTATATATATACAATGGACTACTACTCAGTGATGAAAAAGAATTAAATCTTGCCATTTGCAACAATGTGGATGGAATTGGAGGATATTATGCTAAGAGAAATAAGTCGGTCAGAGAAAGGCAGATATCACATGATTTCACTCATACATGGAATTCGAGAAACAACAGATGATCATAGGGGAAGGGAAGGAAAAATAAGATAAGAACAGAGAAGGAGACAAACCATAAGAGACTCTTAAATGCAGAGAACAAGCTGAGGGTTGATGGGATTCGTGTAGTGTGGAAAATGGGTGATGGGAATTAAAGAGGGCACTTGTTGGGATCAGCACTGGGTGTTATATGTAAGTGATGAATCACTGATTCTAATCCTGAAGCCAAAGCTACACTGATGTTAACTAACTTGAGAACAGTAAAAAAAAAAAAAAAAAAAAAAAAAAGTGGAAAAAGAGAAAGGAAATAATTTTTTTTAAGTTTTTAAATGGAAATAGCATAAAAGAAAATAAAGAAAACAAAATAGAATAAAAAAATTGCTCTTCCTGTATCCAAGAAAGAAAAAGAAAGGAAAAATGAAAGCAACATAAATAAAAACAGAAGCAAAGAAAATGAATGATAAAATAAATGAAACCTGAATGAAGCTAGATTCGATTTCCCCTAGAACTGAAACTTTGCAGCACACTATGGGGCATGGGTTATTTCTAAAAGTATCATTAACTGAGAAAAATCTGAGCTAGTCATTGTTTATGGAATCATATATATAACACTTTTGGTGGTGCTGGTTTGAAATCAAAGCTAATAATTTAAATCTGTTAATGCTTAATGCCTCTGACTGATGCTCATGGCATAGAAATTTGTTTAGAAACTAATTGACACATAAATTTGATAATAAATTTCCACCCAAAGAGTTTCACAAATAATTCATATTTCTGAGATATTTGTGTTTGTTTATATGCATTGCCCTATGTGTTAAAATGACTGCATATATTTTTAAATATCAGAAACCTTCTATAATTTCAGTAATATATTCTAGTAGGATTAAGATCAACCATGAGTAACAAAGACTCAAAATAACAGCCACTTAAATAAACAGAGAAATTTATTTCTCTATTACATGAAAATCTAGTGGAAGCTTCCATAAAAGTTATTACACAGAAACTTACAATTGGAAAAATTCTATCAGTGAGGGAAAGAAAATGAGCAAGCTGGATTAAAATAAAACAAAATTTTGTTGGAAACATTGATGAGAAATCAGGCATCCAACATTTAAAAACTCAAGTTCTTGGGGCACCTGGGTGGCTCAGTGGGTTGGGTGTCCAACTTCAGCTCAGGTCATGATCTAGCAGTTTGTGGCTTCGAGCCCCACGTGGGGCTCTGTGTGGGCGGCTTGAAAGCTGGAGCCTGCTTCAGATATGGGTCTCCCCCTCTCTCTGCCCCTCCCATGCTCATGCTCTGTCTCTCTCAGTCTCAATAATAAATAGATGTTAAAAAAAAAATCAAGTTCTTGGAGAGAATGGAGAACACTGAGACGACCCAACATCAGAAGCCACTTTTCCTAATATGTTAATTGAATATATGAGTCACAGATATCAAACAAAGAGCAGTGGACAAGAGTTTGAGGCAGTATCACTTGACCAGAGAGATAAATATTAGATACTTTTTTAAACCCGAGGGGATTTTTTAGTTATCTTTTCTTACATTTTTTTTAATGTTTATTTATTTTTGAGAGAGAGACAGAGTGTGAGTGGGGGAGGATCAGAGACAGAGGGAGACACAGAATCTGAAGCAGGCTCCAGGCTCTGAGCTGTCAGCACAGAGCCCGACTCTGGGCTTGAACTCACAAACTGCGAGATCATGACCTGAGCTGAAGTCGGACGCTTACCAACTGAGCCACCCAGGCGCCCCTCTAGTTATCTTTTCTTAATTGAGATATAATTGACATAATAGTTTCAGTTGTAAAACATAATTGATATATGGATATTTGCAGAATGATCACTACAATAAATCTAGTTAATATCCATGTAGTTATTTTTAAGTTATTAATTTCCACTGAGGCCAGAGAATATACCTTTAATTCTTTCAATCATGTCATAATAGCTGAGGTTTGATTTATGAAGAATAAAGTTATATATATACATTATATTCATATTTTATATCATAAATATATATGATATAATAATATATAGTTGTTCCTTGTGTACTTGAGAGATGAGGCTTCTGTTAGTTTATATATTTTAATCATGTCATGTATTATTCACATTTTTATATACCTACTGATTTTCCTGTTTTTAGAATAATTAAGAGACATTTAAATTTCGTTTCTGTGATTATGGACTTATGTAGCTTCATTTTTTAAGTTTGGCAATTTTGCTTCATATCTGTTGATACCTAATTTTTGTATGCATATGAGTTCAATTTGTATATTCCTGTTGCATTGGACCTTCATTGTACTAACACATTTTCCAGGTTTTGTCTAGCCATGCTAGCCTCTAAATCTACTTTGTCTAATATGACTCTAGCTACAGCAGCTTTCTTTTGGATACTATTAGCATGCTTAATATTTTTCTATATTTCTACAGTCTTTCTCTTACCTTAATTTTCAGTTAAGCCCCTTGAGAACAGAATACATTAGGTTTTATGTACTTAGCTTTTTCGTTACATTTTAAAATTTTAAAATTTTATATATTAAAAAAAAATTTAATGTTTATTTTTTTTATTTTTGAGAGAGAGAGAGAGAGCAACAGAGACAAAGTGTGAGCAAGGGAGGGGCAGAGACAGAGAGAGCCAAAGCAGGCTCCAGACTCTGAGCTGTCGGCACAGAGCCTGAAGTGGGACTTGAACCTACGGATGGCAAGATCATGACCTGAGGTGAAGTCAGATGCTTAACTGACTGAGCCCCCCAGGTGCCCCCAAATTTTATATATATATATAATTATCATTACTGATTTGAGTTGACAAGTTTCCTTTTTTTCGTTTTCTATTTCACACCTTCTACCTTAATATCACTTTTTCTTTCCTTTTTAAACTTCTTTTGAATTAGTTGAATAATTATCTATATATTCCTTTATCAACTTACTATGTGTACATGTTTTTACTTTCTTTTTGGTATTTATTCTACAAATCACAAGAAGGATGTTTAATTTTTTTGGGGGGGGTCAGGAATAGAATTTAGTGATTCATCACTTACATATAACACGCCATGCTCTTCCCAGCAAGTGTCCTCCTTAATGTCCATCACCCATTTAGCCCATCCCCCCACCCAGTAACCCACCAGCAACCCTCTGTTTGTTGTCTGTATTTAAGAGTCTCTTATGGTTTGTCTCCCTCTCTGTTTTTATATTATTTTTGCTTCCTTTCCCTTATGTTCATCTGTTTTGTATCTTAAATTCCACATATGAGTGAAATCATGTGATATGTCTTTCTCTGACTGACGTATTTCACTTAATATAATACACCCTATCCAGTCACATTGTTTCAAATGACAAGATTTCATTCTTTTTGATCACCAAGTAATATTCCAGTGTGTGTGTGTGTGTTTATATATTTTTATATATATGTGTATATATATATATATATATATATATATATATATATATATATCACATCTTCTTTATCCATTCATCAGTCGATCGACATATTTGGGCTTTTTCCATACTCTGGCTATTGTTGATAGTATTGTTGGGGTACATGTGCCCCTTTGAAACAGCACACCTGTATCCCTTGGATAAATGCCTAGTAGTGCAATTGCTGGGTCATAAGCCAGTTCTATTTTTAATTTTTTGAGGAACTCCATACTGTTTTCCAGAGTGGCTGCACCACTTTGCATTCCCACCAGCAGTGCAAAAAAGATCCTCTTTCTCTACATCCTAGTCAACTTCTGTTGTTGCCTGACTTGTTAATGTTAGCCTGTCAGAATGACAGGTGTGAGGTGGTATCTCATTGTGGTTTTGATTTGTATTTCCCTGATGATGAGTGATGTTGAGCGTTTTCTTATGTGTCTGTTAGCCATCTGGATGTCTTCTTTGGAGAAGTGTCTCTTCATGTCTTTTGCCAATTTCTTCACTGGATTATTTGTTTTTTGGGTGTTGAGTTGGTAAGTTCTTCATAGATTTTGGATACTAACCCTTCATCTGATATATGTCATTTGCAATCTTCTCCCATTCTGCCAGTTGCCTTTTAGCTTTGCCAGTGTCCTTTTAGTTTTCCTTCACTGTGAAGAAGCTTTTTATCTTGATGAAGTCCCAAAAGTTCATTTTTGTTTTTGTTTCCCTTGCCTCTGGAGACATGTCAAGTAAGAAGTTGCTCTGGCCGAGGTCAAAGAAGTTCTTGCCTGTTTCCTCCTCTAGGATTTTGATGGCTTCCTGTTTTAAATTCATGTCTTTCATCCATTTTGAATTTGTATTTGTGTATAGTGTAAAAAATGGCCCAGTTTCATTCTTCTGCATGTTGCTGTCCAGTTTTCCCAATACCATTTGCTGAAGAGACTTTTTTCCATTGGATATTCTTAAGAAGCATTCTTAATTTATAACATCTACTAGATATTATAACTTCAACATTTCTAACACCTAAACATAGCCTAATAAACTGCTTAAGAAACAAAGTAAAAAGATCTTCTAAGAAACCAGAGAAAAAAACACCTGCCAGGAGCAAAAATAAGGATGATAATTAATTTTTAGCAAATATTAAGTAAGCCAGAGGAAGCAATAAGATTTATCAAGTGCTGAAAGAAAAGCTAAAATATCAATCTAGAATTAAAAGGAAAATTGGAAAGAAAAAAATTCTTAAAGCAGAGGAATGTAAAAAGTAATTAGAAGCATTACAAAGAGTAAATAAGTTTGAGTAACTGTTAAGTAGACAAAAACCAGTAATGTCTAATGTAATTTAAAACATGCAGGTTCAAAATCATGAGAGAAATTTAAACACCTGAAAGGACATTAATTCAATTTGATTCTACTAACGTCCTAGTATTGTTTTAGAAGTGGTAAAAGTAGTAATTTAAGTAAGAATGTAGTAACTCAAGGATGTATACTGTAATTTCCAGGGTAACCACTAAGAGTATGGGTGCATGTGTACACACTCCCACACACACCCCGCACATGCACACAATGAAAGTTAAGACAAGGGAAAATAGAATAATAAAAATATTTGTTTAATCCATAAGAAGACAACAAAGAATACTAGAGAACCTAAAGAGGGAAATAGCAAGACTATACTGTAAATTGAGAAATGTTAGTTAAAATGTACTGAAGTAATAATATCAGGAACAACAAGTAGGATATATACATAGTTCTTAGAGATATTGAAAATCACAATAGGAAGATATGTGGAGGGGCACCCAGGTGGCTCAGTCTGCTAAGTGTCCAACTTCGGCTCAGGTCATGATCTCATGATACGTGGGTTTGAGCCCCGCGTTGGGCTCCTGCTGTCAGGTCAGAGCCTGGAGCCTGCTTTGGATTCTACGTCTGCCTCTCTCTGTGCCTCCCCATCTCGTGCTCAATCTCTCTCTGTCTCCCTCTCAAAAATAAAGTAAAACATTTAAAAAAAGAAAAAAAGATCTTGAAAATCCTTATGGCAATATATTTGATTATTAAATAATCAGATACATTTCCAGGAAAAAATACATTATAGGTGATATGAATATTTAGTTCTATTAGAGAATTTAAGTCTGCATATAAAAGCAGGTTGTCAAAGAAATCTCCAGGCCTAAATGGTCTCATTGTAATTTTTCCCCAAACACTGAAGAAAGAAAGTATACATAAATCCTATGGGAAAATAGAAAATGTGAGAAAAGTTAACTCATTCTATGAGACCATTATCACACTGGCAACAACAGTTTTACAAGGACATTAAAAGAAAGAAATACAAGCCAATCTTTATCTTAAATTTCGAGGAGGTCAAAGTACTAAGTGAACTATTATAAGCAAATCTCATATTGTAAAGGAATTAAATTGTGCCTTGACCAAATGGGTTGTTTCAGGTTCACATGGTTGCTTTAACATTAGAATATCAAGCAATATATTTCACCATATTGACAGTTTTAAGGGAAGAAAACATTTTAGTAGATGCAAAAAAAAAAACGTTTGACAAAAAAGAAAAACATATTAAAACAACTTTTTTCTCAGCAAACCAGGAAGAATAGGGAACATCCTTAATCTGATAAAGAGGTTCTGCAAAGCAAAACAAAAAAGTAAACAAACAAAACCTTACAGAAATTACATGCTGGTTACATATGTGTGTTCATTTGTGAAAATTTCATACATTTAGTTTTTGATCGTGTTGTTGTGAAAGATAAGGGGCAATTTTACAATGACATAGCTAAACATACTTTCTATTCCTTCTTTAAAAATTTTGTATACCAGAGGCACCTAAAGGTAGGCTGCTTCATAAATACTGAGGTCCTAGGCAGCCTGTTATTGTGACAGCATATTTTATAAAAAGCCATAAATAACACTGCCGGCAGCATATCAGAGACAATTATCCTGCACCATCGGCCCCATTGTTTTGATTTAGTGGGGTCTTATAAGGAAAAGCAATACTTACTTGTCACATCTAACTGCAGGAGTCTAATATGTTTGAAATTTTTCTCAGGGTTCATTATGTTTGGTTTTCTTTCTATTATTTTAATGCTTGTTTTGTGTTTTGAAGGTGTACACAGAAAGTATTAGGAATTTTCTGCCTTTCATGAATATAAGAAAGGTGTGGAAGGTGCTAACTAGTATATATAATCTGATCTTTCCGATCTTTTTTTGGAGGAGAGTGGAGTCTGGGAAGATATAAGAGTTTCATATACATCTTATATGTATATGTATTCATGTACATTTATATATATTGTATCCATGATTTAATCTCTAAAAAGTTTGCATTTTAAATATCAAGCCCTACCCCCAAATTTGCTTATAGATAAAGGACAATTTTTCAACCCAATTCCATGCTCACCATTTATATTTGTTCAATTCCTTCTCTTCAGCCCCTAATATGTTGTATGTGTTAAAGCAACACAAGTTTCTAATCTGTGTTTGCCAAGTTCACGATACATACTTTTTTTATGATGAGGGAATAAGAAAGAGTTTAAAAATCAAATGATAGATTAAAAATAAAGTTTTATATACAGAATTTAAACATATATTTTCCTCACATTATACTTTGACTATTGTTTACCGGAAGTCCCTAAACACACGCCATGCTGCATGGAAGCATATGGTTCAATGCAAGTTCCTGAGCTCTTTCTGGATCTAGATGGTCAAAGTTTAAAGAAAAAAAGCCTTATTTTCTGGGAGAGAATGAATTTTTCTTATTTATAATTTAAGTGATTCCTTTGTTCCTACTTCTAAAATAAAACTTATGTCATACTTAAGTTTTATTATGTAGCTTCTACATGAATTATGGAACTAAATTTCAAATATGTCAAAATAACTAGTAATTGTTATTTTTACATGAGTGCCATAATGCCTGCAAGTGCCAATATGAGCCTACATTCCTAAAATAGTCTTCAGATAGAAATTTTAATACATGTCTGTAATCTTTAGCACTAAAACTAAAGCTGTTATCTTTCCTGGTGGTCATTTTCTTTCTACATTCCTTTCTTTTCCCCTCTTTCCCTTTCTCCTCCCTCCCTTCTTCCTCTCCTTCATACTGGTAAATGAAGAACATGCTTGCAAGTTAGGTTAGAAAATCTTTGTTCATTGATCTATATTGTACTCCATTCAATACACACTCTGTATTAGGCCTTGAAATGGGTGCAAAGGTAAATCAGGTTCTCTGCCTCACGAAACCTATGATCTATAAATGGCGTAGTAATCTGCAAGTTCAGTGGAAGGTAATATATTCAATGGGCCAGAAAACAGAATAAAGGCTGTTCAAGAGGAAAAGGTTTCTTCTAAAGAGGACATCAGAAAAGTTTCAATGAAAGTGGTATTGGAGCTGAGCCTTAAATAATTGATATGGAAAGGGATAACGGTTTTAGGTACATAAGAAACAACAGTGTAATAGTGCATATAAAATCATTGAGAGACATCTGTAAGTGTACAAGTTATGAATAAAAGGTCACCATGAAGTGCTAAATTTGTTTTAAAAATTATTTAGTTTTGTAAAAATTGAATATTTTTTATGGTTTCACAGGTGTATACATATGTCAAAACTTATCAGATTCTACCTTTTAAATACTTGCAGTTTATGTCAAGTGTGCCTCTACAAGCTGGAAATTTGTAAAGCATAAAATGTCCTTCCACCTCAAAATTTTAATATTTAAAGACGACAAGTTTAATGTGGGCTTATTCTATTGCACTCCACAGAGAATCAAAAGCAAAAACCTGATTTTTTTTGTTTTTAATATAAAAGTTGACTATATCTTAGCCTTAGGTACTGTGTTTCAGTTTACTGAACTGATAGATATAATATAATAATACAGGATATTTTTAACTGTCGGTATTTATTAATAAACGGTTTATTCCTTACTGTCTTTCCATTTTGCATTTGCTGTACACACTTCAAGTGACATATTTCAATAACATAAGATTTTCCCAGAGGAATTTTCTTCCACATTCAGTGTGTTGATGACATCAGTGACTCTTCTAAGTGATTTCTATGTTATATTCATTGTGATTTTTCTGTAAACAAAATTGAAGCACTTACTCATAGGATGAATTTGAAGATTTTCAAGCCTCCACTTTATTGATATTTTCCTTTTGGTGGTGACATTTATATTCTAGGAGTTAGAAGGAAAAGATGCTGAGAAATACTTATTCTAGGCAACTTGTAAATTGAGATATATCTCACCTCCATGATCAAGAGGTTTTTCCTCTGTCACTAACTTCAAGTCTATGATACTCTTGCCTCCTTTGCCAGACCCTGAGTTCTGAATTAATCCGCTTGTCCAGTGATCAGAATTCCCTCAAACTTCACTCTGCTACTTCAAAGGGTCATTGTGAGGGGGAATGAATTTCATTTATGATGATGACAATTAGTTATTATAAGCACTTTTCCTACATTGCCCATCCTTACAAGCATCATGTGTGGTCATTACTTTAATGAGCCTTATTTTATTTTATTTTATTTTATTTTATTTTATTTCATTTTACTTTATTTTATTTTTTATTAAAGTTTATTTTTTTTGAGAGAGAGAAGCAGAGCACATGAGCAAGGAAGGGGCAGAGAAGGAAAGAGAGAGAATCCTAAGCAGGCTCCACACTGCCAGCACAGAGTCTGATGTGGGGCTTAAATTCACAAACCATGAGATCATGATCTGAACCAAAGTCAAGAGCCAGATGCTCAACAGACTGAGCCACCCAGGCACCCCAACTGTCATTTTATAAGTAAGGAAATTAAGGCACCCAGAGAACTTAGGTAAGTTTCCCAAGGTCACAAAACACATAAAATGCAGAAGTGAGATTCAAAAAGTCTAGTCTCATACTTGATCACGGTTTATACTATCTTTCAGTAAATTTGAAAAATATAAATCAATATATGAGTTAACTAATATAGTCTCCTACACATATTATAATGCTTTAACACCCAGATAAATCTAAAATTTTCCAGAAGTTTAATTAGTAGCCCTGTTAATTAGAACTTTTAAATATTATGGCAATAACAATGGAGAAAATTGTTTTGTTATGTTACATCTTTGGTTTTGGGACATGCTTCTGTTGACCACATAAATCTAAAACAGCTTACTCAGCTGACAATCGGCTTACCTATAACTCTGATACACTTCTTCCACTTTTCTTCTTAAAAATAGTTATGAAAAGAAAATCATTTACTTACTATATAATACATTTTCATCAAACAGGAAATAAATATTGTGATAATAATTGCTATTATTATTATCAAGAATACATCATCACCAGCCTCTCATGACATTACTCCACCTCTAATACCAATTTGTACAGAGTCTCTACTTCCTGTAAAACATCATGAAATGCTCTTTACAAACCAAAAATCCTAGCATTTATCTTTGGCATTAATATCTATCTCAATGTAAACAGATAAGGAATTTGAAGCTTATACCTTTTAAGGAAATTTTAATGTCACACAAGGTATTTGGGTTCATTAGAAGAAAATAACTGGCCATTAGAAAAATTAAAAATTTCAGCACTTTTCAGGGCACCTGGGTGGCTCAGTCAGTTTAGCGTGTGACTTCGGCTCAAGTCATGATCTCGGGTCCGTGAGTTCAAGCCCCATGTCAGGCTGTGTGCTTACAGCTCAGAGCCTGGAGCTGCTTTGGATTCTGTGTCTTCCTTTCTTTCTGCCCCTTCTGCACTCATGCTCTCTCTCTCTTTCTCTCTCAAAAATAAATAAACATTAAAAAATTTAAAGAAAAATTTCATCACTTTTCATGTGCCTGTTGGCCATTTATATGTCTTCTTTGGAGAAATGTATATTTAGTTCATTTGCCCACTTTGTAATCAAATTATTTACCTTTTGGCTATTAAGTCATCACACTTACTACCAGGGAAATGCAAATCAAAACCACAATGAGATATCATTTCATACCTGTTAGGATGGCTATCACCAAAATATTTGGTGATGATATGGAAAAAAAGGAATCCACATCCTGATGGTGGGGATGTAAATCGATAAAACCACTATAGAAAACAGTATGAAAATTTTTCAAAAAATTAAAAATACAACTCCCATTTGATCCAGCAACTCCACTTCTGGGTATACAGCCAAATGAATTCAAATCAGGATCTTGAAGAGATATCTTCACTCCCATATTCATTGCAGCATTATGCACAATAGATAAGACACAGAAGGAACCTAAATGTCCATTTATGGATGAATGGATGAATAAAATGTGGAATACACATACAATGGAATATTACGCAGTCTTTCAAAAGAAGGAAAGCCTGCCATTTGCGATAACATGAATGAACCTGGAAGACAGTATGTTAGTGAAATAAACCAATCACAGAAGGACAAGTAATACATGACACCCCTTTTATGAGGAATCTAAAATAGTAAAATTCCTAGTGGCAGAAAGTAGAATGGTGATTTCCAGGGGCTAGGAGAAGGGTGAAATGAGAAAGTATTAGTCATAGGATTCAAAGTTTCAGTTATGCAAGATGAAGTCCTAGAGATCTACTATACAGCATAGCGCCTTCAGTTAACAATATTGTATTGCATACTTAAAAATTTGCTGAAAGAGTAGATCTCATGTTAAGTGTTCTTATCCTATAATAATTGTAATAGTATTATTAATATATTATTATATAGCATTGTTATATTAATATATAATTATTATTATAAATAAAAAGGATTGGAAGAAAATTTTGGTGATGATGGATCTGTTCATGTTACAGATTGTAGTGATGTGTTCACATCATTTTGAACATATGTTTGTTTATATAAACAAAATCTATTTGTTATTGTTATTTATTTGCTATTTTAATTTAATAAATACATACATTTGTTTATGTAAGTAAAAAGAGTCCTCCTGGTTATGGATTTAGGAATTTAACATCTAACACATATATTGTCACAATGTGTAAATATATAGAAGTAGTTATATAAAGAAACTGGAAACTAAATTATTAATACATAATTTTCATATAGAATGAGAGCACTTACTTATCAATAAGCCACAGTTAAGTGGCACATTATTTGTCATTTCCTTATATTTCAAATACCAATTGTTAATAGTAAGATGAATCAACACTTTGATCTCAGTTACACATTATTTTAAAAACTGCTTTTCACCTGAAGCCAAGACTGGTTACACGGTATTTGGAAAAAGAGACTAGAAAATCATATTTTGCTTTTTTTTAAAAAAAAGTGACAACCTGTGGTACAGAACTGTAACATTTCTATAGTAGCAAACTCTATTAGGTGGTTTATATGCTTCTCAAGTACGGTAGGTAAAGCATGGTCCTTTGCATGTTGCTGAATTTGGCATTCTTGGGAAGTTTTCTGCTACTGATAATGTTTCTAATAAAATCAATGTTTTGCTAACTGTAGTTTGGTAACAACATCAGGACCTTGAAGGGATAAGAAGGAAAAGAAATGAGGAGGAATATAACAAAGAGGAAGAAGTGGAAGGGGAGGAGAAGGATGCACTTGTTAGAGGAAGAAGAGGAAGCGAAGAGGAGGAAAAAGATGTAGAAAGTAAATGATGTAATACTAAAAGTTGACTAGGACAAATAGCAAAGTGACTCATGTGCAAGTACCAAAGTAATACTGGGCAATGCACTGTCAGAATGAAAATAAATGATAATCTGTAAAATGTATTGAATTGTGATGTAAAATTTAGTTACCTGAATATCTGATATCTACCTAATAAATTTTATTTATATAAGATAAAATAAATAATATAATAATGAAATTTATGACATGATCCTTCTCTAAGAGAGATCCAATGTCAAATTGGGGAAACAGAAACACACACACAAAATAATAATGTTATAACTGACTTCCCTTAATCATATACATTGGTTCATAACCTCTTTGTGAGCTTCCTGGATATAATCTGAAAGCAGTCCCCATTCATGGAGGATAAGGAGAGAGGGAAGAAAGAAGCAGATCACTCCAGATTTGTAGGTGGCAGTTTTATTGAACAAGGGAACTTATTTACCAGGCTTATCTTTGCAAGCTGCCAAATGAGTAGTTTTCTACACCAGCCCACCAAATCTTAAAAGTGGATTTAGTCACAAATACTGTCCAGATCTTCTCAACATCACATTGTTCTCTCAAGTCTGCATCCTTGAAAGTGGCTCCCACTGTAGGAATGGTGGACACCATACATTCCAAGAACAGAGGTTGGTGTAAGGAGCCTTGATTGCTCAGGTCCAACTCGAGTGTCAACTTGTGGTCATGTCTTCTTGATGACCTCCTCCAATAATATACAACAGCAAATCCTGTCAGTGAAGTGCAGTCCATTTGCAACCATGCTATTCCATTTCACCATTGACATCTCATTTCAGATTCATTACTATTTGCTGGAATGTCAAAGCTAAGAGTGATCTCCCTGCTTCCGCACTTGTCTATTCACAGTCTTTTCACTGTGTTGCAACTGGAACAGAACCGTCCTGTCATTGCTTTGAATCCCCTTCTCTGCAAAACTCCAAAGTCTTTGCCATGTCCTCTAAGCAGTGATCTGAACTACTTCTCAACTTTGTAGCCTTCCACTTTCATGTGCTCCAGTAATAGAAATCTTTTGTTCCTTTAATAACCGAGGCATGTCTTTACCTCACAGTCTTTGCACCTATTTTTTTCTCTACCTAAAATATTCTTAATTTTTTTTAATTTTTTATTTATTTTTGAGACAGAGAGTGAGACAGAGCATGAACAGGGGGAAGGGCAGAGACAAAGGAAGACACAGAATCTGAAGCAGGCTCCAGGCTCTGAGCTGTCATCACAGAGCCCAATATGGGGCTCGAACCATGAACCGTGAGAACATGACCTGAGCCAGAGTCGGACACTTATCTGACTGAGCAACCCAGGTGCCCCATAAAATATTCTTAGTGCAGCTATCTACAAGAGTCTCTCCTTCATGCCACTTGGTTCATCTATTTCTACATTTACAGTTGAGGAAAACAGATCAAGTAACATACCAAATGACAAAAAGTATGTATGACAATGTGTGACACAAGTTAGATGAAAACTTAACTTTCCCAGACAAGTAAATAATCCAGTATAACAACTTACATCATAATATGTTAATTGATATTTATTTCAAGGTCATTTTGTAGTTTGAATTTACATAGAACTTTATTTTATGGTCTCATTTCTGTAATTGTTGCATATCAGCTTAATTTTGATTCTACAGATAATAATATTTAATGAATGGACAAAATCATAGAGATTAGACCAATTTATTCCAAATTTTAAAATCCACTCTAAATCAATCCCTATAAATACCATAGAGTTCATGAAAGTCATCAATGATGGGAAAATCATTACTTCGTGAAGCGTTTTTTTTTTTGTCTTTTGCAGTCTTTTTGTTGAAGCCCTGATGCAAAATTCTTCCTTATATTGAGGTGAAATCTAAATTCCTGAATTTTCTTCTTTCTTGTTGTTGTGGAAGTGTAACTTTCCTTGCTTTCAATTAAAGCAGTGGGTGTATTTTGCAAATTTTGTTTAAAACCCAATTTTACTAATAATTTTTACATAACTAAAGATCAACACTGCTGTTATGGCCAATTTCTGTAATGACTATAAGATTAATTTCAGATCTATTTATAAGTTCTCCCTTTCAGATATTGCTCACACATAATATCAAACTATATTATGAATTCTCCAATCTCTAAAATTTTGCCCCTCTGCAAATCTTCTGGAAGGTGAGATGCCGTAGGCAACAAGTTGTCTATGTTCAAGACATTCAGGAGCAACCCAATCAGCCTTCAGCTGACCTCAGATGCATAAGTGAACATTCCAAGTCAGTCTATCCCTAGATTATTGTGATTGGGAGTCAATTTATTCTTGTATGCCACTGAGGATTTGCGATTAATTAAACAGCACTGTGTGCAAGATATACCTAATACAAATAGTTAAAAAGTTTAATTGGTAAATAAATTTTCACATGATGTACTCTAAAATATGATGTTAAAACTAGAATAGAACACAGGTAACATTTATGTACAGGAATTATTTCAAAGCCTTTCATGCTTTAATTTATTCAATGGATATTTATTACCAGACAGTAGAGATGCCAAGATGTTGCCAACATATGTGTGCCAGGACAAGCCATGGGAAATAGATTTAATCATTTCTTCATCAAAAAAAGTTATCAAATTTGTTTTGCCTAAGTATCAAAATGGGTGCTTGTTAAAAATTGGGAATATAATAACCAATTTTCAGACTCAAATTTTTGTGTGCAGTTTAAAAACTTCTCTGGCAAAGTGTACTCCAGCTGATTCTAGTATATTTTGTTTTCAGATTACACTTTGAGAAACACAGATTATAAAATGTACAAATGGACGTAAAAGTTAAAAAAGATCAATGGTGGAGCTCTGAGGAAGACAAATACTTAAAATATAGGAAGAAAAATAGGCCAAAAAAAATTGAAGAGGACTAGTCTTAACATTATTGTTACCTTTCAATTAGGCCTTCCCTTGGCACTTTATCAAAAATTTCAACCATCAAGTCTCTCTCTGAGAGACACTTTCTAGCCCTCATTTCTACCTTATTTAAAAAATTTGGTTGTCATAAATTTCTGATATGATATTACTTAATTCAAATAGTATATTTAACAATATATTTTTCTTGGGTTATTACTGTGTTCTGTGAGAGCAGGTGTTTTCTCTACTCAGTGCATTATCTCCAGTACCCAGAACAGAATCTGGCACAAATTAGACTCTCATTATTTAATTGTTGAGTAATTATGAGTTAGAAGGAAAAGCAGTGTTTTGTCTAGAAGATCTTTGTCGTTCCACAGCTAATAGCCTTTGCACCCAATTGTCATCAAAGCAAGCCTTCATATAGATGGGCTCCTTCTCAAAAAGAAGCTAAAGAATAAAGAGAGAAGAAATAACAAGAAATAATGAGTTACATACCTAGATGGTTTGCTGCCTGTTAAATTGGTGTATCTGGAGAGCAAATTCATGAATGTTTTTGGATATTTTAGATATAGGTATTTTGGAAGGCTGAATTCCAAAATGGACTAACTTTCATCCCCTAATCCCTGGAATGTGGCTATAATAAGATGTCATATTTGTAATGTGTCCAATGTAATTAAAATTAATAATCATTTGACTTTGAGTAACTAAACATGGAGATTCTTCAGATGAGTCTAGTCTAATTACATGAGATCTTAAGTCAGACAGGTTTTTCCTTTTGGTTGCAGAATAGGAAGTCAGAGAAAACTGAAGCATGGTAAGAATTTGACACAGCACTGTTATTTTGAAGATTTGGGAATCCATGTGAGAAGACATGACCCTAAAGATTTATACAGCAATGAGAACATAGTGGATACTTTTTTTTTAAATTACATTTTTAAAATACATCAAAACTCTTGGAAAAAGTAAAAGAGAGCTAAAAATCCATAAATCCAAGAAATTGAGACACTTCCCAAAGTAAGTTGAAAATATTTAGTCATTTTTCACTGGAGACATTTTCTAATTGTGGACAAGCATAGAGAATCTGGATTGCAAATAGCAAAGAAGAAACAAAACTTTTTAGGAGTTTGATAAAGCTGATAATCTAGAAATTGAGGGGACACAAAGAAATGGCTGGCTTCACAGGAGACTGAGAAAGTAGAAAACAAATCTTCAAAAAGGCAGAGTGAAATCACATCCAGTCTTGTGATACTTATGAACCCAAGACTTGACAGAGCAGGCACTTATTTTAAAAACATAGTCAGCAAGACATGTGCCCAGTTGTGAAGCCACAGGACCAAAGGAAGACTGTAGAATAGGGGATAATCTTTCAATGAGAATTGAATCTCTTGTAATCTTTTGGGGTAAAGGATATTCACTTGGAAAGCTCTCAATCAAAAGCTTGTGAGAGGCATTTTTACAAAAAAAGACAAACCAGAGTTATACAAAGTCTTATCAAGACTACAACAAAGGCCAACTCATCCTAATTTCTGATTGGGTTTAGATGATTAGCTACTCAGGTATTTGTCTTAAGGAGGAAAGGTAAACTTTATTAAGTGTAATATAGTATTATCTAGAACCTCTAGAATTATGTCATTGCACTGACTGGTAGAAAAAACTTCTAAACAAGGTATGAATAAGAGAAAATATGACTAACAATCAAGGAAAAGGGCAGAGAACAGTTGTAGTCACACCAAAGATCCATATAGTAGAATTAAAAAATAAGTACTTAAAAATTACTATGATAATATGTTAAAGAACCTAGTGAAAACATAGATGAAAAGCTCATGAAATTTACTAAAGTATTAGAACCTCTCAAAAATAAAAAAGAATCAGTTGACACTGCAAAAAGAAAACAAAATCTGATATCTGAAATTATGAATAGTGGATAGTTTTAAATGGACACATTAGAATAAAGTGTCAGTTACCTAGGAGAAGGTCCACAAAATACACAAACTGAAGCAGTAAGAAAAAAAAAGTAAAATAGAACAGAGCATAAGAGATATTTTGGACACTCTTCAAAGGTCTACTATAATTACAATCAAAGTCTTGGAAGGAGAGGAGAGAAATATTGGGTTAAAAGAAGTATTCAAAAGAATAATGGCTAAGAAGTTTTTTAAATGGTAAGACTCACAGGTACAAGAAATCTAATTACACCTTAAGCAGTATATACAAAAAGAAAGTTTAACGAGGCACTTCACAGTAAATCTACTGCAAAGCAAAGAATAAAAAAGTAAATCCTACAAGTCAGACAGAGGAAGAAAGATACCTTCTCTTCAAAGAACAATGAGCCATAAGAATGACAGCTGTCTTCTCACCACCAATGATGGAAGTCAGAAAGCAGTGGAATGACATCTTTGTATTTCCAAAGAAAAAGTATTGTCAACCTAGAATTCTATAACAAGTGAATATATTCTTACCCTTCAAAAATAAAAGTGAAATAAAGATGTTTGCAGACAAAGACTGAGGGAGGCTGTCAATAATAGGGATATAGTTAAAAATAAAAGTTTAAATTAAAGCCAGTTCTTCAGGCAGGAAAAAAAACGATCTAAAATGTGAACATAGAAATAGAGAATAGAATTAAAATACACCCATAAAAAGGTAAATAAATGAGTGAATAAAAATTGTAAGCACCCATAATTTAATATATATATAAACCTATAAAAATATTTATGCACAAATTACACATTAGTCAAGTGAATGATGGAATAGTAAAAAACTTTTCAAACCAAAAAATTTTGAAATAAAACAAAAAGAGAGCACTATTATAGACACAATGGGATAAGAAGAAAACAAAGAGCTGGATGATATACTTAACACAACTTCACAATAATTACATTAAATGTAATAAATATTCTAATTATAATATTAAAAATGAGATATTGTTTCACAGAAATTACAAAAGAAAAAACAAGACAAATATGTGCCGTGTGGAAGTATGTCAGTAAGACATAGATGGGTTAGAAGTAAAAGATTAAAAACATATATGCTATGCAATTTCTTATTATAAAAGAATTGTTTTAATGTTTATTTGAGAGAGAGAGAGACAGAGACATAGTGTGAGTGGGGGAGGGGCAGAGAGAAGAAGACACAGAATCTGAAGCAGGTTCCAGGCTCCACACTGTCAGCACAGAGCCGGATGCAGAGCTCGAACTCAGGAACTGACAGATCATGACCTGACCTGAAGTTGGCGCTTAACCGACTGAGCCACCCAGGCACCCCACAATTTCTTATTATAGAAAGCTAGAGTATCTGTATTATTACCTACATATTTAGGAAAAGAATGGCAACAGATAAAAATATTTTATGATGATAAAAGTCAACCAGAATATTTAACAACCAAAAACAGTATGCATATATATATAACTAATTATAAAACTTCAAAATATATTATATATAAGTACATATATATTATGTATATATTTACTGTATATATTATATCTATACAGTATACTGTATATTATATATACAGTATATATTATATACAGTATATATTATATATACTTACAGTATGTATATTATAAATATATACGGTATGATGTATATATTATATATACTGTATATATTATATATACTGTATATGTTATATCTATACAGTATATATTTACTGTATAGATATCATTATACATAATATCTCCAAAAATATTATGTGATTGTGTGTGTGTGTGTGTGTGTGTGTATGTGTGTATACACATATATATATCCAAAATGATTTGGGGCGCCTGGGTGGCTCAGTCAGTTAAGCATCCAACTTCGGCTCAGGTCATGATCTCGTGGTCTGTGAGTTCGAGCCCGCCCTCGGGCTCTGTGCTGACCACTCAGAGCCTGGAGCCTGTTTCAGATTCTGTGTCTCCCTCTCTCTAACCCTCCCCCGTTCATGCTCTGTCTCTCTCTGTCTCAAAAATAAGTAAACGTTAAAAAAAAAAATTAAAAACAAAAACAAAAATGATCTGAGATATAAGTAAAAGCTAAAATTTGAAACTTATACACATGGAATCAAATCATTACAATCTTTGGAAGATCATTTTAAGACTCAAAAATCATTAACCAAATATGAAAAAGAATAAAAATTAAACTTTATCAAAGTTTTCTGCTTTTCAGAAGGCACCATTAAGAAAATACAAAGGCTAAAGTCAGGTTGGGAGAAAATTAGCAATCCATTAATTTAACAGACAAATAATATATATCTAGAATATCTAAAAAACTCTTAAAACTTAATAGCAAGAAGACAAACAACCCAAAAAATGGGTAAAAAATTTGAACAAAGCATTTATAAAAAGAAATTATATACATGTCAATAAATACATAAAAAGATATTTGACATAATTAGGAACATGTTAATTTAAACGAAACTGAGATTCTACTCCATTCAAATATGGTTGAATTAAAAATAAATAAATAAAGCTACATATACCAATTGTTGGTGGGGACATGAAACAATAGAATGTCTCATAAAATGTGGATGGGGATGCAAAATTTTAACAACCTCTGAGTAAATTGGTAGTCATTTTTGAAGTTAAATGTAAAGTTACTATATGCACCATTATTCTACTCTTAGATAATTCCCCAAAAGAAGTGCTAATGTGTTCATACACAAAATACTTGTGTAAAAAAGTTCATATTAACTCTACTGGATAATCATTAAAACACAAAGGTGAGTGAATAAACAAATTGTGGTATATCCATAAAATAGGTTTCTACTCTGAGTTAAGAAATAACAAACTACATATGGTTTCACTCTTATGTGGATCCTGAGAAACTTAACAGAAACCCATGGGGGCGGGGAAGGAAAAAAAAAAAGAGGTTAGAGTGGGAGACAGCCAAAGCATAAGAGACTCTTAAAAACTGAGAACAAACTGAAGATTAATGGGGGGTGGGAGGGAGGGCAGGGTGAGGGATGGGTACTGAGGAGGGCACCTTTTGGGATGAGCACTGGGTGTTGTATGGAAACCGATTTGACAATAAATTTCATATATTGAAAAAAAAAGAAAATAACAAAAAAAAGAAATAACAAACTAATTTACATAACAATACAACTGCATCTCAAAACTGTTTTGCTTTGTAAAAGAAGCCAGACACAAAATGATTGAAGCTGCAGTTTCTATTTATCTGACAATCAAGAAAAGACCAAACAAAGTTATAGTAATATGAAGTAGATTATTTCCTGGTGCCAGAGGTTATAAGAAGTTGATTGCAAAAAGGCACGATGGTACTTTCTTGGGATGAAGAAAGTGTTTTACATCTTAATTTGGTGATAGTCCTGAGTGTATACATTTTTTAGAACTCATGAGACCTATATTGAAAATGAATGCATTTTAAAATGTAAATTATATCTCAATAAAGCAGATTTTTTACAAAAGACAACAGATGTGTTAAATAGGAAACAATAAACTGGCAGCGAAATGAAATATCAATTATTTAATGAATGGGATGGATTTAATACAAGTAAAAGGTTAAAATATTTATTTGTATTTTGCTTATTAAACATAGACTTTAAATAGACAGTAATATGACAAAAAGAACCTCAACACATTTAAAATAATTTAAATCATGCAGACTTAAAGACACTTTACAAAGGAGTATATTCACATGGCCAGTAAACATATGAAAATATTCTCAGTGTCATTAATCACTAGGGTAATACAAATTAAAAGCTATGATAGATAACATCCCACATTCACTAGAATAAAAATACAAAAAAGAAAATAGTAAGTTTAGGTGAGGATGAGAGGAAACTGGAACTTTCACACACATCTGGCTGAACTGTGATTTGAACAACCATTTTAATCATATGCTGAGGGGTGTACATATAAAGGCTAAACATGAGACTCCTCAATCATCCAGTGTATTCATTTTTATTGCTTCTATAAAATTTAGCGGCTTTAAATAACACAAATTTATTATCTTACAATTCTGTAGATTAGAATCCATGTCAGATCTCAATCAAGGTGTTGGCAGTGCACAGTTCCTTTCTGGAGGATCTAGAGGAGAATCATTTCCTTGTGCTTTTCCTTGTGCAGTTTCTACAAACTGTCCTCATTTGTTGGCTTTTGGATTCCTATATTCATCTTCAAAGTCAGCAAGTTTGCATTCCACTTTACGGTTCTTCTGTAATCACATTTCTCTTTCACTTGGAACTCAGCCAAGAAAAGTTCTTATATCTTAGCAATTCTTGTGAATAAGTTGGGCACATCCGGATAATCCAGGATAATCTCCCCATATTAAGATCCTTAATTTAATCATATTTGCAAAATTGTTTGCTATTTAAGGTAACATATAGTTCCAAGGTAACAAAGGTTCCAAGGATTAAGATGTGGACATCTTTAGGGGGCATTATTCTAACACATCCATTAACAAATCCAATGCTAGTTAGGTTTAGCGTTGGATCTAAGACTAGCAAAAAGCATACATGTGTTAATTGAAAGACCTAAGTACTGGAATGTTGAGAATGACACTGTGTAATACCTAAATAACAAACTACTCAAATGCCTATCAGAAAACAATGTATCAAAAATTGTATTATATTCAATGGAATATAATGTAGAGTAGAATATTATGCTGGAACAATATAGAACAATAATAGAAAACATCCATAACTATGCACAAACATATGGATGAGTTTGAGAGACATAATGTTGAGCCAAAGAAGTTAGACACAAAAGAGAATCTAGGCATCATTTAATTTAAAGTACAAAAACAGATAAATATAATTTATACTCTGAGTGGGCAGAATAGGAATTATCTAAGAAGTGATACAGTATAAATGAGGGTCTGTGCTGTTAATAATATTGTTTCTTGCTATGGATGTGGATTTAACAGGTATGTGCAATTTGTGAAGTTTCAGAGAGTTGTTCACTACTTTGTACAGTATATTATAGTTAAAGAAAATGTTTACAGTTTTTTTAAATCACATATTGTTTAGATCAATTTTCAGCACAAATAATAATCTATGCCATTTCTTAAGCTCTTATATGAACTGCTATAGTCAGTACTTCTATTTCTCAAACCAACTGTGCAATTTTGGTGTTACTGTTATTTTTCTGTGAGTTTAAGTAACATGACCAATGTAAAATAGACAATGGTTGAGGTCAATTAAAAACCTTACAAATTTGGTTTCCAAAGTCAATGGGTAGGTAGATAGATCTTGAATGTATTTATTTAAATATTGTAATTATTATAAATCTAAAATTTTCATAGATTATATAGATATAAGTATCTATATCTGTCTCTATCATCTATCTATATATCTATATGTATTCATATATCAGAATGGCTAGAAATGTGAAAGTTCTCTAAGGTCAATTACTCTTACAAAGTATGATAACAGAATAATCACCCTGAAAGATGTCCATGCTCTAATCCCCAGAGCCTCTAATATGTTTTGTTACATGACAAGGTGGGGGAGAGACTAATGTTGCAAATGAAATTAAGATTGCTAATCAACTGACATTAAAATAAAAAGATTATCCTGGAATACTTGTGTGGGCCCAATGTAATCACAAAGTCCTTTAATGTGGAAGAAGAAGGCAGAAGGGAATAACAGGGTCAGATGTAAGGATGCTACATTGCTCTCTTAAAGAGGGGGCCAGTAGTTGGAAAGGGTAAGGAAACAGAATCTCCCCTACAGCTTCCAGGAAGAACACAGATCTGTCTATACCTTGATTAGCCCAGCAAGACCCATTTCAGACTTTGGATGGCCATATATGTAAGATTATGAATTAATGTTGTTTTAAGCCATGAAATGTGTAGTAATGTGTTATAGTAGCAAGAAGAAACTACTGCACTAAGTTCATACTGTAATTTGAAGTGGATGCTTTACTGCCATTACCCTAGTTATCTGTCTGCTTCCATCCAGTTACCCTAATTACCTGCATGCTTCCATATGGCTGTTCTCTCTGGAAAGGAAAGTTCACAATTCATAGAATTTTGGAGAATCCCTCAATTAAATATTTGAAACAATGTCAACAATAGTGATTTTCTGTGGCATGTGACTTACTGAAGAAGGCAGTCAATTGTCTCTAATATTAGACACAATTTCTGTTGGAGCTTGGGCTGCATGAAAAGAAGAACCCTACGTTGTGAAAAAGATTTAAAATTGCAGAAAGTGGAGTTGGTAATCAATTGACTGAAACAAGTGTCATAGAACACTTATAGCAACAGAAGAAAATTCAAAAAAAAATATTTCTATAAATAGGGTATAATATTCAGTAAATGTTCTGTACTCTGAATAGCAGAACCCTCAAATTATTTCCAATCTAAAGTTGTAAACTTGTTAAATATACAGTATAATGCAAACTTTGCACACTTGGATAATATAGCTAAATGATTCATAGATGAATAAAGTATAGTCAAAATGTTCAGCTGTCCATTAAACATTAAAAGTTTTTTTGTTTTTGTTTTTTTTTTTTTAGACTAGAGAATTGGTCAAATTGGAACAAGAAAGTGTAGACATTACCCATAGGAAACAGCTCCACTCCAGGTGTAACAACTCTGAGAAGCATTGGCAATATTGGAGGTAGGTACAAAAACCTTGAGCAGTCAACATTTAACTATTGCTGTAGTCAACCTAAACAAGAAGTCAGCCATGGAAAAGGGACTGAAATTGTAGATTCTGGAAAACCCACATGAATAATATAGCTTGATCTTATGGTCTGGAAAAAAAGTGAAAGGTAATGTTTCAAACTGAAATATCCTACTATAGAATGCATAATTTCAGAGGGGAAGAAGAATTATTAATATGTAGAGCAGTCATAAAATATATCGGGAAGAAAATGGCTTATTTAGCTCTATGCTGTGATACTATTTAGATTCCCAGTGGTAGGTGAAGAAGTGCAATCTGTCTGAAAGTTACAATGTCCAGATGTGACCTTCACAAATTTAATTTCTTTTATTCTTCTGAGGAACTGTCTTAAATTTTTAACTGCCCTACTTGTCAGCACCACCTGCCTGTACATTGTTAACCCCCAGAAGGTTCATTTCACTGATCACTTCAGAAACATAGAGTCTTTTTCATTGAAAGGGAACATACTTTTTCCCCAAAGGGACAATGGTAGTCATATCTCATCATTTACCTGAATAGTAGGTAAAGCTTAACCAATTCTAACACTGGGCTGCATCAGTTTAATATAAATAAAGAAAGATTTAAACATGTACTCCACAGAAAAAAATTAATAAGAAACATATATGAAGACTCGGATTGCAAAGCTAGGATATTCAAATTAATAGAAACACCTTATAAATTGAACAAAAATGGCAGAACCGAGGAAGAATATAATGTTCAAGTTACAATTTATCTGAAGCAGAAACGTAATTCTTGAGCTGATAAGGTTAATTAGGACTTTATTATTATATCCTATATCTATATTACCTATATCTATCTATAGTCTGAATTAAACTGAAGTGAAATGATCATATGTAGTTATGGGAATGTCATTATTGAAGTAATTTATTACTTCTATGTTGTTACTGAGTCAAGCATATATTAAACCCCTCTTTCACTTATTTATGAAAATGAATAAACATAATGTTTTAATATGTCTTCAATGGTAATGCTTCTATTTTTCAGTTTTCACAACTCATAAGGAAACTGAGGGGAGGAATACCACAGAAGGTGAGGCTGAGGGAAATTTTTTTCCATAGCAATATTTCTTTTCAATTTGAGAACAAAATAAAGTAGAAAACTATCCTCTTTTGAAGAAGTAATTTATGTAAGGATTTAAAAGGGTAATCAATGAAAATGTTGTTGGGTGAACCAAGGAGACCTTGGGCCCTAAGGCCTCAATCCAGCCCCTTCAGAGATGTTGCCAGAGGTTCTTGGTCTTGCCAGAAGAAAGAATTCAAGGGCAGACACAACACAGTTGATAAGCGGTACAACCAGGAAAATTTATTAAAGTAAAAGTACACTCTGGAGATGTGAGAGTGGGTGAGCTCAAAGGGGAACGGAGCCCACTGGGGTTTGGGCTTCTATTATTTTATTGACAGTTGTTGACAAAGGGGTGAAATTTTCATTTCATGAGGCAACGATTTGTTGGAAGCAGGGTGTGTCTTCCAGGAATGTGGGTTATGCGCTTTTCCGTCCTTATTTGGTGAGGGGTTTCCTGTCATGGCACCTTCAGGGAGGAGATTTTTGTATGTTAATATAGTATAATGAAGGAATAATATGAACTTTGGCCTACTTTATCAGCCATCTTGGGCCTGTCTCCTTTGATGGTGTTTCTTGTGGTTTTGTTTGGAGTGTTGCCAGGACAGGCCCCTGACTTCCTTTCAGTTGGCCATGATTTCCTTTTTTGCTGGAGTCCAGGCATCTTGTTAGAACCTAACTGCCAGAACTTTAACAAAAATATGGATTTTCTAACAGAGTCTTATATTTTGCTCTAAGAGATGAAAAAGATTCATTCTTGATATCTAAATATCTCTATATGGATAGAGATATATTTCTGTTAATTACTAGAGGAAGTTTAAGTATCGATGTCTCAAATGCTAACGCAACAATTGCAATTAGAACCTATCAGTATCAACTACCTCAATGTAAAATAAAGAAGCAGATAAATCCAACACCAAAGACATACAGACAAGGTTGCATTCATGGAACATTGAACATGGAAAATCTAAATTTTAATTGCATGCTGAATAAGCTACCCTTTCTGCAACCGAGGAGGAAATAAGAAAATTTTGAGAAATGTTCTGAATTAGAATGTGAGATCAGAGTAGAGGCTTTATCCTGGGGCAGGAAGCAGGCTGTAAAAGCTATGATAAGAAAGAAATTGGTGGAGTTTGCTTTGCTTCTTTCCATCTATTGCCGTGGGAAAATGAGTTACATCCCATATTAGCAGTAACTCAAGTCTCCAGTGCTAGTGTATTCCAGAGTAAAATCAGGGCTGTAGGAAAGCCCTGGAAACATGAAAAGCTGATAAAAACATTGGTGCTGGCTAGATGAAGATATGTGATTCTCTTCCCTCTCCAAACCCCAGAGCCTTGTGAATTACAACCTATGAAGTGTTTCCCCCTAAACTGTGTATCCTTTGAAAACAAAGATCTGGTTTGAGGAGTTATTTTCCAGAATTTCAAGTGATAAACTATTCTGATTTCAGGATGGGGGTTGGGATTGGGGGGGGGGTGGATCTCCATTCAAGGGTTCATATATAGTGTCCTACGTCTTGAGTTTTTCAAGCTGACCCAGACTGCAGTCTGGCCTATCCCCAGTACTCAAAAATCTCATCAACATAATCCATGCTTTCCCTTAAACTTCTTGTAAAGCTGTAAAGCTGCTAAGGCCAACACATTATGTTATTAGAAGGTTTATTGTTTAAGAGAAGCGATTTGTAGGACATACCTTGAGATCCTGAGGGGAACATTTTTTCTAACAGAATAGTTCCCTGAGGAACCATCTTATGCCTTTCTGACATTTTATAAAGTCCCATTCTGCACTTCACCTTTGCTCTAAAGCCTTTTCTTAATTTGAAAACATGGGAAGACCTGGAAATGTGAAACTTAATTTTATTTTTGAACTCTGTAAGTACTGTTTTTCTATTTCTTATATTTTACTTAAAAATGGAATAATTAAATTTCAGCTCATCTCTCTCATCTATCATTTTATCATAGCCAGTGAAAAATTTCAAGTGGTGGTTTAAACATTCTACCTTGAAATATTTGCTGAATCATTAGTCATATTTTCTATTTTTCAGGTGATATGGTTTATTTTTCTATAGTTCCTAACAATTCCTATTAGCATGCTCTTCATATTCTTTTAAGCTTTTATTGATCTCTTCTTTAAAAAAATGTTTATTTTTTATTTTTGAGAGACAGAGAGAGAGAGAACGAGTGGAGGAGAGGCAGAGAGAGAGGGAGACACAGAATCTAAAGCAGGCTCCAGGCTCTGAGCTGTTGGCACAGAGCCCAGTGCAGGGCTCCAACTCACAAGCTGTGAGACCATGACCTGAGCTGAAGTGGGACTGAGCCACCCAGGCACCCCCCCCCCCCCCACTGATCTCTTCTTTACTAACACCAAGCTTCTGCTAAATGACTTCCTGAGGTTCTTTTCACTTTTGCTAGCACTCTCCAAATATTGCTTGTTTCACCCAACCACCTGGTCTTTGAAAAACTTCCACATCCAGGTACAACAAAAACCACTCTCAAACTCAGAGGCACACATTTTTTTGTCTCCTAAATATGTATTTTGGCAGGGCTTAGCAAAGAATATTTCATTTCCACTCAACTCATCACAAGATGACAAATTAAATATATGATTATAATTGTAGATCATTGTGCAAAATGTTTTCCCCTTGCGTAACTATCAGTTTTGCTTCATGTATCGTAAAGCTCCTTGTTATATGTTTGACCATTTAGGATTGTTACATCCCTCTAGATGAATTGATCCCCTTATCATTAGGATAGGACTTCCTTTATCTCGGGTAAATAAATGTCTCTTCTCTGAAATCTGCTTGAATATTAACATACTAACTCCAACTTTACCTTTGAAGTAGGTAGGTCTTTATATTTAAATCTTCCTTTTTTATTTAATTGGGGTGCTTAGACTGCTTCCATTTAATGTGATTACTGACATGGTTAGGTACAAATCTATCATTTGCTGAAATCTCTTCTTTGTTCCACTTTTTCTTTTTTTCTGCCTCCTTTGGAAATAATTTAATATTTTTATGATTCCATTTAGTTTTTTTTTCTTGGCATATTAGTTATAATCCTTTTTTTTTAAATGTTGTCGTTTCTCTAGAGATTATAGCATTCATCATTGAGCTAACAGTTCAGTTCTAACCAATAGGATACCATTTTAAGATAGTATAAATAGTGAACTTTGCAAGTGTATGTTTTGATTTCTCACTTCCTGATATTTATGGGTTTTTTTGGGAGGGGGGTTATTAACTTTATATGTAAATATGGCCTAAACTCCACAGTGAATTGTTATTTTTATGTAAGTATTATTTTATTTTGAATAATATATTGCCTAAAATAGATTTAAGTAATAACAAAAATTATACATTTACCAAAGTAGATAGTATTTCTGATGCTCTGCTTTTTTTTTTTTTTTTTTTTGTGCAAAACCATTTTTGCATCTGGTGATATTTTCTTTCTTCCTACTGGATTTCCTATACTTTCTTTTATAATGTGAGTCTTCCAGGAATGAATCTTTTACTTTTTGTATGTTACAAAACACCTTCTTAAAATTATTTAGTTTTGAAATATATTTTCACTGGGAATAGATTTAGGCTGGCAATTTTTTTTTTCCTTACAGATATTTAAAGTTGTTGATCTGTCTTCTCATCTGCATCATTTTTGATGAGAAAGCTGTTGTCATCCTTATCTTTATTCCTTTGTATGTAATGTGTATTTTGCTCTGGCTGGTTTTAATATTTTCTACCTATCACTGGATTTGAGTGATAGATATGATGGTGTTTTCTTCATGCTTCTTGTGTTTAGGGATCATTGTAGTTCTTGGATTTGTGTTTGTCATTTTCATCAGTTTTGGGAAAATTTTTCCTGTTATATTTGCAAACGTTAGCCCCTGTCACATGTCAGGGACTTGAATTACATGTTTTAGGCCACTTGAAATTGTCCCACAGCTCAGTGATGCTTTTTATTTTTTTACTCATTTTTAAATCTCCATTTATCATTTTGGGTAACCTTTATTGGTATGTCTTTAAATGCACTAATCTTTTATCTTGTAAGTCTAAGCTGCCATTAAGCCCATCAAGTTCATGTTTCATGTCAGATTAGGTAGCTTCATATCCAGAAATTTGATTTGAATCTTTTTTTATATCTTTCTTGTCTTAACATATTCTATCATTTCTCTAACTTTTTGTACACATAAATATAGTTATACTTAGTGTTTTAAAATGTTCGACTGCTAGTTCTATTATCTGCGTTATTTCTGAGTCAGTTTACCCTAATGACGTTTATCTCCATTCTGGCTTTTTAATGCTTTTTTGGGAAGCAAGCTATTTTTTATTGGATGCCATACATTATAATTTTACCTTGATGAATGCTGGGTATATTTGTATTCATATAAATGTTCTTGAGCAGTAATTCAATAGTATTGTAAATGTTGTTGGATACAGTTAGTTTGATCCTTTAGGGTCCGGCTTTAAAAAACAACTATAAGTAAAACTAGACTAATTACTCTCCACTAGTGATGTGAAGCCTTTATGAGGACTACATTTACTCTTGCCTCCATGAATTATGAAATATTCCAGCCTGACTGATAGAAATAGTCACCATGTTCAACCTCATGTGAGTGCTGAGCTCTGTTTCCTCTAATCCTCTCATTTGGTTCTTTCACTGGATTTGGGCAATTTCTTCATACATATGCATAGATCAACACTCTGCTGAATGATCAGAGGGAATGGTCCAGTCCACAGATCTCTGGAGTTCTCTGTGCAGGTCTCTCCTCCCTGGCACTCTGCCCTGAAAATAGTAGCTGCCTGGCTTTCCTCAGACTCTCCACCTCTTCAACTCAGACAGTTTGCTGTGTTTTGCCTGAGTTCCTTTTCCCTGTGCATTTCCTGGAAATTCTCTTCAGGTAGGAACCTGAGGCAATAATAGATCTCGAATTTTTGTCTTGTGTTTCTCAGGAATCACTGCCCTTTGTTGTCTGATGTTCAGTGTTTTGCAGACCATCATTTTATATATATTATCTGCTTTCCTCTTGTTTCAGGTGGGAGAATAAACCTGTCCCCTTTTACTCCCTTTTGGTTGATTAACCTCAGGTCTTCTCTCAAAAATAACTCAAGATAAAACAGAAAAGCAAAGATCTGGTCTCAAACCTATAAACCTGGTCTATTTCAGTAACTGCTATATCTCTGTTTCTCTCAAATTCTTGGATTCTTCAGTCATTTTCACTGCTTTTTCACTTTCTTCATATCCATGGCCATCACTCCATTGACTTCATTATTTCCAAGGTCATCAGAGATACCATTATTGCTAAACATAATTAAACATAAACATTAATCTGACCTCACCTCACTTGAGCTCTTTGCAATAACTGAAACAATTGGCCAGTTCTTTTTTTTTTTTTAATTTTTTTAATGTTTATATATGTTGAGACACAGAAAGAGCATGAGCAAAGGAGGGGCAGAGAGAGAGGGAGACACAGAATCCAAAGCAGGTTCCAGGCTCTGAGCTGTCAGCACAGAGCCCGATGCGTGGCTCAAAACCATGAACCGTGAGATCATGACCTGAGCTGAAGTTGGACGCTTAACTGACTGAGCCACCCAGGTACCCCTGGCCAATTCTTTAAAACATATCCCTTGACACTCTTTCTACTTCCCTGAACATTCCATGGTACCTTTTGTGAATCTTTACGAACTTATCTGTCTTTACTGAAATGTTGGCAGTCTTCAGGTTCTTCATTAGATCTTCATTTTCCCTCACACTTTACAGTGAACACTGGAATTCATCCACTTACCTTAAAATGATGATTTTCAAATTTGTTTATCTGCCATCCTTGTTTCTAATTTGTTGCTTCTGCTATAACAACTACAAATCTGAGAAATAGCAATTATTCTTACCTTCTTCTTTTTCTACCCATTATAGAAAATAACCAAGTCTGAAAATCTGTCAAATTAATCCATGAATCCCATGTAGCTTCTAAAATCCACTATTATTTCTTAAATTGCTTGAGAGAGATCTTCCTAATTAATTTCCTTGCCTCCAGTTTTATATTTCTTAAACTTATCCTCTACATTGTAGTCAGAGTTATCTTTCTTTAACAGCTGTTTGATCATTTCACTACCCTGCTGAAAACCATTCAATGTGTCCCTGTTGCTTTTAGATAAATACCCAAATCATTATATCCGGCCTAAAAATTTTTTACATGGTATGAACATTCCTCATGTTTTCATCATATCTCATCAGTGACCTCTCTTTTCAATCTATATTCACCAAATTTAGTGACTTCAAAGACAGACTTTATCTCATTTTCATTCTCATGCACTTATTTTTGATGTGCCTGAAATACTTTCCACTGCCTCATCCTGTCATCTTTCATCTTGCAAATATCCATTCATTTTTCATGTTGCATATTCCTCCTCGAGGCAATCCTCATGGATGCCCAAAAAACAATTAACTGACTTTCCATATATTCATGTAATATATTTGGCCTCATATATCATATTTTATATCATTTGATTAATTGCCTTTTCTTCCCTGTTTTGCTTCAGTAAAGGTAGACACTCTATTTATTTTATTTGCTCCTTTAAATATAACACACGATACAGTAACTACCACAAAGATAACCCTCAATAAATGTGTTTGTTTATCAAAAAGTGTTGAGCATCTACTGTAAGTCAAATATTTGTTGTAAGCACTTATGTTACTTCGAAGACAAAAGCCGCTGCTTTTATGGAATTCATATTCTATCTGGCTACACAGACGATGAAAAAGAAGCATAATAAATGGATACTGTTATATTAGGCCGTAATATTATAAACATTACAATGGAAAAATAAAACAAACCAAAATTTAGAGCATGGAATGATCAGGGAAAGACAATGGGTGAGGGAAGGAGCAATTCCACAGAATTCTCACTGAAAAGGTGAAAATCAACAAATAATTGAAGGCGATAAGGTATTTATCTACATATTGCACCAGGGAGAAAATATAAGTAGAAAACAAACCCTTAAATAAAGTGTGACTGCTGGATTTGAAAAATAGGAAGGGACTCATAGTGGTTGGATGAGAGATAGCAAGAGAGGAAATCACAAAAGTAAGAGATCACATCATTTAAGGACTTTAACTTTTACTCTGAGTGAAATGGGAAACAATGGCAGAATTCTCAACTGAGAAGCTTACTTACACATAGCTTAGACATGATCTTACTTATGTGTAAAAAGAACTCCTCTGACATTTGTGTTGAACAGGAACTTCAGGGCAGGCTGGGTGGCTCAGCTGATTAAACGCCTGACTCTTGATTTTGACTCAGGTCATGATCTCACATTTCATGAGATCAAGTCCTGAACCAGGCTCTGCGCTAAAAGTGAGCCTGCTTGGGTTTCTCTCTCTCCCTCTCTCTCTGCCTCTCCCCCACCACCCTCAAAATAAATAAATAAACTTAAAAAAAAAAAAGAACATGAACTTCATAGATATAAAAGTAAATATATGTTTCCATCTTTGAAGGTATATTAAGTTTCTATTGTAACAAATTAATACAAACAGTGTCTTAAAACAACACAAATTTATTCTGTTACAGTTCTGGAGGTTAAAAATTCTAAATCAGTTTCACTGGGCTAAGATCAATGTATTATAAGGACTGCATTCTTTCTGAAGGCTCTAGGGGAGAATCTATTTCTTGTCTTTTCCAGCTTCTAGAGTCTGGCTATATTTCTTGGTTTGTAGCCCCTTTACAAGCAACGACATCAATCTGACCTCTGCTTCCATTATTACATCTCTTTCTGTGACCCTGACCCTCCTATTCCCTCTTGTAACCCTTGTGATTACATTGGACTTCCCCACATAATCCAGGATGATCTCTCCATCTCAAGATCCTTAATTTAATAAGGTATTCAAAGTCTTTTCTGCCATGAAGGTAACAAAAGAACAGATTTGGGGGATTAGGAAGTTGATGTCTTTGGGGGGGGGTATTATTTTCCCTACCACAGAAGGCTAGCACAGAAGGCTAGGAAAGAGTTTGCTAATAGGACCAGAGCTGGAGAAATAGATGCAGTAGAAAGATGGATGCCTAGGTGTAGAAATAGAAATAGAAATAGAAATAGAAATAGAAATAGAAATAGAAATAGATACAGTTTTTATTCAAGTATAGCAAACATCTGGTAAAGTAGGTCATCTTAAGTATATATTTGATGAATTTTAATACATATAAACATCTACTTAACACCTCTTAGATTGTGTTGTAAAACATTTCCAGAATTTCACAAAGCCCTTTCATTCCTTCTTCCAGTAAACCACTCCCCTCAAAACAATCACGGCACTATTTTGCCATCTATTGACACAGATTAATTTTCCCTATTTCGATATGTATGTAGGCTAAACCATACAGTTTATATTATTTTGTGTCATTTATTTATTTATTTATTTATTTATTTATTTATTTATTTATTTTTATTTTATTTTTAATATAATTTATTGTCAAATTGGCTTACATACAACACCCAGTGCTCATCCCAGCATTTCGTGTCATTTTTAGATTTTAAAATTATATCTGGAAGGTTCATCCATGTCATTGCTAAATAATATTACACTGCATAAATATATGATCATTTGTTAATTTATTAATGATATTTAGACTTGGGCTTTTATGACTAATTATGGTATGAACATTCCTGCATGGGTCTTGAGGTGAATAGAAACTGAAAACATTTCCCACACCATAAAAATCAATTCCACATGGATTATAGACCTAAAAAGAATAAATATTCTACAAGTAAACAGGGGAATATCATTACCACATATAGAAAGGTTTTTAAGCAAGAAACAAAAATTAATAATCATAAACAAAAGACTGGTTAAATTGGTTATATTTCATAATTAAAGTCAACAAGATTTCATGACAAAGGGAACATGGATTGTGAAAGAGAGAATCAGATTTGTTCCTAGGTTAGGTTTGAGTAACCAGAAGGCAGATTCAGACAGACAATTTGAACTAAGGTTTTGGAGATGGGAAGCCACTTAATTTTGGACATATTGAATTAGATAATCTATTAGATACACAAGTGGAGATATCAGATAGACAACTTGACATCTGACTATGGGGTTTATAAGAGTTGTCTCAACTATAGACCTAACTTTGGACAAGAGAATGTGCAAAATCACCAAGATGGTGTGTAGAGATAGACAGGAGGAAAAAAAAAATCAAGGGACTTACTTAAATCCAAGATATTCCAATGTAAAAAGGCCTAAGGGGGAAGGAGGAGACAAAATCAAAAAAGATCAGTAAAATAAGACCAACTAGTCCTCCAAGGTAAGAGAAGAAATTTAACATTGTTGAAGGAGTGATAAAATGTTGTTTTGTGCTCAAAAAGCTAAATCTGACAGTTTGTGGATTGTGGTTATGTTTATAAAAATAGTTGCAGTGGAGAGGTGGCAGCAAAATCCTGTTAGGGAATCTTGATTGGAAAATGAGACTAAAAGAATTCAAGACATTAGTATAATCGGTGGAAGTAATAAAATGGGGTGTTATTTGGTGGCAAAAGTGTGTTCAGAGAAGTTTTGTCTTTGTTTGTTTTAGCTGGGGGTTAACTGGAATTAACTAGTGTTATGATTTTGCCAGAGAACTACAACAAAAGTGAAAGGTGGCCACGTTGTCAAAAGTGTATGGAAGGGAATTATTTTAATTACTGAACACAGAATTTAAACTAGGTAAGTAAGGGGGTGAGGATGTCAAAGGATATGGCATCACGAAAAGAAGACAGGGCTTTGGATAACAGAACTAGTGTGGTGGGAGAAATGTTAGGTTTGTGAAGTGGGTGAATTGTAAAGATAGGAGATGGTTATCAGGAGTGAGATGTAGATTATGAAATGATTGAGATCTTTGGAAAGAAAAGGCCTAGCTTATGAGCATAGAACTATAAGGCTGATGTAGAGTACTGGATCATTGCAGGAGGGGGGTGTAAGAAACAAGAATCTAAGATATGGAAGCTTTATCTACACTGTGCCTTTGGAAAAGTATCCAGCACTTTTATGAGAGTAGTGTTGGAGAGAGTGACAATGAGGACCTAAAAATCCCTGAATAATAAGGACAAATGATCCAAGTGTTAGTTAGTAAGTAAGAACAGTTAGGCATAGTTACTTATATCATCTAATGATATGAGATTCAAAACTGGATAATTTAGAAATAAAGAACAACATTCAGAAAGCAAAAATGAGCTAACAGGACACTTACTACACCTGATGCCCATTGTAACAAGTGATACAGGAAGAGGAAATAGCCATATCTTCAGGGGGCTTCAGGGGACACAACATCCTGATAGAAGATACAGATAGAGGGGGGGGGCATGTTTTTAACAGACCTGGCAAATTAAGGGGGAATTCAGAGAAGAAATCACTAATTAGCATAGAGAGCAAGATTAAAGTTTGAGTGTGCGGTGAATGCAGGGGACAGAATCAGGATGTACTGGGCTTCAAAGGGATAGGATGGGAGCATGAGAAGCAAAAGATGACCTGGGATTCAGGGACTTGCTACATTCATTGTTAAAATCAAGGAATAAGATCATGATGATCTTAGTCCTGATGGATTCAAGGAAAATAGCAGTAAAGAAACTGAGTGAAGATACTTAGTTTTGGAATTGGTGGTGGCAGTAGGAACATGAAGACTCATGCACATGGTCACCTGTACTCCTCTCTCACTGTTACTCTTCAGCCCTAATCATGGGTGGGGGAAAACGGATGACTTAGTTGCTAAGAAAATTTATCTTTAAAAAGGAAAATCTACACAATATTTCAAAATCAGATGGAATGTAATTTCATACAGGGGAAGTTGGATATTCTAAAACACCAGTGGCTTTTAGCCTATTGTAGCATGGATATCATTCCCTCCCATTTAATGTAAGAAAAGGTTTGTACTAGTGTATCCTTGGAAACCTCTGTGAACAGGCATTTCAGGGATGGCAGTCAGCTTAACAAGCCACAGTGTTACGCAGGCAATTCTTAGAGAAAAGATTTCTAGTTGAGAGAGGTCAGCTCTGTTTCCTACGGGCACATACTTCTTGATTCCTAGTGGGGAATATAATCTCTCTTTCTCTGAATCCATAATACAACTGTCTAGGGTGAAGGAGAAACAATGCTGTAATACCTTAAGACCAACCAGGAACATAACCAATGAAGAAGTGATGGATGAACTCCAGAATTCTTTCTAAATGATGCTTTAGAGATGAGCTTTTCTGTCACCTTTTACAAGCTATTATTTAAAAGAGAACATGTAAATATGTGATTTTTTGTTATAGTAATATAATGCATAAATAAAATGAGAATGTGGTGATGGAAGAAATGTCACCATGATTTTGAAGACTGGAAAGTGACAAACCTCATCACAGATTAAATCACAAAGAAACAGAAACTAGAAGAAAGATAACTGAGATGAAATGATTGGCCACAAGCAGTGTTAGTCAAGGAAACAAAGAAAAAAGAATGTCTATATATGAAACTGTCAGACTGAATGGAAACATTATTATTGGTTTCCAACTTTTGTGTAAGTGTGGAGCAAAATGCCAAAGTCAAAGCAACCAGCCAATTATGGAGTTAGTGAACTTGAAAGGGGAAACAATTTTGAAAAAGTTTTTTTCTGACGAGGATCTTGAAAAGTTATCATTTACCAGCATAAAAATATCTTCAGGGCAATTATCAAGAGAGTGGGTAGATATCATTACAAAAAGCAAAAGGTTAGAGAGTTGAGATAAACTTGTTATCTTTGTGTTATTACTCTTTGTTATTTGTAAGAGTGTTACATCCCTGGAGCAGAGAAAACAATTTAAATATTAACAAGTAGAACATTCATCAAAAAATTCTGGTAATGGAAGAAATAACCCCAAACTAAGACACAGCAAGGGCAATTGAAACTATATTATACATTTGTAAGAAACCTTTATGTTTTTTCCAGTCAAAATAATGATACATGTTATGGTAAATTTTGGGAAAAAATATATGAATATTATATCTTAAGTATACTAATTTAGGAAGTTAGAGATTTTGGAATCACATGAGAATACTGATGTTTATCACAGGACAGTTTACACAGTACTCAGAGATTATTTTTAAACAGTAAAGAATATGCATTAACTGTTTTGCTACTGGAACTGTTTAAGGTTCTCTAAGAATATAAATATTACTAAAAATGTATTATTACTATCATAAAAGACATGTGCAGCTCCAAACTAAGCTATGCTAAATCTTAGAAAATGAGTACAATTATTGAAAAATTAAATTAAGGGTGCCTGAGTGGCTTAGTAGGGTAGGCATCTGACTCTTGATTTCCGCTCAAGTGACGATCCCATGGTTTGTGAGCTCAAGCCCTGCCTTGGCTGTGGGGACGGTGTGGGGCCTGCTTGGGACTCTCTCTCTCTCTCTCTGCCCCTCCCCTGCTTGCCTGTGCATACACTCTCCCTCTCAAAATAAATAAACATTGAAAACAAAATAAAGCTTAAATTAAAATTTTGTGGGGGCGCGTGGATGGCTCAGTCAGTTAAGCATCCAGCTTGGGCTCAGGTCAAGATCTCACCATTTGTGAGTTGGAGCCCTGTGTTGGGCTCTGTGCTGACAGCTTGGAGCCTGGAATCTACTTCTGATTCTGTGCCCCCCTCTCTCTCTCTGCCTTTCCCCAGCTCATGCTCTGTCTCTCTCTGTCTCTCAAAAATAAAAAAAAATTTAAAAAAACATTAAATTAAAATTTTGCGCATAAAATGAAAGGTAACTGGGAGATCTTCACATGAACACGCCCGGGGCAATGGCTTACACAGCATAGACAACAGAACAGGGAGAGGCCCAGAAAAAAAAAATAATAATAAAAAAATAAAAAGTATATTGTGGGAATTGTTGTGTGGTTCAATACTTAGAGTACATAGCATAAGAGAAGCACTTTGGAATAAAGTGCACTGCATTTTTACTTCAATCCTAATTATTCTTTTTTTTCAGAGTCATTATACTGCTGTGTGTTCTTCAGAAAACCATTCACTGCATTCATCAAATGTGTTTACCTATTTAAAATAATCAAATATACATTGACCTATTTAATATCTAAGAATGATATAGTAATTAATTGAGGTAAAGTTCTCACATGTAATAAATTAATTGTATGTATAGAGTAGAATATTATACTGCAGTGAAAATGTATAATGATATCTCTATGTGTTAATATGAGTAATTGTCAGGAATATAATCCCATGGAAATAAAAAACATGTGGCAAAAGGATAGATTCACAATAGACCCTTCGGTATGAAAAACACAAAATAATAATGTTTGGATTACAAAGACATATGTAAATAAAACGATAATAAAGAGGAAAAACATAAAAACAAAATTCAGGATAGTGGTTGTCTCTGTAGAGGGGTAAGAAGATGATAGGATCAAGAGAGACAAAAAGGGATATAAATTTATTATAATGCTCCATTTCTTGAGCTGGATATTGAGTAAATAAATACGTGTTAATTTCATTGTAATTATGTATGTCTTACACAAATTCTGTAAATGCGATTTTGTATGCAGTTATATGTATAAAAGTAATTTAAAATTAGGTGAATGACTTCATAAATACTGATAGAATAAATAAAATAAACAGTTCACAAAATTATTGTATGAAAATATCCAGTATAAAATATAGGGATGGAATGTTTTCAAAGACTGAACGGCAGATCTGGAGCGATAGGATAGTAGATTAAACTTAGATTTTTGTAAGGTTAAATATCAGTAGGAACCTACTTTCTATTAAGCGTTACTATTCTTTTTTTTTCTTTTTTTTTTCTTTTTGGTAAAGCTTGACTCTTCTTGTATATACTATGTTTGGTAGTATTATCCCAGACCACTTAAAATTGTAGCTTTAAGAGAACCTTAGAACTAATTATAAGACTTTTGTAAATCACTTGTCGTTAGGTGTAGAAGGATTATCTGATGCTACTTGTCATAAACTTTAGTGCTAGCTCTATTTCAGACACTATAAACAGAATCTTGAGTAAGTCAATCTCTCTTAATTTTTTAAAATCTTCCATTCAATATTCAATGAGTTTATTACAGTAGATTTCATCAAAGCTTTTCTCTAGCTTAAAGATTCTATGTATTTCTGACCTTCTAGAGTATTATGGATTGAAACTGTCTCTTTGGGACCACCTTAATTTTTAATTACTGTACTGATACTACTCTGAGACAGAATGCTGTTATGCTTTTATCTGCATCACTCACTGAGAAAATGCAGTGTTAAATAATGATGCACGTTTTAATAACTCATTGAATAATGGGACTAGTAACTCAGGAAGTTGTATAAATGAGAGAAACAGTAACAAGTCTATGTAATACAAGGGCCAAAATGAGGTATCTTTGATAATTCATTGTCCTGCTATATTCATATTCAGTTTAGAATTATGGTCTCACACCATTATATATGCATCTATAATTTATTATTCAGAAAATATGATGGGTAAGGTTAATAAATGTCCATAAGAATGTTGGAAATGCAATTAAATTATCTTCATTTTGTATATTTAGTCTGTTTTAGACTTGAAATGTATTGTCTATATCTTCTGTTTACAGCTTTTTTCTTGGAAAATGCAGATTAACATGTAAATGAAATTTATTATACAAAACAAAAAAAATCATAGCTTCATTACTCTAAAAGAAAACAAAATTAAGCTACATAATTTTAGACTTTTATAATATGCATCCACAATTACACGAGAGAAAACCCAGAAACCTACAGATATTAGAATAAATAAAAATACTACTTGGCTTACACTTATATCTATAATTTCTCCAGTTGTAGGTAAATGTTAGATAAAGTATGTTATTTTAATGTTTATTATTGTTCCATTAGTTTTTTTTATTGAAATTTTCTATATTTCAAAAGAAAAATGATTCAACATTCCAAAATGAGCCTATATTAGCAGAAATAAATATTTAATTTAATTTAAAAATGTTGTCATTATTAGGGGCGCCTGGGTGGCTCAGTCGATTGAATGTCCAACTTCGGCTCAGGTCATGATCTCATGGTTTGTGGGTTCAAGCCCCACATTGCACTCTGTGCTGACAGCTCGGAGCCTGGAGCCTGCTTCTGATTCTGTGTCTCCCTCTCTCTCTGCCCCTCCCCTACTCATGCTGTCTCTCCCTGTCTCTCAAAAATAAATAAGTAAACTTGAAAAAAAAAAGAAGGAATCACTGGATCACTGGGACATCTCTCAGTGATTCCCATGTCTGTTCTCAACTGTGAATGGGAAATTACAGCAACCACAGTCTGAGAAGGGCACATGATTCTATGAGTCAGTCCCCAGGCAAAGCACTTGGTACTAGTGAAAGTAAAGAGTGATGTACAAAGTAGAGGTATTAGTGAAGATGGCAAGTAATCTAGGAAAAGTGGTAGAGGAGGGAGGTATTGAATATCAGTTTTAGCCTTGAGGACTACTACAGCAAACTGTAGTACAGCTTTTCTCTCCAACCTCCTTTTGACATTTTACAAAATGTATTTTGAAGAGTCCTCTGGAAAAATTTGTGACAGGTTGGAGCAAATGGAAGGTGAGATGAGAGTGGACTGTAATAAATATCAGTGTTCTCCCAAATCCTCTCACTGAAGCTGCTCTTGTGTCACAATCCACCCCATCCCTGCTGCCTTTCATTTCTATTGGGAGCAATTGCAGCTCTTTGTTGGAGCACTGTCTTCGGGCTTCTGGAAACTGCTTCCCTTGCACCTAGGAAAGACACAAAAGTACCTAGGGCTTTGCAACCACCTGGGCATTCCTAGACGAATTCCTGACAGATGGGCGAGTATGAAGACTCCAGTCCCTTTGTCTCAGGTCAGGACAACTCTGAGTTCTTGTTCTGGGCTATACTCCCTGTGATAAAGGCTGAAGTTTCCATCTGTGAGACTTTGCTGAAGAGAAACCCCATTCTTCGATTCATCCATTTTACTGAGGTGTTCCCCTCTTCCCCTAAAGGTTTCCGTAGAGGATATTTCTATTAGAAAGCATGTGCCTATGAGATCTTTTCTTGAGATTCCCTTAGATTACTCCAGTGAGCCAGAAGTAAGGCATTAATCTGCCCAAGCCCAAATGTAAATAGTTTCTTCCTCTTTCTAACCAACAACGATCTGAAGCCCGTTAAAACTAATTGCCCCTCCAGATTAATGCGGATGCTATAACATATCTAGCGTGATATTTTAATTCATAATAAGAAATATATATTAGGTCTTCATCTCTTTTTCTGGTACAGAGCTCCTAAAACCCCAGTAATTTCCTGAGAGAGACCAACAAAACTGTCTTTTGTTATGTTAATGAGGTGACCTTTGACCTCGCCGAGGATGGAGGGCTGGTTGCCAGGAGAACCAATCATTTGATCAGAGGGTTAGAACTTTCAGTCCCACCCCTCTGACCTCTGAGGAGGGGAGAGTTTGGAGGTTGAATCAAGGGTCAATGGCCAGTGGTTTACTCCATCGTGACTCTGTAATGAAGTCTCCCTAAAAACCTCAAAGAAGGGTTTCAGAGAGCTTCTGGGCTGTGAACACATGGACATTCCAGGAGAGTGACACACCTGGGAGAGGTCAAGAAAGCTCTGCATCCTCTTCTCTTGCCTTGCCCTTTGCATCTCTTCCATCTGGCTGCTCCTAAGTTATACCCTTTATAAACCAGTGGCCTAGGAAGTAAAATGTTTTTCTTGAGTTCTGTGAGCTGCCTTAGCAAAATGATCAGTCAGTAAGAGAGGGCCATGGAAACCTCTGATTCATAGCCAGTCAGAAGTACAGATAACAACCTAGACTTGTGACTGACTAGCTTCGAAGTTCAAGGAGGGGATTGTTGGAACTTCTAATCTACAGATGATTGGGCTTGTGGCTGATGTCCGAAGTGGCAAGGGGGTGCGGTGAGGGCAGTCTTGTAGAACTGAATCCTTAACCTCTGGAATCTGATGCTATTTCAGGGTGTCAGACAGAGTCAGAAATGACTTGAATTCTGGGACGCCTAGCTGGTACCAGGACCATTGTTTGTTGGTCCCTTCCACAAACTGGAATTGGGATCTTGATACTTTATCTACATTTAATCTTTTTTTTTTTTTTTGAGAAACACAGAGTCTGAGTCGGGGAGGGGCAGAAAGAGAGAGAGAGAGAGAGAGAGAGAGAGAGAGGGAGAGAGGGAGAGAGGGAGAGACCCAAGCTGACTCTGAACTGTGTGGAACCAAGTGGGGCTTGATCCCATGAACCATGAGATCATGACTTGAACTGAAATGAAGAGTCATATGCTCAACTGACTGAGCCACCCAGACGCTACAATTTAATCTTATTTTAACCTATAAATGCATTATTAACCTTGGATCTTAGTCAATATTGTTTTTTAAATAATTTATACACATTTACTGTTATATGCTGCATTCTGGATAATTTACTAAAACATAATTTCCAGTTACTTATATGCTTTCTGACTTTGTTGTTATAGCTGCTAACTAATTAGAGTATAACTTACATTAGAAAAAGTAAACAAAACAAAACAAAAAACCCTAAGCATGCAGCTCAATAAATTATTACAAAGTGAATAAAAAGACACAACTAACAACTAGGTTGAAACACTTAACTTTGCCTCACTAAGAAGTCCTTTTCCTTCCCCTTCCCATATACTCACCTTCTTCCTCCCCATTTTAATACTATTTCAAAATGACTATTTTGAAGTTGTATAAAAAAAATTGAATCTTACAAAATATTTTTGTATCAGGCTTTTTTCAGTGAAAATATTTATGAGATTTATCCACATTTTAGCTTGTATCTGTGGTTTATTATTTTTATTGCTATATAATATTTCCCATGTGTAAGTACACCCTCATTTACCTGTCCTACAACACATTTTATTATTGATGGGATTTATTTTCAGAATTTCTGTATTATAGATAAGCATTGTACCCATCTTTTGCTGCAAGGGGTAGACATTTCTTTTGAGCAAAGATCTAAGAGCAAAGGTTTGCTGGGCCCAAAAGCAGATATTGACAAATAATTTTCTGAAGTCATTGTGTTAGGTAGACACTAGACCTGAGGAGTGGAAGGAATGCTGGAGGCAGAGTCCCAAGTCCTTGAAGGGGAATTATAGAGACATGAGCTGGAGGCAAAGACAGTGATAGATAAGCTGTACATTAAAAACCCCTGGGCACAACATCCCAACCTTAAGGCTTCCAAGACCTTGGGGCTGACAGATCCAGAGCCATAACTATGGAGCTCGTCTTCTCCTCCTCCACCTCTGCCAGAGGGCAAACCCTATACTCATTACATTATAATACATTTGCATTGCAGTTATAGCCCCCTTCCCCCACCAGAGAGAAAGGCTGCCTTGATGGTTCCAGTACAAACTTTATAGGTTTGTGGGAGTAGTTCACCCAAATGATTGGAAGCAACCTCCATTAGGGACCACCCCAGTGTACTTCCCAGCTCTTCCCATCCCAGAGAAACCCATTAATATCCAAATCCAAAACAATCTAGGGGCTGGTTCCACCTCTGGGAACCTACCCATTCTCCAACCTTGAGAGTGTACTTTTGCTTTAACAAACTGCTTTGTGCTTGCTACTTTCCTTCTGACTGTCTTTATTCCAGCATGGATCCCCATGGAAATCTTATAAATCATCTCCTGGGGAATCCAAAGACTGAGAACTCCACTGGTAACAACTGTACCGATTTATACCCTTTGCTAGTGGTTATTGAGCATTCTTTTGTCTTTCAGATACTTGAGAACACTTGCATTGTCAGTCAGCCTTTTGAATGTTTGTCATCTAGTCTCATTTGTAATAGTGTCCCATGTGGTTATAGTTTGCATTTCCCCGATGATGACACTAAGTCACATTTTTGTATGTTTACTAGTCATTTGGACATCCTCTGCAAAAGGTCTATTTAGTTTTCTTGACATTTTTACATTGCATTATCTGTCCTTTTGTTTTGTTTTCTTTCACTGAAGCCTCTTGTCATTTATAATATTACAAATATGTTCTCACATTCTTTGGCTTCCCTTTTCGCACTGTAATTGATGCCTTTTAAGCAAGAATTCTTAATTTTAACTCTAGAAGGTTTATTGGTTTTATCTCTAATGTTTATATCTGTAATCAACCTGTAACATTGTAAAACATGAGTATGCAACTAACCCCTCATCATGTTTTGAGGAGATCATTTTTCCTCCAGTTTGCAATGATATATTTTCCTTAAGCCTAGAGATTAGATATGTGTCAATCTGTTTTTGTATACTCCACTTCATCCACTGGTCTATACTTCTACCTTTAGCCCTATAATCACAATAACTTACACACTGTATATCTGTACTCTTGGTAACTGTTGAATAACTCCAACTTAGTTTACTTTTCAAGAGCATTGTGACTATCATTGATTCTTTGTATTTCCTTATACATTTCAGCTTGTTAAGCTACCTGTTGTAATTTTTATGTCAGTGAATCAATAAGTTAATTTGCAGAAAATAACACTTTAAAAATTGAGTCCCCAAATCTAGGGAAATGATATATACTTCCATTTGTATTTCTTCTCCAATATTATTCAATAATATTTTTTCCATATAGAGGTCTTATACATTTATCATAATATTTACTCCTAGATATTTAATGACTTTGCTATTATTATAAATAACATCATGTATATAGCTTCATTTTTAAAATGTGTATTGCTGATTCCGTTTAGTTTTTGTTTAAAAATATATATACAAACAATTTCCAGGTTATTTCCAAAATTATTTGGTAGTTTATTATCTCCTGTTTGCAAACTCACTTTCTAGTTTTAAACATGACAACATATTTATTCAATATTTTGTGGCAGACTATTTCAAGATCTAAAGCCTTTTCCTGATGTGTTCTGTTGATTGTCACAGACAGTGCCTTATTTATGTGTGAGGTGTGTTTTTTGTTTTGTTTTTTTTTTGTTTTTGTTTTTGTTTTTTTAATTTAAAATTGTGATCTCATTTTTTCCAGGAACTTTATCTGTGGGGACACTTTGAAGTCCAGGTTGAACCTTGGGTATTTCAGAAAGTATTTGCTTATGCTTTGTTTCAATCACCTGCAAGCACTATAATAAATTTAAAACAAATTTTGCAGTTTGGTGTCTTTGAAACACTCATTCACATATGGGATAACTTCATTAATTTTCTAACATGACTCAAACTTTTATGTTTTTCTTAGGTATTTACTAATATACTATTTATTAAAATGTGCATTTTCTGCATGAACAGCTTTGATAATTCTTTTTCATGATTTCTAGATTAATTAGATAGAAGATAGTTCATATTGTCAATTCTATTACATGGATACCAGCAGTTCATGGAAATGTGATTTTTATAAACTGCTAATTTAATGCATTAAATGCTTTATTTAGCATTGTAATCTTACATTTCCTTAATTAATAAGATGGTTAAAAGTTTCCCATATGTTCATTTGCTCAGTGTATTTCCTCTTTGGTGGATTTTGTATTACCTTTAACATTATATTTATTGTGCCCTTTTAATAGTTGCTTTTGTAAATTAAGATGTCATTATAGAGTGGCTTTTTCACAGGTTGCTGTAGCAATAAATGACTACCACTGCACTATGATATCAGACTTTCCCTTGAAAGCCTAAGCTAACTTTTATTTTAAATTACTTTTTCATCTTTTAATATTTTATTGCACTTTTAAATCTTGAATATTAAATGTCAAGCCTTAAAAATTTAGGAACAATATGTATTTCACTTTCCAACGTTGAGCCTATTTTCAAAGGATTTTTTTAAGGTAAAAAAATGTTTTGTGGCTACAAACTGATCTTAAGAGTCCAAAAAAATAATCTGACTGTGAATTTGAACTCTATCATTTAACAGCTTTTAAAATTATAAGTTGTGCAAGAGAAACAAAAGCAAAAAAAAAAAAAAAGGCAAAATTTGGTGAGACTACACCAAAATAAAAAGCTTTTGGACAGCAAAGGAAACCATCAACAAAACAAAAAAGCAACTGGCTGAAAAGGAGAATATAACTTCAAATGATATATCTGATAATGGATTAATATACAAAGTATATAAAGAACTTACACAACTCAACACCCAAAATACAAATAATCCAATTACAGTCAGAGGACCATAATACACAATTTTCCAAAGAAGACATACAGATGGCCAACAGACACTTGAAGAATGCTCAACATCACTAATCATCAGGGAAATTCCTATCAGACTCAAAAGGGGATATCACCTCACACCTGTCAGAATGGCTAGAATAACAAAGATAAGAAATAACAAGTATTGGCAAGATATGGGAGGACAAATACCTTCATACACTGATGTTGGGAATGTAACTGGTTAATTGGCGTAACCACTATGGAAAACAGTATATAGATTCCTCAAAAATTAAAAATGGAAATACCATATCATCCAGTAATTCTTCTACTGAGAATTTACCCAAGGGAAATGAAAATACTAATTTGAAAGAAATAATGCATCCTTATTTTTATTGTAGCATTATTTACAATAGCCAAGATATGGAAGTAGCCAAAATGCTCATAAATAGATGAATGGATAAAGAAGATGTGATATATATATATATATATATATATATATATATATATACAAACACACTGTATATTCCATTATAATGGAATACATATATATATACTCTCTTTATATATACTATATATACTATATATATATACTATACTATACTATATACTATATATATACTATATACTATATATGTATGTATATACATATATGTATACATATAAACATATATGTATGTATATGTATGTAACATACATATGTATGTACATATATGTATATATATAAATATATGTATAGTATATATATAGTACATACATATATATACTATATATGCTATATATACTATATACTATATATATACTATATACTATATATGTATATATATTCTATATATACTATACTATATACTATATATATAGAAAGTACATATACTCTATATATATACTATACTATATATATACTATACTATACTATACTATACTATACTATATACTATATATACTATACTATACTATACTATATACTATATATACTATACTATACTATACTATATACTATATATATACTATATACTATATATGTATATATATATACATATACATATATGTATACATATATACATATATATGCATATATATACATATACATATATGTATACATATATACTATACTCTATACTATACTCTATACTATATATATACTATATACTATATATGCATATGTATACATATATGTATATGTATATACTATATACTATATATATACTATATACTATATATGCATATATATACACATACATATGTACACATACCTATGTACACATACATATGTACATATATGTACATATATGTATATATATATGTATGTGTATATATATGCATATATAGTATATAGTATATATATAGTATATAGTATAGTATAGTATATATATATAGTATAGTATAGTGTATATATAGTGTAGTATATATATATAGTAGAGTATATATATAGAGTATATGTACATAATATATATAGTATATAGTATAGTATATATAGTATATATATACATATATAGTATATAGTATATATATAGTATATAGTATATATATATAGTATATATATATATAGTATATATACTATATATATATATATACTATATATATATATACTATATATATATATATATATATACTAGTATATATATATATATACTATATATATATATATATACTATATATATATATACTATATATATATATATATACTAGTATATATATACATAGTATATATATACTAGTATATATATACTATATATATATATACTAGTATATATGTATATATATATACTAGTATATATATATATATACTATATATATATATATATATATACTATATATATATATACTATATATATATATATATATATGTATATATATAGTATATATACTATATATATATATATACTATATATATATATATATATATGTATATATATAGTATATATACTATATATATATATACATAGTATATATATAGTATATAGTATATATATATAGTATATAGTGTAGTATAGTATATAGTATATATATATAGAGAGAGAGTATATATATATAGTATATATAGTATAGTATACTCTACTATATATAGTAGACTATATATAGTATTTAGTATACTATACTATAGTATACATGAAATACACAAAAATGTATGTAATTTATATTTATGTTTTATTTATTTAACATTTTATTTGTATTATATTTATAATATAGAATTTATATTAGCCCTAAAAAGTAAATTAACAGATTATGATGTAATATGTAAGTAATAACAATATTGTGAAGAAAAACAATGCAGGGAAAATAAAAAGAAAGTTATGGAAGCTACTTTTTTGGTTGGACAATCAGAAAAAACCTCTCTGAGGAAGTGATGCTTGAGCAGCTCTCTAAACAAAGTGGACACTGAGCTGTACATACAGCCATTAGAAAATTAGTTTAGTGGAGGAGAAAGGGAAACAGCAAGTATAAATTCCCTGAGGTGGAACTATGATTATCATGTATGAGAAAAAGCAAGAAAACTAGCAGTTGACAAAAGTGATTAAGGATGGTAAGCATGCTTAGAGCTGAGAAAGGGCAGACCCTGGTTTAATGAGGCTTAACAATTAAATAATTTGGGGCAGTTCTCTTAAGAATTGCAAAAAAAAAAATTATAAGAACAAATTACATAAGAAAGTGAATATTGGGACACCTGGGTGGCTCAATTGGTTGAGCATTCAATCTTGATTTCAGCTCAGGTCATGATCTGAGGGTTGTGGGATTGAGCTCTTCATCACTGCACTGAGCATGGAACCTGCTTGGGATGCATCCTCTGTCTCTCTCTTTCTCTGTCTCTCTCTCTCCCTCCCTCAGCATCCTTCCTCTACTGGCACTCTCAAAAATAAACAAACAAACAAATAAACAAACAAATTTAAAAGCAAAGTAAATATTTAATTAGATTGAAAAATATTCTAGATTTAAAAACTCGTAATACCACAAATGTTTTTCCATATAACACAAATAAACATAGCTTTGTGCTCTGTGGCATCCTCAAGATGTTTTAGGATTTTTCATATATTTATCCAGTCTGTAAGCCCATCAAATGTAAGTAATATCTTTCTTGTTGAAAAAAATTGCCATCCAAACAATATATTCAAACCGTGGTTTTGAAAAAATGCTAGTGAAGAGCTGATATATTTGACTATTATTATTAAAAATCATGCATTTGGGGCGCCTGGCTGACTCAGTCAATTGGGCTTCCAAATTTGGCTCAAGTCATGATCTTGCAGTTCATGGGTTCAAGCCCAGCGTTGGGCTCTGTGCTGACAGCTCAGAGCCTGGAGTCTGCTTCGGATTCTGTGTCTCCCTCTCTCTGCCCCTCCCCCACTCATATTCACTCTCTCTCTCTTTCTCTTTCTCAAAAATAAATGAAACATTAAATAAACGAAAAAATTAAAATCATGCGTTTAAACATAGCTGTTTGGTTTGGTTCTCTGTAAATATAAGTGGGATAATATTTTAAAAATACTGGCTTTCCATGAAATCATTGCTTTTTTAAATAGTCATGAGAAAAGAATTGTTATACACCTCAAAGGATTCACAGAATTAAGTTCTTCACCTTCACATGTACTCTTGATCAGCCAGTTAATATCTGTCTTTATATTAATTTTCATCTTCAGTCTGCTTATAATTTTCCAGTTTGGGTGCATCCTGATCATTTGCTTTTCTGCTGTTCATTATCATTTCATTATCTGTAGTTTCTTGACTGTCATGATGTTTTCCTTTACCTTTGTAATTTTGAACATGAGATTTTTTTAGTTCCATTGCTTTATAAAAAGAGACACTTTTGATATTTAGAAGTTTTTGATAACTTTTTTTGCCTGTTTATGCTTTTAGTTTCTATTTGGATAATTCCTTCCATTCACATTCAAGTTTTGGTATAAATGATAATTATGAAACATACAAAAATTTATATTAAGACATGATCAAGAGCATTTAAAATTTTGACTACATAACGTTGAATTGTGTGATCAAATTCCTATTACACTATATACTTGACTCATTGATAGTTATTGGAGTTTTATCACTTGTACACTTGTTTCTCAGTCAGTTTCATCATATTAACAAGGTAACATGCCATATTATTGGAACGGCCAAATTTTATCGAGAGAATTGGTGAGTCAAGTATTCCAAAAATTCCAAAAATTCCCATGGCCATTCCATCACTACCAGCAGGGAAAATTGTTTGGAGGGAAAGTCAGAGAAGAAAAGACGGTAGTCCTAACTTTCTACTCTTAAAATATCTCTCTTTTGCCAAATTATTTTTTAAAAGACATTAAAATGTTAAAATGCACTGCTGGAGACCCACACAACACTGGCAGGAGGTTGTACAAGTAAGGAAACCCATAGCTTATGCTTTGTTAACTTCCCAGAAAATTGGCATATAGCAATAATTGGAAGACAAACTCAGTGGTCAAGTTATATTAGGTCAGGTAGGAAATGTTAAGAGTCTGGGGTTGTTTTTAAGATTAAATTATGCAACACTCAGAATGTTTAGAGAAATTGCAAGCAAGTGCTTAACACATGAAAACAGTCAAATGATTACCATAATCATTATTATTAGACCACAAATAAACTAATATAACTATTTTAACATGCTTTCTAGAATATACTCACACACATACACACTTATGAACATCTATATAATTACATATTCAGTTATATAAAGTTTAAAGTGTCTTTTTTTTCTCTCTCTCATATATATGTGTGCACACATACACACACACACACACACACACACACACACACAATATGTAACATGCCCATCTTTGCATACTGCCAACTTCTCCTATCTTCACAGGGCAGAAAGAGGTAAGAATCAAGCTTTCTAGTAACTTTTATAAGGGCACTAATCTCATTCACTAGGGCTCTACTCTTATAACCTCATCTAATCCTAATTAGCGCTTAAGGCCCCACCTGTTAATATCATCACAGTGGTGGTAGGATTTTGACATGAACTTTGGGGAGATGCATTTAGTCCAGACAGGTAACTTGCCCTCTCAGCATGCTTTAGCTTAACTCCAAATAATCATTTCTTTTTTCACATATTTATATTTCTAACATATCTGTATTGTCTTAGAATTGAGAAAATGCTTAAAGAAGGGGCAGGGATCTGAGAGAAGCCTTCTCATAGCACAAAGAATTCTTCAACCTGACTTACGTGATGAGTTGATAATATACACATAATTCTCTTAGTGTCGTAAGTGTAAATTAATTCCCATATAACATATAATCACATTTTGTGCCTATGTGCCTATGTGTCTATGGCACATTTGGATTTTTGGAAACAATGAAAATTTAATATTCTTAGAAGAAAGATTAGACTATAAATCAAAGTCAAAATGATTTTCTGGTTTATGTCCTGTTGTGTGGGAGGGAACTGAAAGCTATTTAGAAACTGTCTAGGTCTCTAATTACATTGTTTTTGCACAATTTTTAAATTAATCAAATTTTCCACTTGGATAGAGTTTGAATAGAATTTTTTTTTATTAACATCTAACAAAAACAGAAAAATAACATAACAAAAGGGAGGTATGGACTTTGGAAAACAAATGTTGAAAACAATTTAAGCCTAATTGTGAAATGAAGAAAGCCAATTTTCCTATAAATGACCATTTTCTCTTTATTTCTACTTTATAACTACTGTGTTATGAGAATAAATATGTTATTTCAGAGGAAATACAAGTCTGAAAGCAAGTTTGGGTTTTAGTGTCCATGTAGGGAAAGATAACATATTTCAAGCTCACATGAACTGAGACTAATAAATTCAGAATCCTTAGCGAAAGGATGCCTGAAAAACTTGGCCTATTATCTCCAACAGGAGATATGTAAGATTGTCACAGTCAAAGCTCTGAATAGGAAAAAATATCTCATAGGAAATCAGGACTTCAAACTTAATCCTAATATAATTCTGAAGTAAAAAAAAAAATGTCATGATCTCTGAAACGGAGGATACCCAAATTCCTCCATAAAAACATATAACAAGTGATTTTTATAGTGATTTTTCTGGAGCCCAGATCAGATAAAAAACATAAACAAAAATTTCAAAATTAAGTTTTTTATAATTAAGAACCCATGATAGTCATTCTTTCATACACATTAGCATAGAAACAGAAACATAGATATAACAAAATCTGAGTAAAGTGATTTATTATATGCTATTAAATTTAAAATATTTAAGTTAGATATGCAATTGAATTTTATTTGAACATCCAGGAAGCTATTGCAAAAGTTCAGGGTGAGGAAAAAAAATGGCCAATAAACTAAAATTACATGATCATCATAGAAGCACAACTGGTATAGGATTTTTAAATAATATATTTGGTATATGTCTATTATATTTGATAAATTATATTTGATATATGATAATGTCACAGGTATTACAAAAGACAAGACTAGAATTTATACAAATGATCAATTATTCAAAATAACTTCAATCATAAGACTATAAGTGTGTTTCTATTATGGTCTTATTGATTCAAAATAATTTTGGATTTTATATTTTTCCAATAAATTTGTAAACCATTTTATTTGTTATAGTTAAAGTCTTTATTTTACCATTGTCAAATACTTTTTAATGTTCATTCCTTTCTTATATTTCTTCTGCAAAATAAAAGCATTTTGTTTGACTGCAAGTTTAATATAAATAATATTTATATGCCTTTTTCTAGGAGCTGCTTTACTTTTTGTATGCTCCAAAGATTTCTTGAGATTAAAAATGAGTGAAATTGATTTAGAAGAACATACATTCAAAATAAATGAAAAGTCATACATCAAAGAGTGATTTGTTAACATTCTTCTTATAGCTTTAGGCATTAAATCATCATCTTCATGTCCAGTTACCTTATATTAACAACTAAATTTGAAGGAAATGCAGGTGCTTCTTCAGAAAAATGTCCTAAGATTTTCATTTGGATATGGACATCATCTTCATGATGTGGGTGGTAAAGTCCAAAAATACGTTGAGTTAGCTATATGTTCATCAAACCTTTTTTGGAAAACTGTAGTAAAAGGTTTTAGTCTCCTATGTGTACTCTCTTTAGGCAGAATGGCTCAGCCTCTATTTTGCATACGTAATTTGCATACCCAACTTACAGTTTCCTACCTTTTCCACTTATCATGGCGACTGGCTGCTTGGTGATTTTGTGCACATTAACAAAACCACAAATGGCTAGCACATCAAGTTCTCGGGCATGAACTCACATGTTGCCTCTCAAACCATGAACTCCCACAGTGAGCTGATACTAGGCACTAATGGCCAATTACAGTGTATTATAGCTTATTTTACTGTGCGCCTCACTGAAAGGGAGGTGTTAATTAGTTCTAAGCATCTGAAAAGTGCTCAGAAAAGAGATAATCATAAATTATTGTGAGTTGTCTATCATATTTAGCCATATGTAAAAGAGCATTTTTTTCATTATGTAAATATCTCATGACAGAAGCTGAAAACATAAAAAGGAAATTTAAAAAACCTATTTCATTCTACTGTTCTTTTTCTCCAGTTTTAAGCAATTTTATTATAGTATGTGTCTTTATTCAGTTGCCTTCATGTTTCATGTTTTTATTCCTTGGTATTGTTTGACCTTAGAGCTGTGGGTTTTGTAGTTTTCATGAATTTGGGGAAAATTTTGACCATATTTCCTCAAATATTTCCTGCTCTTCCCCTCTTTGGGACCCACATTATATGTATGCTAGAATCTTTAAAGTTGTCTTACATTTAACTGATGCTCTCTTGTTTCTCTTTCCAGTCTTTTCTACCCCTCTGTTTCATTTTATGTACTTTCTACTGCTATGTCTTCAATTTCATTAATTTTCCAACTATTTTTTAATCCTCACTTGTTTCTCTATAGTCTATCTTTCATCTCAGTCACTAATTTCCATATCCAGAAGTTTCATGTGTCTAATATCTAATTTTTTATTTAATACATGTAGTCTTTCCTGTACCTTGTTGAATACAAGGAATAGAGTTGTAATAGCTAATTGAATGCCATTTTTTCTAATACTATCATATATGTTATTTCAGAGTCACTTTCCACCAATTGACGTTTCTCTTCATAATGGATCACATTTTATGCTACTTTGCATTGCAGGTAATTTTTTGATCAGTTGTCACTCAACATGAATATGTTGGTGATGGTTCTTTTGTATCCATATTTACTTTATGCATATTTTTATCTGTAATTTGTCTATGTATATTATTGAGATTTGCTATAGGATGAAGTTAATTCATAACAGCTTGATAATTCTGATTTTGCTTCAGGTTTTGTTTAAAGGAACTAGAGAAGCATTTATTTTAGATCTAATTGTGCCCATTCTTGAAACAACAGAATCAGGACCATGAACAGATATAAACTTTGGAGATCCTTCTTATTCATTTAGGTCCCAGACCCACCTTTCCCTATTAGCCCTTAGAAGTTCCCTCATAGGCATGGGTTGACCAGTATTCAGTTGAAGACTTGACCAGGATCCTCTGCATATCTTCAGAGCTTTCTCTTTGTGCATCTCTCTCTAGACTGCTACACTGCCCTGCAAAACTTAGCCACTTCAGACTTCCTGGACTTCCAGCTCCATACTCTCAACTCAACAATCTCCAAGTTCTGCCCAGCTTCTTCCTTTATTCTCAGTGGCCTGAAAACTCTCTGAAGGTAATAAACAGGGACAATTATACATCTTGCTACATTTGATTCCCATCTGTCTGGGAACACTATTCTTCATGTGACAACAATGTTCAATAACATGAAACTATTGTTTCACATGTTTAGTCTGTTTTTAAAAAATATTTTAACCAGAAGCACAAATTCAGATCCTGTTATTTCATCTTGGCTAGAAGCGACAGCTTTTCCCATCATATTATAAGATAAGTAGTAATAATAAATAAAAATATAGGAGTGCCTGGATGGATCAGTCAGTTGAGCAGATGACTCTTAATTTTGGCTCAAGTCATGGTCTCAGGGTGGTGGGATTGAGCCCCACACTGGGCTTCACGCTAGAAGTAGAGCCTGCATGGGATTCTCTCTCTCTTTCTCTCTGTCTCCCTCTTCCCCTCCTCTGCTCTCTATTTCTCTCTCTCTCTCTCTCTCTCTCTCTCTCTCTCTCTCTCTCTCTGTAAAATAAAATAAAATAAAATAAAATAAAATAAAATAAAATAAAATAAAATAAAATAAAATAAAATAATAAAGAGTTCTCACCCAGATGGCAATGTAGGAGCCTCCTGAACCTACGTTCTCACATAGAGACACTGAATCAATAGCTACATATAATCATTGCTCCTTCTGAAAGAAATCCAGAAAATCAAGGAATCATTTCCAGAAAATCAAGGAAAATGAAGAAACAGAGGAACATATTCTGAATGAAACAATAAGAAATAAAAAAGAACTTAATAAAACAGAACTAAGTGATTTATCTATTAAAGAGTTCAAAATAATGATCATAAAGATGCTCACTGAGATTGGGAGAAATGAATGAACAAAGTGAGAATTTCAACAAAGATAGAAAATATAAGAAAATACCAAACGGATATCACAGAGCTAAAAATCGCAATAACTGCACTGAGAAATTTAATAGAGGGATTCAGTAGCAGACCAGATGAAGCAAATAAAAGGATCAGCAAACTTAAAGATAAGGCAGGTAAAATCATCCAATCAGAACAAAAAGGAAAAGAATGACAAAGAGGATAGCTTGAGATGGGATAACCAATATTCATATAATAGAAGTCTCAGAAGTAAAAGAGAAAGGGGTAGAAAGCTTATTTGAAGTAATAATGGGTGAAAACTTTCCTAAAATATAAAATATGGCAGAGTAGAATAAAAATGTAGGGCTTTAAAATGAATTCAAAATTATCATCTTAAAATAGACTGTAATCACTCTTAGACATTTTATGTAAGAATCCTGGTAACCAAAAAACAAAAACCAATAATAGATTGACAAAAGAAAAAGAGAAAGGAATCTAAGCATACCATTACAGAAACCCATCAAATCATAATGGAAGAGAGGAAGAAAGGAATAAAGGAATTATAAAACAGCCAGAAAACAATGAGCTAAATGGCAATATTAAGTCTATACCAATCAACAATTACCTTATATGTAAATGGATTAATTCTCCAATAGAAAGATATAGAGTGGCCGAATAGATGAAAAAGCAGAATTCAAGTATATGCAGCCGATAAGAGACTCACTTCAGCTTTAAAGACATAGACTGAAAGGGAAGGGTAGAAAAAATATATTGCGTGGAAATGGAAGCTAAAATAAAGCTGAGATAGCTATACTTGTTTCAGAGAAAATATACTTTAAGACAAAGACTGTAATAAGAGACCAATCCTCAAATAATGATAAAGAGGTCAATACAACAAGAAGATGTAACATTTGGAAATATTTATGCACCAAACCTAGAAGCACCTAGGTATTAAGAGAATATACCTGAATACAGTAAAGACCATATATAAAAAGCCCACAGCTAACAGTGGAAATCTGAAAGCTTTTCCTTCAAGAACAGGAGCAAGGCAAGGATGCCCGCCCTTGCTTCTTATTCAACATAGTATTATAAATCCTAGCAAGAGAAATTAAGCAGGGGAAAAAAGGCATCCAAATCAGAAAGGAAAGAGTAAAATTGTCTTTATTTGCAGATAATGTATTATATACCAAAAGCCCTAAAGAGCTCACCAAATAATATTAAGACTAATAAATAATTGCATTAATGTTGCAGGATACAAAATCAGTATATATATATATATATATATATATATATATATATATATATATACTGATATAGTATGTATTTTTATACACCAACAATGAACTGTTACAAAGAGAAATTAAGAAAACAATCAATCTCATTTACAATAGAATCAAAAACAATAAAATAGTAATAAATTTGGCCAAGGAGTGAAAGATTTGTACACTATAAAGTGTAAGATAATGATGAAAGAAATTGAAGATAAAAATAAATGGAAAGCTATTCCATGACTATAGATTGGAAGAATTAGTGTTGTTAAATTGTCTATATTACCTAAAGCAATCTACAGGCTCAATGCAGTCTCTGTCAAAATCCTAAGTGTATTTTTCACAGAAATAGAAAAAACAATTATAAAATCTTTATGGAACCACAAAAGACAGTGGCCAAAATAATCCTGAAAAAGAAGGATGAAAGAAAAGATAGTCTCTTCAAAAAATGCTGTTGGGAAAACTAGAGAGCCACATGCAAAAGAATGAAACTGGGCCTTTATTTTAGACAACAAACAAAAATCAACTCAAAATGGATTAAAGATTTAAATGAAAGATATGAAACTATAAAATTTCTACAAGAAAGCATAGGAGAAAACTTCAGGATGTTGGTTTGAAGATGATCTCTTGTCTATGACACCAAAAACACAAGCAACAAAAGCAAAATTAGACAAGTGGAACTATATCAAACTAAAAGGCTTATGCACAGCATAGGAAAAATCAAAGAGAGTAAAAAGGCAACCCACAGAAGGGGAGAAAACATTTGCAAAATAAATATCTGATAACGGAATAATATACAAAATGTATAAGGAATTCATACAACTCAATAGAGGAAAAAAACAAATAACCTGATTAAAAAATAGCACAGGAGGGGTGCCTGGGTGGCTCAGTTGGTTAAGTGTCCAACTTAGGTTCAAGTCATGGCCTGGAAGTTTGTGAGTTTGAGCCTCACATCAGGCTCCACACTAGCAGTGTGGAGCCTGTTTGAGATTCTCTTTCTCTCTCTCTCTCTCTCAAATAAATAAACATAATTTTATATAAAAAAATAGCACGGGACATGTCTCCAAAGAAGGCATACAAATGCCCAATAGGTATATGAATAGATGCTCAATATCACTAATTATCAGGGAAATGCAGATCAAAACCAAAATGAGTTACCACCTATACCTGTTAGAACGTTAGAATGACTATTATTAAAAAAATGAAAGATGGTGAGAATGTGAAGAAATTAGAGTGTGATAAAATGTAAAACGGTGCAGCTGCCATGGGAAATAGTATGGAGGTTCCTCAAAAAGTTAAAAATAGAGCTTCTGAGTATACACCCTAAAGAACTGAAATTTGATCCTGAAGGGTTATCTGCACCCCTATGTTCATAGTAGCATTATCACTACAAAGATATGGAAACAACTCGTGTTTATTAACAAACAAAAATATAAAGAAAATGTAGTATACACATAAAATGAAATGTCAATCAGCCTTAAAAAAGAACAAAATTCTGCCATTTGTGGCAATATCCCAATTTTTGCATTACTGTGGTTTGCGCCACTGTAACTGTCGGTTAAAATCAAGATTAAACATCTTGAAATAGGAAACCATGTCTAGAAACACTTTTGTGCTTTTTTTCTGTGTGCTTTTCCTTAACATAAATTCAAATATATTAGTAAGGGTCAAATTATCTCCATCCATTGAACAGAATTATTCACGGATACACCTGCTCATTTAACCACAGGTAGATGTGATTTTTAAGATGAAACCTAATTAAATATTTCTTACTTTTAAAACCAAGAAAATGCAATAGCACATCCCTGAAGGACCAGGGATAACAAATGGAAACTTCTAAAAACCTACTTACTGAGATACAATGGGCACATGTGCCAAGAGACTAAGCCATTTTTATTAAAATATCTATTACAACAAAAAGATGTTATATTCTCTGGAAGCAAAGAATGTACCAGAAGATAAAGTATTTAACAGTTATCTTTATAATTTTTAGGCATATTCTGATAATTATTTTGCTGATGAAAGATGCATTTTTTAAATTTTTTTTTAAATTTTTTTGCTAATTCAGGTCAATGGCATATATGGAGAGTTGTGATTGATCTAACCTCGTATTCCTTGTTGGCCCATATCTGGTATCTCACACTGACATACAAATCCCAGACCATCTGGCTACTAGCAGAACAGGTCAGAGGTCAAGGACTGTTTTAGCATAGGATAGTATGCCAGCTGCCTTGTCACAGTCTTTTATTGTTATTTTCATCTCTGTTATATGAAGGTGTCATTTCCTGTTGCCTTGGAACCTTTGAGATACAACAGTCTTTGTTTCATAAAATTGAATCAATTGAATAAAACTGACCTTTTCAAATGTTGCATGAGAGTAAAATAGTGCAATTAGAAAATAGATGTAATGTATGTAAAGAATGATGATATATTAATATTCCTTGGTTAACTATAGTAATTCTCCAAACATCATTTTTTAAAATTACACTTTCAAAAATGCTTTTAAAGAGATTATTCTTTATCCAGCAGAATATTAAAGAGTAAACAACTTACCAAAGGACAAGACTCTTTCAGATACATTCGTGACTATGAATGACAAAAAAAAAAAAAAAAAAAAAAAAAGCAACTTTGTACATGGGAAGATGTCAAACTTAAAAAGATGAAGCTTAAATTAAACTCTGGTCAGCAGTAAAGATTACTGATTTTTAAAAATTACAAATTTTGGGGTGCCTTGGTAGCTGTCAGTTAAGCATCCAACTCTTGATTTTGGCTCAAGTCATGATCTCACAGTTCATGAGTTTGAACCATGTGTAGGGCTCTGGGCTGATAGCACAGAACCTGCTGGGATTTCACTCTCCCTCTCTCTCTGCCCCTCTCTGGTCTCTCTCTCTCAAAAATAAATAAGTAAAAATAAATTTAAAAAAATAAAATTACAAATGTTATGCTGATTACAATGCAAATGGATTATGTATTATAATGTAAGCATTATTTTCTACAGAATAAAATTAGGTTTATTAAAATTGTTAAATTGCAGTGTTGCCATATATATGAATAGGAAATTAGTTTCATAATCAAAGATAACCAGACACATTTTAAGGGATTTTAACATTTTAGCTCATTTAAAAATTATTCCTTATTTAAATGTCATTTCTTTTGAGACTTTTTTGTTGAATTAAATACATGACATCATGTATCTAGCCACATTCTAAAGTGACATATTAATGCTATATGTAAATATATATATATGTAATATCAATGATTAATGAGTAATTTTATAGTTGTCTTTCAAACTTTTCATAAAACATTGCATTATAATGTAATACATGTATCTTTTGTAAAGGAGTATTAAAAATACCGATAGGTTCCAAAATCAACTGCTTTTGTCATTAATCTAATTTTATTTATATAGTTAATATACCTCTACCTTGTGTCACATACTGTACTACATTATTAGGATCCTTAGGTCAATAAACACACCAAAAATTCATGGATAGTAGAGTAGGTTCTTTTTGATATAAGAAATTTATAATAGTCAACAGGTTGATTTCAGTGGAAAGGAATAAATGGACATAAAAAAATAAAAGAAAAAACAATTTATCATTCTATTATAAAAATAAGTGAAGATTTGAACACAATTGAACCTAAAAAGAAGTAATTTAAAAGGGTGACAACTTATAAAAACACAGCTGAAAAGAAATAAAAATTAGGTATATTAGCTGATGTAAAAGAAAATGAATGATTTTTAAATATTCTCACAGTCTCTACATATCATAAATATATATCCATACACATAAAATTTTATATAATATCTGTAGTCTCAAAACAATGTATGCAAATAATATTGTTACAAATTGAATCACATATAAAATGTTTGACAAGACTCCTTGTTCTAAGTAGAGTGGTGGCAAATCTTTCTCCCTCACTCACTCCTTTCTTTCCTTTTAAGTTTCGGGGCACCTGGGTGGCTCAGCCAGTTGAGCATCCAGCATCCTACTTTGACGCAGGTTGTGATCTCATAGTTTCAGGAGTTTGGGCCCCGCATCTGGCTCGCTGCTGTCAGCACGGAGCCTGCTTAGGATCCTCTGTCCCCCTCTCTCTCTGCCCCTCCCTGCTTGCACACTCTCTTTCTCAAAAATAAAATAACATTTAAAAGTAAGTAAGTACATTTTATATCCATGTCTTATGATACTATCTCTGTGTTTAAATATCCTAATTTGGGGGCACCTGGCTGGCTCAGTTGGTAGTATGACTCTTAATCTTAGGGTTGTGAATTCAAGCCCCATATTGGGTGTAGAGATTACTTAAAAAAAAATCCTCATTTGTCAAAGAAATTTTCCTCTGTAAGTTTAATTAATGTAGCTAATGTACAGAGTTTTTTTTTTATATATATAAGTATGGTGCATTATACTTTTCAATGCTCTTTTAGATCTGCTTTCTTCATTTCCAAAACTACTTACTGTTCCAAGAAAGATGGTTTGTCATGGGATCTTATTTTAACCCCAGGCCGACTTTGGGTATTTGAGTTTCACAATTAATATGGCCAGTACTGCCATTATTCTACCATTCTCTGAACATTAATTTCACATTTAAACTTGACTAGACTAGGCTACCCAATGTTGTCAAACACTAGTCTAGATATTGCTGTAAAGGTATGGTTTAGATGTGATTAACATTTATAATCAGTTTACTTGAAGCACATCAGATTACTCTTCATAATGTGAATGGGTCATTTCAAGACCTTAAGAGCAACACTGAGGTTTTCTGAAAAGGAAGGAATTGTACCTCAAATACACACCATAGAAATTCCTTAAACTGACCCTCTTTCTTTTTCTCTCTCTCTTTCTCTGCCCTCCCTCCAATTCAGTCTGTTTTTCTGGAGAACCTTGACCTAATGGAGATGCCAAAGAATAGAATAAGAGTGTAAATCCTGATCCTACTTTTTAATGTATGAGTTGGCTTGCATTTAACAAATTCTTTCTGCCTTTATGCCTTTTTAAAATTTGTGAAAGTGATGTTTTGACCATTAAATAAGGTAATCAAGCGATGTTCTTAACATGGCACCTACTACTCAAAAATTGTTCAATAATTTTTATTTCATTATTATCTTTATCATAATACTACTGGTGGAAAATGATAGAAACTAAGTAAATATTCCTAATTTACTATTTTCTAGAAGTCATTTAGCTGAAATTCACAGAATGTAGACACTCTAACATACACAGTTCTGTTTTCCACTAATGTTAAATCCCAGTTGGATAACAGACAATGTACATTTTTTGACAATGTTCATTTTAAAGAGTTATCAAAGTAAACTGCCTATTAATCCTCAATTTAAGAATTTAAAACTATTTAGAAACCAGATTTTCCAGCTCATGACATTTTAACAGGTCTCAGTGGGTGGATAAATGAAGAAGGAAGGAAGTCTGTTTGTTTCTGGCCAAATATTTTCCAAAGAATATAGTTACAATAAAAGTTGTTTAAAATTACTCAATCTACATTAATTTAACGGAGCCTCCTCCTGTGCTTGATGACATATTAACGTATTTTAATCTTTCCCGTACTTTGCTTATAAGAGGCTAAGTCATCTTCAAACTATTAGAACTTACCTTGCAAACATGTATTTCTTTATTTTAATAAGATTTTAAGTAACCATAAAAGTAGGTTGGACATAACCATCATTTCTAAAATGAATCTGAACTTGATAATTTAGCCTAATATACTTTTTTAAGGATGGAAAGTAGGGTGGGGGAAGCCTAGTTCGTAATTAGTTCTGTATCTACTACAGCAGATGGACCACACTGTGATCTATTTCGGAGTCATAAATCTCTATGACTCTTCTGCTGATGTTAAAGCAAGGCCTATTTGGCAGATTATAAGGCTCTTCCAAAAGATATGAGTGAAATTTTCTTGCTTGCTTGATCACAGATCAGTGGAAATGAGCACAGTATGTTCCATGGTATAATTTACCAAAGAAGGCTGCCTATTTCAATTTTATTTTTTCAAGACCAGATTGAGATTATTATGAGCCTCTGAGCCAGCACCAGCCAGTTGTGTTATAATGTTTAAAATATGTTTTCATGTTTACTATAATTTTTTAAAAGAAAATTAAGCTTGTGAGATAAGAATGGGAGCTCACGGAAAATATGTTAGCAATGTGTCTATATTAGGAATGTGATTAATTTTAAATTATGTATAACATTTTGGACAATGCAGCAAGAGACAAGCAGTTTCATCTCTGCTCCTTACTGTGACACCTTGGGTAGGCTCCTCATCTGAGCTTCCTGTTCATCTATAAAATAAAGAGTTATTGTCACCAAATCTGTTCATTATTTTTAAAAACGCTCACTTATTCTGAAATTACATAAAATGATAATAACAAAACCAGTAACAACAACAACAGCTTGTGTTACTGATCAGCTGCCCACTGTCAACTACTCCACCTGGAACCACTCATATTGATCTTACCTTGATCTTACCAACCACCCTAACTGGATATAATGCTCATTTTATAGATTAGGAAGGCCATGTATTTTTTTCTATACACTTAAAGAGTGTTTCTAGTATTGAGACTATTCTTCATGTCCCACAGATATTTATTACGTAGAATGATAAACTGTTTCAAATTCTCTTTTGTGCCCCATACCTGAGACCACATTATATTTGGTCAAGTCTCCTAAGGCTCCTTCTTGCTGTAAAGTTTTCACTAACTTTCCTTGTTTTTGATGACTTTCATAGTTTTGGTGGATACTGGTCAGGTATGTTGTAAAATGTTCCTCAATTAGGATTTGTATGATCTTTTTTTCTCATGTTACCCTGGGGATATGTGTTTTGGGGAGATGGACCATAAAAGATAAGTGCTAGATATATTTTATTTTAAAATGCCATTCTTGGGGCGCCTGGGTGGCGCAGTCGGTTAAGCGTCCGACTTCAGCCAGGTCACGATCTCGCGGTCCGTGAGTTCGAGCCCCGCGTCAGGCTCTGGGCTGATGGCTCGGAGCCTGGAGCCTGTTTCCGATTCTGTGTCTCCCTCTCTCTCTGCCCCTCCCCGTTCATGCTCTGTCTCTCTCTGCCCCAAAAATAAATAAAAATGTTGAAAAAAAAATTAAAATGCCATTCTTTTTTTAATAGTATTAAGGGTATATAATATCAAAATATATACAGGATCTGATTGTGGTAAACTAATCAAAGAAGATCTAAATACGTGGATAAATATTGTGAATTTTTTTTAGCTTGCTTGGCTAGAGATTTATCAATTTTATTGATCTTTGTAAATAATCTGCTTTTGGTTTGTTGATTTTCTTAATTGTTTTCCTGTTTTTAATTTCATTGATTATCTGTTCTGAATTTTATTGTACCTCTTAGGCTTATTTAACCTTACTCTTTCTGATTTTTTTTTTCTTTTTCTAATTTCTTAAGGTAGAAGTTTAAGTTGATAATTTTAGATCTTTCTTATTTTTTAATATATGCATATGATGTAAATTTTTCTCTCAAGTACTGTTTTTAGTGCACCTCACAAATTTCAATGACTTGCATTTTCATGTTAATTTAAGTGGAAATTTTTGTATTATTTATAAGTGTGGTGTTTTATTGCAAATATTTGCAAATATACCAGCTATCATTCAGTTCTTTCTTTATTTATTTATTCCGTTATCTGGGAACTTACTTTTTCTATGATTTCCCTTCTTCTAGATTGTTACAGTGTGTTTTAGATCCTAGAACGTGGTACATCCTGAAGAATGTTCCATGTGAGCTTAGAAGAACATGTATTCTGTTGTTGGATGGAGTATTCTATAATTGTCGATTAGATCACATTGATTGGTAGTGCTGTCTAGGTCCTTGCTGATTTTCCACCTGCTTAATCTATCAATTTTTTACAGAAGGATCTTGAATCTCCAAATAATAGTGGATTTGTCTATTTCCCTTTTTTGTTGTATTTTGACATTCTTTTAGGTGCATACACATTAAGGTTCATTATGTCTTCATAAAAATACAAAAAACAAAACAAAACCTGGTCCATCTTCACCACTGATAATTTCTCTTGTTCTGAAGTCTGCTTGGGTTGAAATTAATGCAGTTATTTCTGTTCAGTTCAGGTTAGTGTTTTGTTTCTTTCCCCCATATTTTTCTGCCCTCTCTGATTTTATTTAATTATTTTTGCCTTCTCTGATTTTATTATTTTATTTTTTTAAATGTTCATCTTGAGAGAAACAGAGAGAGCACGCGCATGCAAGCAAGGGAGGGAAACAGAGAGAAAGAGAAAGAATCCCAAGCAGGCTCCACTGAAGCCTGATGTGGGGATTGATCTCACAACCATAAGAACATGACCTGAGCTGAAATCCAGAGTCCTATGCTTAACCAACTGAGCTACCTGGGTGTCCTGACTTGTCTGATTTTAAACGAATACTTTACATGGTTTCATTTTATCTGCTCTCTAATGTATCGTTATACTTAAAAAAAAAAAAAACAAACTAGTGCTTGCTGAAGAATTTGCAATATACACTTTTAACTAATTCAAGTCCATAACTGAATGACTCCATACCCCTCCATTTACAGTGTAGGTACCTTATGACATAGTATTCCTGGTCCATCCTTCCAGTATTTTGTATCATTGCTGTCATTTCACTTATCCTTATGTTATAATCACACAATACACTCTTGCTATTATGACTCAAACAAATAGTCACCATTTTGGTCAATTCAAAAAAAGAAAAAAAATATTTTACCATCATATATTCCTTCTCTAATTCTCTTTCTTTTTGTAGATCAATGTTTTGATCCATTTCATTTTCTTTCTTCCCTTTGGAACCCCTTTTAACATTTCTTGAAGGGCAAGTCTATTGGGATGAGCTCTTTCAGTTTTCATTTTCTGAGAAATTTCTTATTTTTTATTCACTTTTGAAGGATAGTTTCACTGGACGAAGAACACTAAGTTGATGAACTTTTTCCTTTTATTTTTAAAATATTTTTATATTTTGGACTTTTTCCTTTTAACATATTAAATATTTCACTTGTTTTTTTTCTTGCTTTTATGGTTTCTAAGGAGAAGTATACTGTAATTCTATAGGTAGGGTGATTCTCCCCCCAATGTTTGTCTTTAATATTTTTTTCTTTTTCTTTATTTTTCTCTTCAAATATGAAAAACTGATTTTGTTTGTTTATTTGTTTTTGGTATTTATTGGTTCTGATATCCATTAAGCTTCTGGGATCTGTGATATAGTGTTGGTCATTAATTTGGAAAGATCTTGGCCATTATTACTTTCAATATTTCTTCTGCTCCATTCTTTTTTTCTTCTTGTTCTCATATTCCAATTATGCATATGTGACGACTTTTAACATTGTCCCACCATTCTTGGATGTTTAGTGTTTTCTTTTTCATTTAAAAAAAATTTTAATGTTTATTCATTTTTGAGAGAGAAGGACAGAGCCCAGCAGGGGAGGGTCAGAGAGAGGGGGAAGCACAGATTCCGAAGCAGGCTCCAGGCTCTGGGCTGTCAGCACAGAATCCAATATGGGGCTTGAACTCAATGAGCCATGAAATCATGACCTGAGCTGAAGTCAGATGCTCAACCAACTGAGCAACCCAGAAAAGTTTTTTTTTCTTTTTTACATTCTTTTTATTCATTCATTGCATTTCAGTTTGGGATGTTCCTATGGACTGATCTTCAAGCTCCCTGATCCTATAATTGGTCATGTCCTTGAAAGGCATTCTTCATTTCTATCATGGTGTTTATGAGTTCTAGCATTTCTTTTGACTTTTTTAAGAGTTTCAGACTTTCTGCTTGTGTTATCTATCTGTTGCTATATGCTATATATTTTTTCCATTAGATATTTTAAATATTAATCATAGTTTTAAATTCTCTTTTTAATTCCAAAATCATTGCCGTATATGAATTTGGTCTCATGCTTATTTTGATTCTTCAGACTGTGTTTAACTTGCCTTTTGAAATGCTTAGTAATCTTTTATTGAAAGTTATGCATGTTGTCTTGGATAATAGGCACTGAGTTAAGTAGATGTTAAGTGTGAGGATATATATTAATCTTGATATGAGTTGGGCTATATTTAATGTTTACTGTGGCTACAGGTTACAGAGGCTTCTAATCTTTTTGTCTCCCCTTTTGACTTTGTGTTTCTCAAAGTACTCCTCAGAGAAATTCTGTCTTAAACCTCTTTCAGCTATCATATTGAAAGTTTGTTCTTATAGTTGTAAAGTCTGGGACAGGGGAAGTGTTCCATAATCCTCCAATTAAATCTCATAATTTAGTCATCCTGTGTGTGAGGCCTGTGACCCCACAAGTGTTTCTCTAATGTTATAGACTCTACTCTTCTTCATTTGCAATGTTCCTAATAGGTTTCTCCTATTCCCTGAACTTTGTTTGCTATATGTCCTTTGCGCTTTAATGAATCAGGAAGTCAAGATCAGGTTGGAGTGGATGAATGCTCTTCCCCCATCTAGGATAAAACTAAAACTTTGATTCAATTCTTTCTCTGGAAAGTAGAACTTTGTCATGGAAAGTGATCTAGGCATATTTAACATTGATTTCTCTTCTCATTCTCCTGCCAGAGCAAGGATATATTTCTTGGACCTTCATCATTAGAAGATAGAATTCCTTTTTATTATTTTCCTTTCATCTATTGTTAAGGCAGGTGTAATTTGCTTGCTCAATATTTTGACTTGGGCAAAGTATCTCTACTTGGGCCTGTGAAATTTAGTTCTCAGTGTTACTATAGTTAGTCTAATTTAGATTTTATCTGACAGAAATACATGAGAAAATTTCACCCACAATACAGAAGAAAGAATCCACCATAGTTCTACATTTATAACAAAGAGGTATCAACTAAACATAAAGGAAATGCAAACAAATTAATTAGAATAAACTCTTTTCTCTGTACTCCATGATGTTTTCTTAAGTCAAGTTTATAATGACAAGTATAATACAAGCAATGGTATTTTTTTGCTATATATGCTTTAGATACACTTTTGATATATGCTATTGATCTTTCTGAAAAACTAGAAAAGCATCTATCTATCTACCAACTCTCTATATATCTGTATCTGTGTATATGTGTGAATATATATGCATATAAATGTACATATATATGTATACACAATATATATGTATACACACATACACACATATTTATATCTATCTATCTTACATATGTACTTAGTTTTTTTTTTTTTTAACGTTTATTTATTTTTGGGACAGAGAGAGACAGAGCATGAACGGGGGAGGGGCAGAGAGAGAGGGAGACACAGAATCGGAAACAGGCTCCAGGCTCCGAGCCATCAGCCCAGAGCCCGACGCGGGGCTCGAACTCACGGACCGCGAGATCGTGACCTGGCTGAAGTCGGACGCTTAACCGACTGCGCCACCCAGGCGCCCCACATATGTACTTAGTTTAAAAGCAAATTTCCTAGTTTGTCATTCTTCTAAGAATGTTATATTTCATTTAAGGAATAATGTCTCCATTTGAAGATAAATGTACTTAATTGAATTTTTAAAAGAGAAATGGGAAACATTCCTTTAAAAAATGTTTATTTATTTAGTTTTGAGAGATAAGGAGAAAACATGAGCAGTGGAGGGGCAGACAGAGAGGAGACAGAGAATCCCAAGCAGGCTCCATGATGTCAGCCCAGAACCTGATGTGGGCTCTAACTCACGCACTGTGAGATCATGAACTGGGCCTAAATCAAGAGTCAGATGCTTAACTTACTGAGCTACCAGGCGCCCAACATTCCCTTTTAAATGTAAATCTAACACAGAATTATTTCCATTCCCTTGATATTTTAAAAAAGACTTAAATTGATGAAAATCTTTGATTTATTGTTTTGTTTGTACAAATTTAAAAAGAAAAAAAAGACTGATAGATAAAATTGGACAGGTCTCTGCTATTGTCTAAACATAGTTTCTGTGTGAACATAACTGAGAGTCTTATCTGTAATCTAAAATTTTAAAAGGGTATACATACATTTATATGGCATACAATGCCACTAGTCATAGTTATTTCTTCTTTCAAATTTGGATTTTTTATTAATAACCTGGTAAAATTGAACTGGCTGTAAAACATGAAACTTCGGCTGGTCTCACACATATAGGTAACTGTATTAGTTATCTATTGCTCTAGAATAGTATTAATGCAAACTTAGCAACTGAAAACAACATACATTATTATCACAACTTCTGTAGGTCAGAAATATGAGGTCCTCTACCTCAGAGTTTATCACAAGGTTGCAAATAAGTGTCAACCAGGATTGGGTCTCATCTGACACTCATGTGGGGACAGGATCTGCTTCTACCCTCATGAAGTTGTTGGCAGGATTCATTCTCTGTTGACCTGAAAACCACTGATCTGGACAGAAGCCACTTTTACCTCCTTGCTACCTAGGACTATGCATTTGGCAGCTTACTTCTTTAAAGCTAGACAGTGAGACACTCAACAGAGGATTGGCTAGCAAAAACTTAAAATCTTATGTAATGCAATCTCAGAAATGATATTTCATCACTTTTTTGTATTTTCTGGAAAGAAGAAATTCACAAGCCTCACCCATATTCAAGGGGGAGTGAATTATGTAAAGCCATGAATATCAGAATATGGGATAGTTTGAGACCATCTTAGAGCTTGCTTACCAGAGTACCTTAGCAAATGCAGTTAAATCATTGCCAGTCCAGAAAAGTCTAAGTAAATCATTTCTTATGAGAAATACTTCAGGAGACTAAGGAAAAAATTGTACCTGTTTTGTGCCAACCCTTCCATTTGCATTAATAACTTTTCCTGCTAATCTCTAATATCTTTGAGTGAGATTTTTTATTCCAAAGTAATTCCTCTAAGTGAAGAAAATCATTGTAGATAAACTATTTTTCACTAAGCTAATATTATATACTAAGTCCTATTCTAATTGTTGAACATATAATGGTTAAATAGACACATAAAGAACAAAAAGATAGATGTTCAAGATATTTAGATCAAAAAATATTAATTATTCTGCCTAAGCTCTTTGTATTACAAGTAAGTAAGAGCTACTCAAGTTATATCAAGAAGATTTTTTGGATTGTTCCAGATAGGGAAACTATCAGAAATGAAAGAAATAATAAAAATAGCTGTTCTCTCATTCTCTTTTATAGAAAATCCTTTTTCTCTTCAAAAATTCTTTTTTTCTTCTAAGTTCTTATTATTCATGGTTTCTCCTCCTGTCTTGTATGATCATCATAGCTTTCCAGGCCCTGATTTTCCCCTAATATGTATAAACACATATATTTAATTGATAAGTTATAGTAGCAGAGATCTCTCACAAGTACTGTAACTTAGAGATAAGAGAATTTTGTTTTAGTTCCCCCATATTGTTTACATAAACATGTTACATGCCTTATAGAATTATACAATTTCTGATTTATTATTATTTTATATTGGTAATAGGCTACCTTCTGCTTCACTGTACAATTCATTTTAAGTACCTAATTTATTTACTTTGCCTGATTGCTTTCCTTTCATCTTTTTATACCCATACTAATTATTATTTTAAATGCACACAAATAATTGTATTTTTAAAATTAATAGAAAGCATTCTACTTATACATTCTCTGAGATGATCAACAATGATAAACTCTGTCATCATTGCACCGTATTGAAAGTAGAGAGCCTTTCCAGAAATATTCATTCACTTTAATTAATTTTATTTAATAATTTATATTCAGCTCTTGTAGCAAAAATATAATTCTTTTTTTTTAGCTTAGAGGGCTCTAAACAGCACTTCAATTTTCATCCCTCATTTTATTCAGTTCATCCATAAATAAAAACTCCAGAAATGCAATCCTAATTTGAGACTGAAGTAAGATCATCTCTCAAAATATTTTTGCTTTTAAGGAGTTTATTTTATTTGACTTCAAAACAATTCTCTGAATAAATCTGTATATTTCCTGTGAGCTTTTTTATTTCCTGTTTTTTTCCTATTTTTTATTTATTTTTATCTCTCTGCCCCTCCCCTGCTCATGCTCTGTCTCTATCTCAAAAATAAATATTATTTTTTTTAAAAAAAGAACAGAATTCTGACATGCTGAAACACATATTTTTCTAAAATTTTATGTGTAACCATGTAGTTTTGAAGTCAGATTATAAGCCTTTTTCCCCTCTGCCCTTTATGTTGGTCTAATAAAAGACACCATATGTCTAATTAGTTGTATTATAAATATTTGTTTTAAAAACTACACACTCAACCACTAACTTAAAATGTATAAATATTTTTAATGGGGCAAAAATCAAGATAAAATATACTAATCTATTGCTAACTGCATTACCTTTTTAACAACTTTCAATGAACCTTACATTTAGACATGAAATCAGTATATTATTATACTCCTTGTGATATATCTAATTGTTTTAGTGAAATATTTTTGCAAATCAGTAATTCTTTATTGAAATTTTCACAATGAAGACCTACAGTTACATAAGAAAAATGTTAATTTGAATAAATAAACCCTGTGAAAATATAATGGTTTCTGCATTGGACTTGGTCATTAAGGAGGGTCAGCAAGGAATCTGGGTTCGCAGATGATATTTTAATTTGTTATTTCATTCAAAACGCCACTGCTGTTTACGTATAGTTAGTTTTGCATGTGTGCCATTCTTAGGTGTTGGATGTGGAATATGGCCGGGTAATATGATGCAGCAAGTAGCATTATGTAAGCAAGGTTAACTTTCTCAGGTAGAGTTTGAGCTGGAAGAAGCTCTCAAGGTAAACTTCTCACTGTCTCACAACAGTACACAGATAGAAGCCATTTCTTGATTGGAGCAGCAAAACCACATAGAAAGGAAGAGTGAATTTTCCAAGCTACATAAAAGGAAGACTTTGTGCAGCAGTTGAGGCCTATAGAAATAGATGATTAGGACTATCTGAACACTTCATAAATTATCATGAAGTTTCTGAGTTAAGTAGACATTTCCCAGTGGATTATTGAGGTATATGCAAGCTGAAAGTAAAATAAAACAGGGAAGAGTGAGTGATGTGAGAAATGGGTCTTTGAAGGAGGAGAGATTAGGAAGTCATAGTTGTAAGTAGTATCTCCCAGAAGTTTTTCAAATTAGTCTTAAAAGGATTTCTATCAAAATTTAACATCTATATGTGTGTATATAATTCCCTGCAAATAGATACTATATTCAGAAGTGGTTTTTAACTCTGTTGTCCTAATATTTATCCTCAAAAAAAAAAAAAAACATGGACTAGCCTAATATAAAGAACAGAATTATGGGGGTGCCTGGGTGGGGGTACCTGGGTGGCTCAGTCAGTTAAACTTTGCTCAGGTCATGATCAAGCGGTTCATGAGTTTGAGCCCCTCGTTGGCTTCTGTGCTGACAGCTGAGAACCTGGAGCCTGCTTCAGATTGTGTCTCCCTCTCTCTCTGCCCCTCCCCTGCTCATGCTCTGTCTCTATCTCAAAAATAAATATTATTTTTTTTTAAAAAGAACAGAATTCTGACATGCTAAAACACATATTTTTCTAAAATTTTATGTGTAACCATGTAGTTTTGAAGAGATATTTTTTATAATATGTGCTAAATATGAATCTATTATTTTACTAATTGTGAAATGGAAATCTAATTTTATGATAAATGTGAAAATGCAAAGCCTTGGGTAATTGATATAAAAGATACTCTGTGTTCTTAAAAAAATGTTAAAAGATGGGGCACCTGGGTGGCTCAGTCAGTTAAACGTCCGACTTCAGCTCAGGTCATGATCTCACAGTCTGTGGGTTTGAGCCCCGCGTCAGGCTCTGTGCTGACAGCTCAGAGCCTGGAGCCTGCTTCGGATTCTGTGTCTCCCTCTCTCTCTGCCCCTCCCCTGCTCATGCTCTGTCTCTCTCTGTTTCAAAAATAAATAAAAACATTAAAAAATTTAAAAAATGTTAAAAGAAAATTATTTTAAATAGTTTATGATTTTAACTTTTCAAATGAATTATAAAGTTGAAAATCCTTGGCAGTATATATATATATATATATATAGGCAGGTATATGTACAATTTGGCTTGGTATATTTGCAAGACAAATTCATGTAAAGATGTATAGTGGTATACATACATGAATTCTAAGTAATCATTTCTACAATTAATCAAGAAGAGATTTAAAACCTATTATTATGATAACTGTTCAAATTTGCCTAGACGGGGGTAAACTGCAATTTATTTCTCTTTTTTCCTCAGATTTAGAATATGCTCAAGCCAGTTGTTTCTTATATCATTCTCATATATGTAAATTTCTAGTATATAACTCAGGTTGTATCCATCCCTCAGATATTTCTATTGAATATGGCTTAAGTATTACTAGAATTTACAAACAAATACAGAAACTAATAAAGAGCTTGAGAGTGTTCTAGCTAGTCCTTTTAGGAATTCTCTTCTTTCAGGTGTATGTGTTTCTTTTTTCTCCCTTTTTTGTTTCTCCTTTTCCTCTTTTTTTTTTCTTCTTCTTTTTTTTTTGGTCATACTAATCAATTAGATATATTTAAGGAAACTTCATTACCTTTTTTTATTTTAATATGAAATTTATTGTCAAATTGGTTTCCATACAACATCCAGTGGCTCATCCCAAGAGGTGCCCTCCTCAATACCCATCACCACCCCACCTCCCTCCCACCCCCCATCAACCCTCAGTTTGTTCTCAGTTTTTAGAGTCTCTTATGTTTTGGCTTCCTCCCTCTCTAACCATTTTTTTTTTCCTTCCCCTGCCCTATGGTCTTCTGTTAAGTTTCTCAGGATCCAAGTAAGAGTGAAAACTATGGTATCTGTCTTTCTCTGTATGACTTATTTCACTTAGCGTAACAGTCTCCAGTTCCATCCACGTTGCTACAAAGGGCCATATTTCATTCTTTCTCATTGACACGTAGTACTCCATTGTGTATATAAACCACAATTTCTTTATCCATTCATCAGTTGATGGACATTTAGGCTCTTTTCATAATTTGGCTATTGTTGAAAGGGCTGCTATAAACGTTACCTTCTTAACAAACTAAATGAAAAACAGTTGTAATACAATAGTTTCTGTAGTATAAGCTATAAGATAGCAGTTTATTATCTTGACTGTATCCACAATATATAGAATACTGCATGGCACAGAAAAGGCACTCAAATATTACTTGTTGAATTAATATAATACAACATTTAAACATGCTGTACAATCTTGCCATTTAGGTATTTAGCTAAGAGAAATGAAAGTATATATCCGTGAAAAGACATATACTGGAATATTCACTTTAGCTTCATTTATAATAGCCTCAAAATGGAAATGATACAAAATGTCTATCTTCAAGTGAATGAAAAAGTAACCTATGCTATATCCAGACAGCAGAATACCACTCAGAAATAAAAGGGAATGATATATGTTACAATGTGGATGCATTTCAAAAATAGTTACACGGAGTGAAAGAAACCAAGCCAAAACAAATATGCTTTATAATTATTTTAATATAAATTCTAGAAAATGGATACTATAGTGATAAAACAAAACAAAATAATTCGTTGGTTGGCTCAAGGGGTAAGTTTTAAAGAGGATGGTAGGGACACTTTTGGGGATGATGGATATATTCATTATCATGATTGTGGTTACAGTTTTAAAATTCAAAATTTGTCAAATGTACACTTTAAATATGTGGTTTATTGTATGTCAGTCATACCTCGATTAATGAAAAGATAAAAGCCAAATTAACTGTGGGAATGATTCAGTGTTGTTATTGACCGGTAATGGCCAAATACCGATTTAGTGGGAAAAGTACAAATTAGGAGATCTCCAAAGGCATTGCTAAAGATTCTTCAAACTTTAATGTCAGCATGCAGTTTTGTTTGGTCTGTACATCCTAAGCTGACTTTGATAAGAATCTCTGTCAAGGGACTGTATCGAAAGCTGTTTCTGTAGACAGCCTGGAAGAAGAGAGTTAACAGCTGGTTTATGCCTAATTTCTTGCCTGAGTAATGCCTGAGGTTTGAATCTTAATTGCAACACTAACTCAAGACATTTATAGAATTAATCCAGATGTAAGTTAAATAAGTATTTGGTGAGGTTAACTATGAATTTAATTAGGCTTCTGTATCTCACAAAGTTGTTTCTCAATGAAAAATTGGTGAGTAAACTTTGTGAACACAGTTCAACTAGAGAATAAGGTCTAATTACATACCCATATAAGGGCTACCTGGCTAGCAAGTATACAAGCTTAAGTGACCTCAGAGATGATAACTTTCTTAGATGCTATCTCCATGCTCTCTCAGGCACATCTCTCATGACAATAAGTGTACCGCATATAGAACAACTTTGGGATAGCCAGGTAGTCATGAGATACCCACTCTAAACGTATACTTTCTTTAAGCTGCGTAAATTTTGTCCTGGGTAAAGCTTATTGCAACTCATGAGTTTTCGTTTCAGTTCAAACTCCAGGCCACTGTTTCTTGTTGAGTAGAGTACACGTTGTATCTGACACATACTAACATTTTCCATCCAGTTTTTTAAGTGTATTGGGTAAAGCAAATATACCTTCTGTCTACATTTCTTTCTGCCTCTGGGAATTGGAATAATAGTAAGATCTAGCACTATTTATAGCCATGTATGTATCCATTCATTATTCATTTATTCTTTCATCTTTCTTTAAATCAAAAAACATTTCTTGAAATACCTACCATGTTCCAGGCACAGTTGAGTATTATGAGGGAATCAATTGAAGTAACACACTTGCAATATTGCAGGACTACAAAGCAAACCTCACTTTTTAAATTATTATCAAAGTTTTTCTCTTTTAGTCACCACGGATTTTACTTTGATTGTTATTAGGTTATAATGCATATTATTTTCAAATGCTTACATGAAGAAATATTATAATTGAGTTATATTGGGCAATTTCATATAAGTGATAACAAAATAAAATGACTTTACTATGCCATTATTTACCATTTTATGGCTTGCTGTATTTTAATAATATATAAAACGATTTTTCTTTCCATTAATAGATTTTTTAAGCCAATGAGTATTGCGAGTATTCAAAGATTTTAAAAACATGGCTTGATATTTATCTGTTGCTCTAAGACAGACAAGTTTAGTACATAAAAATAACACTTTGGGCTTCAAAATGACCCATCTAGGCAGCACCCTGAACATGATTTCTATGTGGAAGCTTCTGTTTGAAATCAGATTATTCTGTGTATGTAGCAGACAGATATGAGCTCCATAAAGTCATGAGAAATTGTTTAGGCATGTAGAAAAATGTGAAAAAGCAATAAAATACTGGAACAAATCTTGGCTTAACAGTTTATTCATAATTAAAGCTTCTCACACTTGCTCTTCCCATGGGAAAAAAAATAGGTTTTTCAGTGCTGTTTTAATAGAAAAAATTTTAATTTTTTTTACCTTTTAAAAAATGTTTATTTACTTTTGAAGGAGAGAGAGACAGAGTATGAGCAGGGAAGAGACAATGAGAGAGGGAGACTGAAGCAGGCTCTAGGCTCTGAGCTGTCAGCACAGAGCCCGATGCAGGGCTTGAGATCATGAGCCATCAGATCATGACCTGAGCTGAAGTATGACACTTAACTGACTTACTCAGGACCCCCTAAAAAAAGTTTTAATTTTGAGACCTAAATGTGGAGCAATCTTAGTTTGTACTAATATTAGAAGATGCTTTTAGCAGAAGTTATTTTTATTTTTGTTACAATATGAAAAGTGAGTAGTATTCACTATTGTTTTGTTTATAAATTGTTTTAAGACCTCAAAGAGTTATTGTGAGAATTTATCAGAATTTTGTAAATAATGAATATTAACTGTAACTATTATTACATATATTATAACACTTTGGTAAATGCTCAATAGGCATTATAACTCTTAAAACACAGAAGCTAGGCAGGTTACATAAATAATTTTACAATATATAATTTTAAAGAGTGGTGAGATACTACTCCTTTGACAATAAGAGAATGCATATTCAACCTATATACATTTAAAATCAGAATTATTGTAAATCCCTGAAGGCCTCAAAGAAATAAATACATATACACTTAATATATAAATAAATTACTTTCTGAGGCAAAATGTCTTTCCTGGACATCAGTATGCACATTCTGGAAATTTTCTCATGAGCCATATCATTTTCTTATAACCCTTTATAGAACAAAAACTTACTCGATATGTGTCTGTTGACCAACCCTCATTCTATTAATCTATCTCAATGTAGTCATCTGTAAGACAAAACCCATGAAGCCATTCTCTCTACCTCCATGAGCCAAATGCAAATCTAATCTTTCTCTTTGACAATAGGAGTATTATCTTTCTTGTTAATGATGCCATCACCTAGTCAACCAACTGACTCAGAAGCTGAGAGTCAATCTCAAAGTTCACCTTTCCCTAAAGTCCAACATCCAAATATGTTCATGAAATCAGCGATGCTGCCACTTCCTCTGTCCTTTCTTCCATTCACATTGCTATCCTAATTTACTGTTTGTCATGTAATAGTCTCTTACATGATCTCTTCACCTCTAGTTTTCTCCCCTTCTAATTTATCTCCTAAATATTTGAGTAATTGTCCCAAAAATAAATTTGATTATGCTTTACCACTACGTATATACCTATCATGTTCTCCTCTTAGTAGAATATCATCCAAATTTTGCAGTGACTTTACAAACAAGACCTTCTCTGACTGGACCTCATCTACTTCCTTGTATTATTGTTATACTATCCTCCTCTGTCATCTATCCAAATCAAGGCATAGTTTCTCAAATGCAATGTTATTTCATTTCTGTAAACATTTGCAGATGCTCTTACATCTGTTTGAAAAGCCTTGCTTTTGTCCACCTAATACACTTCCAATATTTTAAGATTGAAATGAATATCTTCTTATTAAAACCATCTCTGAGAAGCCAGGATAATTTCCCATTAGTAATTACTTTTAGATAGCTCTATAATGGCACTAGATACTTTATACTGCATTACTGGTTTCATCCACAATTTCTGTGACTTAACTCTTCACTGCATGCCCAGTGCAATGCAGAAAACATATTTATTAAATGTTCACATTCATTAACTTGTATATCTGTACTCCAATCAATGAATAGTTAATAATAGAAAATATTCAATACAAGGAAAAACTTTTAGCTCATTTAAAGATCTTTATTTTTGTTCTTACTCTCTTCAATTGTAGTCTTCTGGTACTCTTTTTAAAAACACCTTTATAGTAAATGAGGTTTGTGTTAATTGACAGCAGAATTATGGACAATTAAAAAAAATCTGTAACACATACTATGAAAAATTGAAACCAAGGGTCAAAGAAAGGTATCATTTTCCCTGTACTTTTCATAATATTATACAATTTTTAAAATGGAGTTTTAAATGTGACTGGAATTGCCAAGAAAGAAAGAAAGAAAGAAAGAAAGAAAGAAAGAAAGAATCTGAGCTAAGATGTACCATATGCTAATAATTATAATGATCTGTTGAAAACTTAGTTCTAAATATTACAAATGGATATATTCTAAGAAGTATAAGCTTTTTTGGGTTGCAAAAATGAGAATTCTTACACATGTAATATGGAAATATTTATATTCTTGGTTAAACTTTCTGAAATTTATCCTTTCAACAATTGTTAATGATAAATAAAAAAAATTAATTTAAAATAAATTTTATCTGGAGAGCTAATATGGCAACATAGTAGGAGAACCCTAGATTTGCTTTATTCCTCAAACACAGCTAGAAAAATATCAAATCATTCTGAGGACCCAAGAAATCAATCTGTGGACTGATAGCATGAACTGCACAACTAGAGAGGGAGAAAAGGACACACTGCGGAAAGTAGGAGGTGTGGAGATGTGATTTGGGAAAGAAAAGGGTCATGAGTGCTGTGGAGGGGAGGGAGCACTGATCATGGACAGAGAGAGAAAGGAGCACACAGGGGATTGCACAAGGAAAATACTTTCCCAAAGTCATTGACTGGAAAACTGAAAGCGGCTAATTTTTGTGAGTTTTTATAGTCAGCAGAGCACGAAGACTGGAGTTTTAGAGGTCATATTGTGATTGGTCTGGAGGCCAGCAGCGCTGCAGTGCTCCTGTGGAGAAGGAGGACAGAGAGCCTAAGAGCAGTTGGTAGGATCTGAGGATCCCCTGGAATGTACTGGGAGAGACAGTTTCCCCCTTCTTAGAGTGCATCTGGGAGAAATATCTTGCCTCTCCAGGAACAAAAGAGCCTGCAGACACCATTTAAAAAAATTTTTTTAACGTTTTATTCATTCTTGAGAGAGACAGAGCATGAGTAGGGGTGGGGCAGAGAGAGAGAGAGAGAAGACACAGAATCCGAAGCAAGCTTCAGGCTCTGAGCTGTCAGCACAGAGCCCTATGTGGGGCTGGAACCACAAACTGTGAGATCATGACCTGAGCCAAAGTCAGAGGCTCAATGGACTGAGCCACCCAGGTGCCCCTGCAGACACCATTACATTCCCCTGCTCCTCAGCATAGGCACAAAGACATCTGTAGAGGGGGTTAATGATACTGGCTCTTTGCTGTGCTTTTTTCCAAACTCAAGCTCCTGTGCTTTGGTGCAACTGCCCTTCTGGGACAAACTGCATCAGTCCCAGCACAACGAGACCCTCTGGGTCCATGACACATAACCAGCGTGGGTCCATGCCACACTCCTAAAGTTTGGAGTTTTAAAACTCACCCAGCCTGCCTGGGATAAAGCACAGATGCACTGCCCTGCTGGGTGGGCAGATTGCCTGGACACAGACAGGGTGAAGGCAAGGATCTGAGGGATACCTGGGAGATATGAGGGGAGATTGTTCACTCTTACGTAAGGGCTTCTTGGACAGTGGTGGGTGCAAACTTCCCTCTCTGGAAATGAGGGAGAGGATGGTGCCATTTTCCTCCACCACTCCTCAGCATAAACTAACTTCAGGAAGCATCCCATGCCAACAGTGGCAGTCTAAATTGCTTACACCAAGCACGGCCCCCCTGTGCTCTGCAGGTGATGCTTTATTAGGGCAAGTGTGTATGAGAACTGGTGCAGCATGCCTCTCTCCCAAAAGACCAGCATAAATCCCTCACATACACCACGTCTATTGACCTTAGAGTTCTGCAAAGCTTCAGTTTTAGTGGAAATAGCATCAGGTCTCTTAACAAGCAGACAAGAGCACACTTGGTTAAAACTTACCACACTCTGACCAAGGTCACACTCAGGCAAGGAGAAACTCTGCAGAGGACTGACCTGGGGGGAAAAGCAGTTAGAACAGAGTGCACACAGCATACATCAGAAACACTTCCTTTTGTTTTGTTTTGTTTTTTTAAGATTTTAAGTAATGTCTACACCCAATGTGGGACTCAAACCCACAACCCTGAGATCAAGAGTCACATGCTTCGCTAACTGAACCCATCAGGTGCTCCAATAATATTCATATCCTAGGAGTACCAGAATAAGAAGGGAGGAAAAGATTTATTTGAGCAGATTATAGGGGAAAGAAATATGGGGAAGAAACAGATATCAAATCCAGGAGGCACAGAGAACTCCCAAAAAGCAGGCAACTGCCAAAAGTAAGCCAACACCAAGATATATTGTAGAAAAATTTGTAAAATGCAGAGATAAGGAAAAAAATCCTAAAACCAGCAAGGGAAAAGAAATTCCTAACTTACAAGGGAAGACAAATAATGTTGGCATATCCACAGAAACTTGGCAGGCCAGAAGGGAATGGCATGATATATTCAATGCGGTGAATGGAAAAAATATGCAACCAAGAATTCTTTATCCTGTAAGGCTGTCATTCAAAATAGAAAGAGAGATCAAGAGTTTCAGACAAACAAACCTGAAGGAGTTAGTGACCACTAAACTAGCCCTATAAAAAATATTAAACAGGCCTGTTTGAGGGGGCAAGAAAGATGAAAAGTGACAAAGACTAGAAGGGAACAGAGAAAATCTCTACAAATGACTTAACAAGTAATACAATGTGACTAAATTAATATCTATCAATAATCACTCTAAATGTAAATTGACTAAATGCTCCAATCAAAAGACATAGGGTATCAGAATGGATAAAAAGTCAAGACCCATCAGGGCGCCTGGGTGGCTCATTCGGTTAAGCTTCAGACTTTGATTCTGGTCATTATCTCATGATTCAGAAGTTTGAGACCCGCATTGATCTCTGTGCTGACAGCTCAGAGCTTGGAGCCTGTTTCAAATTCTGTCTGCCCCTCCCCTGCTTGTGTTCTGTCTCTCTCTCTCTCAAAAATAAATAAACATTAGGGAAAAAAAAAGACCCATCTACGTCCTGCCTACAAGAAACTCATTTTAGACCTAAAGACACCTGCAGATTAAAAGTGAGGAGGTGGAGGACCATTTATCATGCTAATGGACATCAAAAGAAAGCCAGAGTAGCAATATTTATATCAGACAATATAAATTTAAACCAAAGAGATGAAGAAGGACACTATATCATAATAAAGAGGTCTATCCAGAAAGAAGATCTGAAAGTTATAAATACTTATGCCCCCAACTTGAGAGTAGCCAAATATGTAAAACAATTAGTAACAAATACAAAGGAATTCATTGATAATAATGCAATAATAGAAAAGGGTTTTAACACCCCACTTATACCAATGAATAGATCATCTGAGTGGAAAATCAATCAGGAAACAATGACTTTCAGTGGTACACTGGACCAGGTGGACTTAATAGACATTTTTAGAATATTTCATCCTAAAGCAGCAGAATACACATTCTTTTTGAATGCCTATGAGATCCTCTCTAGAATAGATCACAGACTTGGTCACAAATTAGGCCTCAACAAGTACAAAAAGAATTGAGTTCATACCATGCATATTTTCCAACCACAATGCTATGAAACGAAGTCACACAAGAAAAAACCTGAAAAGACCATAAATACATGAAGGTTAAACATCATCCTACTAAGAAATGAATGGGTCAACCAGGAAATTAAAAAAGAAAAAAATACATGTAAACAAAGTATAATAAAAACATAATGATCCAAACCTTTGGGATGCAGCAAAAATTGCCATAAGAGGGAAATGTATAGCAATAAAAGCCTACCTCAAGAAACAAGAAAAATGTCAAATATGTAACCTAACCTTACACTTAAAGGAGCTAGAAAAATAACAGCAATTGAAACCTAATGCCAGCAGAAGAAGGGAAATAGTAAAGATTAGAGTAGAAGGGTGCCTAGGTGGCTCAGTCAGTTAAGCGTCTGACTTTGGGTCAGATCATGATCTCATGATCCGTGAGTTCAAGTCCAGTGTCAGGCTCTGTGCTGACAGCTTGGAGCCTGGAGCCTGCTTTGGATTCTGTGTTACCTCTCTCCTTGTCCCTCCCCGACTCATGCTCTGTCTCTCTGTCTCAAAAATAAACATTCAACCATTTTAAAGATTAGAGTAGAAGTAAGTAATATGGAAACAAAAACCAGTAGAACAGTTTGATGAAACCAGGATCTGGTTTTTTGAAAGAATTAACAAAATTAGAAAACCACTAGGCAGACTAATCAAAAAGAGAAGAGAAACGACCCACATAAAAATCATAAATAAGAGGAGAAATCACAACCAACACCACAGAAATACAAATAATGATAAGTGAATATTATGAAAAGATATATGCTAAAAAATTGGGTAATCTGAAAGAAATGGAGATATTCCTAGAAACATATAAACTACCAAAACTGAAACAGGAAGATATTGAAAACTTGAACAGACTGAAAACCAGCAAATATTGAATCAGTAATCAAAAATCTCCCAACAAGCAAAAGTCCAGGGCAAGATGGCTTTCCAGGGAAATTCTACCAGACATGTAAAAAAGAGTTTATACCTATTCTTCTCAAACTGTTCCAAAAAACAAACAAAAAAAAAAAAGGAAAGAAAACTGCAAAACTCACTTTATGAAGCTAGAATTACTTTTATTCCAAAACCAGACAAAGACCCCATCAAAAAAGAGAATTACAGGTCAATATCCCTAATTAACATTGATGCAAAAATTCTCAACAAGATACAAGAAATCAAATTCAACAGTACATTAAAGGCATCATTCACCACAATCAAGTAGGATTTATTCCTGGGTTGCAAGGGTGGTTTAATATTCACAAATCAATCAACATGATACAACACATTAATAAAATAAAGGATAAGAACCATATGATCCTCTCAATAGATGTAGAAAAAGCATTTGACAAAATGCTCCATTTTGATAAAATCCATTCTTGATAAAAACCCTCAACAAAGTACAGATAGAGCGAACATACCTCAACATCTTAAAGGCCATATATGAAACACCCACAGCTAATATCATCCTCAGTGGGGAAAAGCTGAGAACTTTTCCTTTGAGGTCAGGAACAAGACAGGGATGTCTACTCTCACCATTGTTATTTAACATAATACTGGAAGTCCTCAGAAATCAGACAACAAAAGAAATAAAAGGCATCCAAACTGGCAAGGAAGAAGTCAAACTTTCACCTTTCACAGATGACATGATACTCTAGAAAACATTAAAGACTTCACAAAAAAATTATAAATTTTTTGATATATGAATTTGGTAAAGTTAAAGGATACAAAATCACATACAGAAATCTGCGGTGTTTGTATACACCAATAATGAAGCAGCAAAAACAGAAAATGAGGAATTTACAATTTACAATTGCACCAAAAACCATAAGATACCTAGGAATAAACCTAACCAAAGATGTAAAAGATGTGTATTCTAAAAACTATAGGACACTTATGAAAGAAATTGAAAATGACATAAAGAAATGGAAAAACATTCCATGCTCATGAGTTGGAAGAACAAATAATTATAAAATGTCTATAACCAAAGCAATCTACACATTTTTAACAGTTTATTTAATTACTTTAAGGGAGAGAGAATGTTGTGGGGGAGGGACAGAGAGAGAGGTAGAGAAACAAAATCCCAACCAGGCTAACCACTGTCATTGCAGAGCCCCATGCAGGACTTGAACTCACAAACCGTGAGATCATGACCTGAGACGAAATCAAGAGTTGGACGCTTAACCTACTGAGCCGCCAAGGCACATCAAGCAATCTACAAATTTGATGTAATCCCTATCAAAATATCACCAGCATTTTTCACAGAGCTAGAACAATCCTAAAATTTGTATGGGACCACAAAAGAATCCAAATAGCCAAAGCAGTCTTGAAAAAGAAAAGTGAAGCTGGAGACATCACAATTCTGAACTTCGAGCTATATTACAAAGCTGTAGCCAACAAAACTGAATGGTACTGGCATGAAAACAGACACATGGATCAATAGAACAGAATAGAAAATGCAGAAATTATTTTTGACAAAGCAGGAAAGAATATCCAATGGAAAAGAGACAGTCTCTTCAACAAATGGTACTGGGAAAACTGGATAGCAACATGCAAAAGGTGCAATTGGACCCCATACACAAAAATAAATTTGAAATGGATAAAAGCCTTAAATGTGAAACACAAAACCATCAAAATGCTAGAAGAGAACACAGGCAGCAATCCCTTTGATGCTGGCTGTAGCAACCTCTTACTAGAGATGTCTCCAGAAGACAAGGGGAACAAAAGCAAAAAAACAAAAACAAACAAACAAAAAACAAAAACAAACAAAAAACAAAAACAAAAACAAAAAAAGCTGTTGAGAATTCATCAAGATAAAGAGCTTCTGCATAGCTAAGAAAACAATCAACAAAACTAAAAGACAGCCTTTGGAATGGGAGAAGATATTTACAAATGACGTATCTGTTAAAGGTTACTGTCCAAAATCTATAATGAACTTATCAAAGTGAACACTCAAAAAAATAATTAATCCAGTGAAGAAATGGGCAAAGGACATAAAGAGACATTTTTTTCCAAAGAAGACATCCAGATGGCTAATGGACACATGAAGAGATGCTCAACATCACTTATCATCAGGGAAATACAAATCAAAACCACAATGAGATACCACCTCATACCTGCCAGAATGGCTAAAAATAACAATACAGGAAACAACAGATGTTGGCAAGGATGTAGAGAAAGGGTAACCTTTTTATACTGTTGGTGGGAATGCAAACTGGTGCAGCCATTTTGGAAAATAGTATGGGGGTTCCTCAAAAAGTTAAAAATAAAACTACCCTATGATCCAGCAATCACAATATTAGGTATTTGATCAAAGGACACAAAAATACTGATTTGAAGGGGCACATACACCCTGATGTTTATAGAAGCATTATCAACAATAACCAAATTATGGAAAGAGCCCAAATGTCCATTGACTGATGAATGGATAAAGAAAATACGGTAAATACATACACAATGGAATATAAGCCAGCCATAAAAAAGAATAATGTCTTGCCATTTGCAATGATGTGGATGGAGCTAGACTATATTATTCTAACTGAAATAAATCAGTCAAGAAAGACAAATACTATATGATTTCACTCATACATGGAATTTAAGAAACAAAACTGGTAACATAGGAGGGGAAAAAGAGAGAGGTGAACCATCAAACAGATTCTTAACCCATAGTGAATAAACCAAGGGTTGCTGGAGGGGAGTTGGACAGGGATATGGGTTAAATAGCTGATGGGTATTAAGGAGGGCACTTGTGATGAGCACTGGGTGTTATATGTAAGTGTTGAATCACTAAATTCTACCCCTGAAACTAATATTACACTATATGTTAACAACTGGAATTTAAATAAAAACTTGAAACAAACAAATAATAGATCTACCCTATGATCCAGTAATCCTACTAATGTTTTTTTTACCCAAGGAATACAAAAGCACTAATTCAAAAGGATATGTACACCCCTATGTTTATTGTAGCATTATTTACAATACTCAAAATATGGAAGAATTCCAAGTATTCAGTGATAGATGAATGGATTAAAAAGATGTAATATGTATGCATGTATATATATATATATATATATATATATATATATATATATAAACATACACAATGGAATATTACTCAGCCATTAAAAAAAGAATGAAACCTTGCCATTTGCAACAATATGGATGGATCTAGAGAGTACAATGCTAAGTGAAATAAGCCAGTCAGAGAAAGTCAAATACCGTATGATTTCACTCATATGTAAAATGTAAGAAACAAAACAAGCCAAAAGAAAAAGACAGAGAGAGAGAGTGGGAGAAAGGGACAGGGACAGAGAAAGAGAGAGAAGGGGAAAGAAAAACCAAGAAACAGACTTGACTATAACAAACAGATGGTTATCAGAGGGGAGGTGGGGTATGATGGGTGAAATAGGTGAAGGGGATTAAAGATGATGAGCACTGAGTAATGTATAGATTTGTTGAATCACTATATTGTACACCTGAAACTGATATAATATTGTATCTTAACTGTACTGGAGTTAAAATAAATATTTAATAAAAAATTTAAAAATGAAATAAATTTTAGAAAATTTTGTTCAGAATTTGGTAACTCACTCCAGATAATGAAAGTAATTTAAAATCTATTTTTTAAGAATTTGTGCCCTATTTTGCATCAGAAATATGTATTTAATATTTTATAAAGCTGGATCGTATACTGAAAGAAACAGCTGTTTTATGTGCATAAGACATCCAACAAGTTTTATCATCATAAAATGTGAGACTAAGAAAATTTCAATTTGATGTTGTGCCTTCTTATTTAGATTTTATGTCAATATCAGAAATACATAATTTTAATAACAACATCATCAATGCCAGACTCTGTGCGTAGTTAGAACCTGTCAGCTCAAGCCTGACTCCACGTTTTTCTCTCACTATCGTCAATCACTTCAATGTAAGAATGATTCAAAGAATTTTTGCCTTAATTAATATTTTGCATTAGAATTACCAAGTTATGGACATTTGAGTTTTCTTTCTCAGCCTCCTCACTTAGGTGGCAGCTCATAAACATATCACTGCCTCTGGTGCTCATGTTCATAATGTAGAGCAACAATAATTATCTGCATATTAGATATTAGAAATCTATACATAGAATTCCAGTGTTGACTGCCTCTATATTTGGGAGAGGCCCATGGAGTACCAAAGATAAAAGAGATACTCCAGGAAACTAGCCTTATTATATAAACCAACACTAGAAATGCAATGGATGACAGAGATCCAGGAGAGCACCCCTTTTGCAATCAAAGATAAAATGTAAAAAAGCAATATATTGAATAAATGCCAGAGTTAAAACTCAAACCTGGACTTCTACTTCTAATTTCAGATTTTATTGTTTCATTAAATCTAAATATCAATGAATGGCATATTTTTGTCAACTTATAGATGAATCTTATTTTCAAAAATTGTCTACCAGGTAAATCTGGGCTGGAAATGATACAATGTGGCTTAAAACATTTAGCACTGTTGGGGTCCCTGGGTGGCTCAGTCAGTTAAGCATCTGACTTTGGTTCAGATCACGGTCTCAAGGTTTGTGAGTTCAGGCCCTGCATCGGGCTCTGTACTGACAGTTCTGAGCCTGCAGCCTGCTTTGGATTCTGTGTCTCATACTCTCTCTTCCCCTCCCTCACTTGTACTTTGTCTTTCTCTGTGTCTCAAAAATAAGTAAATGTAAAAAAAAAAAACCATTTAGCACTGTTTGTCACAGCTTTGTCTTTGCTGCTGTAACACAAATTCAAATAAGATGTTCTTGTTTTTTTTTTTTTTGGAAGAGTTTGAGAGAAAAATTATACAGATTCCATTTGTATCCATTTGTTGCATGGTGGGGGGTGGGGAGTGAGATATAACAGGAGAGTATTGTGTCTCTGCAATATTCTAAGGTAGTAATACTATTGTGTCCTTGTGATGTTCTGCTAACTGGTTTTAAGAACCATTTTTTGGTCACATTTCACATCTGTGAGTTTCTTTTTTTGAAATTGTTTTATGTTGTCAGGGGCAGCAACTATTGTAAGCAATCATTTCCTAGAGGTCAAGCTTACTGAGTCTCAGCCATGTGTAAATAAATTCCTCTGAGAGATGCAGGGCCAGAAAGACCCCAGGAGGACTTGCCATCCTGATATAGAGACAAGAGGCTGCAATGAAACTTTTCATGTCACATCTCATCTCTTATGATTTTTTGAAGGTGATTCCTTTCTTTGCTAGTTCCCATGTCTATAAATATTTCTTGTTAAGAAGGCAGCTGCCTGAAAAAAAGCAGAAAATCCCTAATAAAAACCTAAAAAGAACTTCTGATATAATTTCAACGAATTATTTACCACTTTTATTATTGGTAATAAGACCGTGTCTATTAAGACTCCTAAGCTACCACAGTGAAAAGGTAGCAGAGTATGGTGTGTGCCCTGGGAAGGTATCTCTACTCTGCTAGCCAAATTGATTCAACATCTTACATTTTGGCACATGGCTTCTCAAAAAACAAAAAACAAAAACAAAACAAAAAAAGTGGCATTTTGTAACAAGGATAAGCCTTCCAGCTACCCAACCAGAATCAACAGTTCTTCGGATCAAGGGAGAGTTGTTTTCCAAGTTGTCTAGTGCTACTTTTAAAGTCAATAGCATTGATTGTGATAGAAAAAAATGGAATCACTGAGCAACTTCTCTGAAGCTACCATTGGGACTGATATATTCTGCAGAACTCCCTGACATTTGAACAAGTATTTGGAGATAGTACTAAGCTAAAAGTCTCATGTAATCATAACCTGCACCCTGTCTGGATATAGTTAGTAAGCGAGAAGACAGCAATGGAGAATGTATTATTAAGCTAGTTGAGCAACACAATTTTGAAATTAGGTAAAATGACTATTTTAACTGTAGAGTAATAGATAAATATAAGTAGTGATTCAGTCAAGCAGAAGATGAATCATTAGATCCTTTTATATATGAATGGTGGGTTGAAGACATTTTTTTAGGTAACTCCTATTTTTTTTAACTAAAATAAATTTATGTAATGTTTATTTGGTTTTGAGAGACAGAGACAGCGTGTGAGCGAGGGAGGGGCAGAGAGAGAGGGAGACACAGAATCCGAAGCAGGCTCCAGGCTCTGAGCTGTCAGCACAGAGCACAACGTGGGGCTTGAACTCACTAACCGCAAGATCATGACTTGAGCTGAAGTCAGACACTTGACTGAGCCACCCAAGAGCCCCATAACTCTTATTTTTATAAGGCCTAAATTGTGGTCCTGTGAGTCAAAATTTTGGATGCTAATTAATTATTATAATAAAACAAAACACAACTGCTATCACATGAGCTACAGGCTGCTTTACCAGGCAAAGTATGAGTAGATGAAATAAATAATGATGTACCTAATGGGTGTGTTCTAATTTAGTTGTCAACAGTTTTTCCTCTGGGTTGTTTCAGTTCTAGTCACTGATTACACAGTATTCATCAAGGCCATGACACTGAACATCCTTTCTTAAACACATTCCTGCTTCTCCTAATGTATTTACCATTGTGTTGAATAACCCAACACAATGAGATCAGAAAACAAGAAAATTGTATATTATAATATTGTCCTTACCAATACTCAGACAATTAAATTATCTTGGACACTTTTGGTCACAGAACAAGGTCACAGCTCTCTCCCCTAGCTTGGTCCTACTTCTTACAAGAATCATGGAGAAAGACTATGATGTGGGGGCAGGTTTAGCCACTATTTCTCCATCTGTCAAACTTCCTCTTCTCCCCAGTTTGTTACCAAGGATTCTGACTTCCAGCATAAGAGTGGGTTTGCTGGAGTTTGGGGTGGGAAAGGGGAGGAGTAAGGAACTTAGGGGGATAATTAGCATGAGGCAAGGTCTTATGAAGGTCTTATCTGACTGGTACTTTTTTTTTTATCTGAGACAAGTCAACTCTCCTCTCTAAAGATCCTTTTATTTTGTATGGGTTGAATTAGTTTTTGTCATCTTCCTAGCAAGTTCTGCCAAAGCAATCTAGCACCAAACTTTGGAACACATAAAGAGCCCCATTTTAACATCCTATATCCTGTGTGCCTTCCTTGCTAAAGTCCCTAAGTTTTCTGACCCATAGTGTCTTCTAATTTTTTTCTCTACTATTCCTGCTAGGAACGTTTGTCACACCACTGATTTTTCCAAGTAGGTTTGTGACTACTTTGAATCATTTCATGACACCAGTTTGGGGGAAAATTACAAGCCATATATAAATACATGAGGTTTTTCATATATAAGATTTATTTTGAAGAACATAAGCTGCTCTGCTAATCCACAGAATTAATAGTATGGTGTCTTTATAACCCACAATAATTAAACATTCAGGTAATAGGGTTGATAGAAATAACATTAAATATATATATTAATTGTAAATAAGTAAAAGTTCTTTAAAAATATGTTATTATTCATTTTAACTTAATTTAATTAAGTTAAATTAAGTTAGGTTAAATTAACTTAATTAACTTTATTTAATTAAGAAATAAAGGTCTTAAGCAATGGAATATTAAATATAGAGAATAATTTAGATTAATAAAGTATATTCACTTTTATTTTAACTGATCACAAATTGGGTATTCAGAAAAATCAAACAATCCATATAATGGACAGTTGCAAAAATTATCTTTTATCATTATAGAATGTCCAAAGAAATAAAATATGAAAAATTACTGTTAAAATAAATCTTTGGTGTAATTTATTTCTCTTTGTTGAATCATGAGACTCTTGCCACAAAATTATGACTGTCTTTATTTACTTATTTATTTTTAATGTTTATTTATTTATTTTGAGAGGGAGAGAGAATGGAGGTGACCATGAGCTAGGGAGGGGCAGAGAGAGAGGGAGAGTGAAAATCCCAAGCAGGTTCCCTGCTGTCAGTACGGGGCCCCAGCAGACCCATATCCCAGGAACCGTGAGAACATGACCTGAGTGAAATCCAGAGTCAGACGCTTAACTGAACCACCCAGTTGCCCCAGAATTGTGACTTTAAAAATAAGATGCTATTGGGGTGCCTGGGTGGCTTAGTAGGTTAAGCATCCAATGAGTTTAGCTGTTTGCTAAACTGTGGAATTTTGCTTTAGATATATATTATGTAAAGTTCAATAAAATACTATGTGCATTTGAGCTAAACTATGATGTAGATTACAAAAATAAAAAAGCATCAGTAAAAATTTACCTAAAGGATGATATGTAGACAAAGACAATTTTTGAGGGAGTAAGATTCACTTTATTGATTTTTGTTCAATAGTCTTCCCTTTGTCTTGAGAGATTAAATTTGTGGACCTACCTTGATTTCTTTACAAGTAGAAAACAGGAGAGAAGTGGCTGTACACCAATGAAGAAGGCAGTTAGGTTATAAGTGCTATTTCTCTTTAAGAATAGCTTCTTCAGTCACCGGTCATGAACGTGACCTTACTGCTCAAAGCTAACTGGGTCCTTAATTGTTTGATTTCAGAAAGCAGATGAGTTAACCCAACCATACTATCAATGTCACATGTAGTCTCATGTTCATCATAGGTCAGTAAGAAGGTAATGCCAAACTCTGTCTTCCATTAGAAGTCTCTTTGTGTTCTTATATGGCCCTTACTGAATACCTGTACTTTGGTAAAATCTTAACTGCACTATTGCTGATGTATAGACATTTACAAAATATGAAAGGTAGAATTTTTCATTATTTAATTTTCCTAGCCATTGAAACAGTTCATAGCTCATCAAATATTTGTTTCTTGGTAAGTTGTTCATTTTAAGTTTGGGAAAGTACATCATCACAGAATTAAAATGGTTGCATTAAATACATAAAAAATATTAAATGCTGGTTGTTTGGATATCAAGACATCAGCTGATAATGCTTTTTGAGAGATTAGGTTTTATTTCTTTGTTAAAAGAATACCATTTCTATAACTTTTGTAAAATCATTGCAACTTATTAAAGGGCCCAACTTTTAAAAAGTTCAAAATTACTTTCAAAAGTATGCATGCAAACAGTTTAGTAAAATATCTAACTACTCTGTTTAATTTGTACGTGCAAATTATCTTTTTACATGGAAAGTTTGTGTATGTAATTATACAGCCTCATCAAAATTCAGCCTTAAATGTCAGAACTATTTATCTACTCTCCTAGAAAACTTTATAATTGAAAATTAGGCTGAGTATTTTAATTATTACAGATTTTTAAAATTTATCAAAACATGACAAATAGAATGGTAGAATTAATAAACAACTGTAAATAATCTTTTCCACCACTGCCACTTTAAGGAAATGTATGTGGACTGCAGACTGCTCTGGTAGTAATCTCTTCCTCAGTGAAACAAAGAAACAAAAATCAGAATGCATAATGTCAATTATATAAACAATACAATTAGGTTAATGAAGAAATAAGAGAAAAATGTATAGTCTTGCACATTTAGTCTCTCAAATTTTATTTATTGAGCAATGACTAGATATTAGTTATTGTGATATAATTTGGATATATAGATATGAATAAAATTTGGTTTCTGAGATGTGTAATTTTCTGAGTGCAATCAGATAATTACAGTAAAATGCTACAGTGATATATGAAGGTTTTAACATAATTCTTTAGAATGCCATCGATAACTCAGACTAGGTTGGTAAATAAGTCTGACAATAAATAAAGCTTGGGCTAGTTCTTCAAAAATGATTTAAATTTGATAAACAGATAAATTAGATAGATAGCTGGTAGATAAGCAGAAAGAAAGTTCTAGTTTATAAGACTAGTGTAAGCAAAGCACAGAGAAAAAAGGCATGATGAGTTTGAGGAATATGTGTATTCCAGTAGAAGCAACAGATAAGAAAAAGTGGGAAAGTCTGAAGCTGAACAAATTTATAAGGCCATTTTTTTTGTCAGCTGAAATATTCCAGACATCATTTAATGGGTACCTAAACAAGAAAAATCACCAGGCTCTAATGTGATCATCTCTGTGTTTGTATGTATAATTGTTTTGAAAAGATTTTGGGGAAAGAAGAAACAGTAGTCTAAGATGCCATAGGAGTGCTGAGAAATAGATACTGGGAAGGGAAAATGCAGAAAGAGACTTATTAGGGACCCTTCCCCTAACCAAATAGTCAATAAGACCCTTTTATGGTCAATATGGATGGGGCTATAAAATGAGAAGCAGTGCCCTGTAGAGGTAAAGCAGAGAAGGTAACTGGCCAATGCACATGCAGATCTGAGGGCACCCTGCAGAATTCTCTTTTTACTCATCTTGCTCCTGGGCATCTAAGCCCTTTGATTTTTATTCTTTTTGGTTCAAATACCTCATTCGGATTTTCTTTAAATCCTAACTCAGTTGGACTGCTGCACATAGTAAACATTTTGTGAAAATGTGTTCAGTCTTCTGACCATTTTTCTGATACTATGTCCCAATGTTTTCTTTTCTGATCAATGCTCCCAGAATATTTTTCACTGTGCTTAGCCCCAAGATCATACTTGTTTTATATCATATATGTGTAATTGTTTTATAGGAGGCTTAGTCTGCTTTGAATTAGAAAATTGAATAACTCTACAAGATTAATGGGCACTGTCATAAAAAACAAACAAACATTTCCCCAGTCATGATTCATCGCTCACCAATATTTTCATTCTCTTCATCTTTCCCCATCTTGATGTTGCTGTTCTGGTTCATTGCTGTTTGAGAAGTGTATTTTTCCATGAATTTGGCTCAGATGTGGTACATGGTTGATATACTGCTGCTCCTTGCTATACTCCAGTATCTTTCTTTCATCCTGACAGATAAGGTTTCATAGTTTTCAATCTTTTCTCTCAATAGACTGTTGATATCACTCAAACCTCATGCTTACGACACTCCAGTTGAGAGGTCAGACACCACTCTGTTGTACATTTCCTTTTGCCCATAACTTCTACTTTATATGCAGAAGCTTACAAAATTTTCTATTTATCATCAGTATTTAACAATGTTGCTCATGCTTATTTCTTTTCTCACCAATCCAGCCTGGAACACAGTAAGTCCTTTCAATCCACAGATCCTGGTTTTTCTTCAGTTCACTTAAATTTTCTGCTAGTGTTTAAACTTTGCCTCTCCTGCATTTGTTTATTTTCACTCTTCCTGGAAAAACTTTATATTCCAACGCCAGGTCTCTTGGTTCCCCCTCCCAAATGCCTTAACTTTCTCTCATCTCTTTATCTCTTTGCTGTTGCTTTACAGTATTTCCCGTATTTGATTCATTAAAGTATTAAATATACCAAAAATGTTCAAAATAATAGTAAAAGTCAAGATCTCAAAAGATACAGAGCAAAAGTCAATATTGACTTCAAAAGTCAAGCTTTAAAAATGTCATTTTATGAGAAACTATTCTTATTTTTAAAAAATGAAAAGAATATAAGAGTTTTCTCATATAAGTCCAGTTAAGATAGACTCATTTTTTACAAGGATGTACGTTAATGGAATGCTTATAATGATGATGGCAGTATAAGCCTGTGCAAACTTTCAAAAGGATTTTAAGCTGTGAGTATCCAAAGTTTTTATATTGCATATTTTCAACCCAGCAATTTTTTCCTCTAAAAATTTACATATAAGGAATAAAATGAAGGTTATGTAAAGAAGTGCTTATCATAGCTTTGTTCATATTGGGAAAAATGTAATGTTTATTATGTTTTTGTAGTATGTATAACATACATGTCATTTCCCCCCTCTGATTTATTTTCAGAAATTCTCCCAAATATTGTTTGTCAGCAATGTGATTATGATGCGACTCGGGACTGTTTTCTTTAGTTTTATTCTTTTTGGGGCTCACTGAACATTTTGTTTCTGTGGCTTATACTTTTCATAACTTTTAGAAATTTTGTGAACATTATTTCTTCAAATATTTTTTCTTCTGCTTGACATTGTCTAATATGTCAATTAAGCCTTATTTAACTCTTCAGTCCTTTTTCCTCTTTGTATGCCATTTCAGATAATATCACTGTATCTTCAATTTCACAGACCTCTTTCTAAAGCTTAATCTGCCATATCATCTCTCCAGTGAAGTTTTATTGTATACATAGCATTTTTTATTTATAAAAGCTCCATTCAAGTCTGCTTTATATCTTTATTCACTCTCTTAGTTATGTTTTCATTCCCATTCTTGACAATATTTACAATATTTTTATTTTTTTTATTATTTTTGTCTGCAAATAGGTCATCTCTCTCATGTCTGCATCTGTTTTAATTTACTGAATTTATTCTTGTATCATTAGTCATATATACCTGTTTCACCGTGTTGTTTTTTATATCTGGTAATTTCTGTTGGCTTCTGGGCACTATGAATTTTATTTTGTTGCTTATAGAATTTTGTTGTTTTCCTTTAAATAGTGTTGGATTTTTGTTTCGGCATGTAATTAAATTATTCACAGACCATCAGGCCATTTAAAGTATGGTTGCCATAGGGGGACAGGGGGCTGGAGGTGGGCAAAATGGGTGAGGGGGAGAGGGAGGTACAGACCTCCAGTTATGGAATGAGTAAGTCATGGGAATAAAAACATTGTAATAGCGATGTAATGGGACAGATGGTAGCTATACTTGTGGTGAACATAGCATCCTGTATAATCTTGTAAAATCACTAAGTTGTACGTTTGAAATTATCTATCATCTATCCGTGGATAGATGATAGATTTGAATATAATTGTCAGCTATATTCAAATAAAAAAAGTGTGTGTGTGTGTGTGTGTGTGTGTGTGTGTGTGTGTTTTAAGGTTTTTTGTTAAGGCATGCTCAGAGTAGCCTTTATCTAGGGCTAATTTAACCCTGTTTTTAAGGCATTTTTCTGATTATTCTCCCCATTGCTCTGTGTAAAGAGGTATGGGCCCTCTGATATGGCTGATGGCAATGCAAACTCTTCCCTGATCTGTGTAGGCTCTCTTACGGTTCCCTCTCCTTCGCTGTGACTTAGAAAGTGCCTCTGATAATAAGCTGAAAAATTTATATAACACCTGTCTTTTTTTCACCTTCTTTCAAGATCACAGTCTTTATTGCTTGTTGTCCAACATTTGGATACTGTAATTTCACATATATTGCCTGGTTTCCCAAATGTTTATGGCAGAAAGGCAATTCTTGTAGTATTTAGTTTTCATGGGCAGAAATAGAAGTCAAAGTTGGAGTCAATGGTGGATTTGCATCTAGGGCCCAGAGGCAAGTAGTGGTAGCTACTCTAGCATTGTTCAGTGGGCCAGTGTTGGAGGGCACTGTGATGCCAGCTTCCAAAGTGAAAGTCTAGTCTTCTTCAACTTATAGTGTGAGTTGAGGCATTGTTTCCCTGGCTTTGGGGAAGTTCTGAATGTACTATGACCTATTCAATATCTTTGAAATTAATCATGTTTTTACTCAAATTAGCAAGAATTTGCTAATTTTGCTTCCTACTAAGAATCTTAAAAGTTATAATGTCATTCATAATTTTATTAAATTCATGCTGTAAAAAAAATCTTATCCTCATGCCTGTAGGCTCAGGAAACATTTTTCCCATTCCTGGCGTACCATCAGTATTTAATTTTATATCTAAAGGGCATTTTAGCTTTAGTAAATTTCCTCAGGCTACTATATAAAATTGCAAAGCTAAGTCATTCATTTACAGCTAAATATATAACTGTAACAAGATGCAAATTGGTTTGTTTTGCATTACCAGTTGAGTGTCCACCTTTAGAAAATCTGTAAAATGTTTCATCAGATTCTGAAAACCTGCTATAAATGTGTGCAATCCGAACACCACAATGATTCTGTTCAAATATTTAATGGCATCAGGCTAAGCCAGTCTAATATATCCATCTTTTATTAAGGATTATAATATTCAAATTTATTGTGTTCACCATTTTTGTATGCATTACTACATTGAGTAATGCCTAGCCTGTAGAACTACAATTTCCAAGTCTTTTGGTCAAAACCCCATTCTACACTGGACAATGTTTGGAGAATTCTATCACTCACTTTACTTACTCTTCTTATTCTCTGATTATATGATGGACTAATTCACATTTGTTTGCTTTAAATTTATTTTTGCTTCTGCTAACATATTCCATTAGGTTACAATCAAGCCTTTTAGATCGGGAATTTTTCCCTTTTTTTTATGATTACTTTGCTTTTTGTTTTGTTTATAATGCGTTGTTACTTTTAATCCTTTGGAACAAACTTTCTAATCCATAAACAACAATAATCGTAGCTAAGGACAGAGGCACAATTTGTTTTTGTTTTTGTTTTGTTTTGCTTTACCTGAAAGGATATAGATAAGAGAGAGACATTGACTTTCAAGTTAACAAAATATAGTTGGATTGGTAAGCAGCCAGTCATTTAAATGGTTTCATCATGAAAGAGAACCAATCAGAAGGATTTGCTATTCAAATTGATCTAAATTTTCTGTCTGTGGAAGTGTTTGGGTGGCTGGCCTAAAGATAAGCAGGGAAAAGCAAGTAAAAAATAAAGTAAGTAGAAAGATATGCAATATATTAATAGATTATAACTAATAACAGAAAATAAAAACTGCAAGAATGAAAAAGTGGGAATGGATAGAAAATACATGTATATTTATTGAATGGCTAAAATGTGTCAGACATTATCCTGTATGTGATACATGTCAAATCACTTTTAAATAGGATTTATTGTCCTCATTTTGCATATGAGTAAAGGCGAGACCATGAAATTTGCATCAGGTTGTTTAGCTATAAGTTGTACGTCTATGATCTAAATTCAGGCAATTCCACTCCAGATGCCATTATGCATTACCTTAGTATGAAATCAAAAGTCATTTGTTACTCTTCCAATATCTTAACTTTAAAAAAAATGAGTAATAAAGAAAACACATTTCTTTTCCCCTAATAGAATAATATAAAATCAGAGAAGTAACAAATGACCCTGGATTTCATACTTATTTTGCATGGTGGCATCTTGAGCAGAATTGCTTGAGTTTAGACCATTAGTGAATAAATTACAGCTGAACCACTGTATGCAAGTTCCATAGCCTCCTCATTTATGCATATGTAAAACACAGATAATAAGAAACCCTATCTAAATGTGCATTTTACATGTAAAAAGTTTCTGAAAAAGTGTGACACATTTCAGGTACTCAATAAATGTCAGTGTTGTAATTATTATCTGACAGGGTTAGTGGGAACTAAAAGTTGGTATCATGATTAAAGAGTAAAAAACCAGTTTTGTGCAGGTGTTGATAAAGTTATCCGTATAAATTGTGCTTCAGTTGCTTGATAAAATTCCAGGAGAAGGTATAGAAAAAAATGTAGAAATGTGAGTAAAGAAAATGAAATACCAAGTTGGGATTTATTGCTTTCATGTTTGTCTCTATAGAAGTGATGGATAAACTTAAAGAAAATGAGATCAACACGGAACAAGAATAGAGAGAAGACCAAATAGGGAGGATTTGTTGCACATCAGACTTATTCTAACTCAGTCACTGTATTTACCATCTTGCTTAGCATCTTTGAAAAGCACAAAATATTATAAATAAAAAAGGATTGTTAGTGAATATATTTCTATAATCTTAGATAAAACAGAATTATTTAAAATGTTATTTAAAATTTTACATAGTCCAGGGACGCTGGCTGGCTCAGTTGGTAGAGCACCTGACTCTTAATCTTGGGGTCATGAGTTCAAGCCCTACACTGGGCATGGAGCCTACATAAATAATTAAATAAAATAAAATAGTAAAATTTGACACAATCCTTAAAATCCATAGACATGAACAGATTCTTTGATATTTAATGAAATATTATTGATAAACAAATCAACAGATAAATTGGTAAATAGACTGGTAAATAAAAAACATATACAATTATATATATTATGGACATTGAGTTTGAATAAATATAATGTTTGTCTATCTATTTATCTATCTACCCATCTATCTTGACAAAAGCAAACAGTTCTACAGTATTGTATTAAGTCCTGGAAATAGTCACTATTCAGTCTGACATTTAATAAAGAAATAGCTCATATCTGAAGTTGAAGCTAGAGTCACTAATACATGGAATCACATTTAAAAAATCACATTTAAAGAATAAACTCATATTTAAAGAATATTTTTAAAAACATTTAAAAATATTTAACATTTGAAGAATAAATTAAAAAAAATGTTTTTAAAGGGGCTCCTGGGTGACTCAGTCAGTTGAGTGTTTCTTGATCTCAGCTCGGGTCATGATCTCACGGTTCATGAGATCCAGTCCCACATCAGGCTCTGTGCTGACAGTGCGGAACCTGCTTGGGATTCTCTCTCTCTCTCTCTCTTTCTGCCCCTTCTCTGGTCTCATGTTTTCTCTCTCAAAATAAATAAATAAACATTAAAAAAATGGTTTTAAAGAAATCTTCTGACAGATAATTTGTCAACACTGAAAATGAATAAATACTAGCCCTAGCTTTTTACTCATTTACCTTACTCATTTCTGGGCAAATTGGGAAGACACTTGTGGGTCAATTGCATACCCATCTCAGCCCTTGGAGATCTTCAGTATTCCCATGGATTGAGGTCACTTTACCCTTAGGCATTATGTAAAATAAAATTATTAAAATACATAAGAAAATTTATAGTTTATATATCTTATATACTATATATTATATATAGCACCATAATATATAAATTATAGGTAATATATACTTATATATAAGCTATAATATAATTATATATATCACCTATACAAATTTATGGAGAAATACCTAGAAAGAATGAAATAGTAAAGACTACAGATGATGTAAACATCATCATCAACACTGAAGAAGACTCAATACAATATCTGCATTGTATATATTCTTTTCAAGTGTACACTGAATATTTACCAAAAATTTGCCTGCAGCAAGTGTGAACAAATTTCTAAATATAATAAATCATATAGAGTGTGGTCTCTGTCTTTACTGGGACTAAGCTACATACTAAGCTAGAGAACATAATGTGTTTGAAAGCTAAGCAAACATTTCTAAATAACTGATGGCTAAAAGAAATCACCATGGAAACAACAAAATGTTTAGAACTAAATAAATACCAAAATATGACATGTAAACCTTATAGAATGGAGCCAACACTGTGCTTAGGGGGGAATCTGTAGTCTTTAATAAAACCTTTATTTTATTGTGAAAGATAAAAAGGTAAAAGCCAATCACCTAAACATTGTGTCAAGAACTGGAAAAATACATAGAAATTAAATCTACCATAACATATAAATAGAAAAAATAAAATAAAGTAAATTATTTTATTAGAATACAAATATAAAACAGAAAAGATAAACAAATTGGTTAATTAAAAAATAAATGAAATTGATAAACTTCTGCCATGACAGACCAAGATAAAAAGGAAGAGAGCACAAATGATCATATTAATATGCAAAAGGGACAGCGCTACAGATACTACTAGACTGAATCTGAAGATGATATTATGAATAACTTTGATAATTTAGATGAGACACATAAATTCTCAGAAAATCATAATTTACCAAGACTGACAAAATAAAAAATTATAAATTCTAATATTCCCATAAATATTACAAATACTGAGTCTGTAATACAAAATCTCCCATAAAACTAAACACTCATTGGTCTTCAACAGTGGAATCTAGCAAACACCAAAAAAAAATAATAATGCCAATATTATGAAAACTTTTTCAGATAACTTGTCTTATGACAGAAAACAATATCAAATTTGACATTGTGTATCAAAAAAGGAAAATCTTTATTACCATAGATGACAAGTTGTAAACAAAACATTAATAATATAACTAATAACATATAAAATAAATCAGTTTTATTCCAAGAATCAAAGGGTAGTTTAATATTTGAAAATCAACTAGTTTAATTGCCATGTGATCAAGCAAATCCCACTTCTGGGCATATGTTCAAAAGAACTGAAATCAGTATCTCAAAGAGATGTCTACACTCCCAAGTTTATTATAGCATTATTCAAAATAGCCAGGATATGGAAACAACCCAAGTGTCCATCAACAGATGAATTGATAAAGAAACTGTGGTGTGTACCTACAATGCAATAATATTCCACCTCAAAAAAAGTAAGGAAATCCTGATATTTGCAACAACATGGGCAAACATGGAGGACATTATACTGAGTGAAATAAGTCAACACAGAAGGACAAATACAGCCTGATTTTACTTATATGAGTTATCTAAAAATCATCAAAAACTCATAAAAGTACAGAATATAATATTAGTTGCCAGGAACTGGGGAGAGGGGGTTAAAGAAAATGAGGAGTTGTTAAATATATATAAAATTCTAGTCATGATAGGTCAATTAGTTCTAGGAATATGTTGAGCAACATGATTCCTATAGTTAACAATATGGTATTGTGCACTTCAAAATTTGTTGAGGGTAGACAGCATATGAAGTGTCAGTAATGCACCAAAAAGGGACACAAGGAAACTGACAGGTGTTGGATAAGTCTATTACCTTGATTATGGTGATGGTATCATAGGTGTTTGAACATGTTCAACTCATCCAATTGTACATATTAAGTATGTGCAGTTCCTTATATATCAATTATATCTTACTAAGGGTGTTAAAAAGAAGAGAATGTCTTACCAGTGTAAAAGTGTAAAAAACAAACAAACAAAAAACAGAATAGAAATCCAAAACCACACATATGTATATCTTAACACTTCATTTAGGACAAACTTGGCATTCTGAAAACAGTGTATCAAGGATGGACTTTTCAACATATTGTGATAGATTCATCCAGTTATCTGCATGTAGAAAAATGACAGTTGAGACGAACGGATAAAGAAGTTGTGGTTTATATATACAAAGGAATACTACTTGGCAATGAGAAAGAATGAAATCTGGCCATTTGTAGCAACGTGGATGGAACTGGAGAGTGTTATGCTAAGTGAAATAAGTCAGGCAGAGAAAGACAGATACTGTATGTTTTCACTCATACGTGGATCCTGAGAAACTCAACAGAAGACCGGGGGGAGGGAAAGTGGGAAAAAAGGTTACAGAGAGGGAAGGAGGCAAACCATAATAGACTCTTAAATACTGAGAACATACTGAGGGTTGATGGAGGAGTTGGAGGGAGGGGAAAATGGATGATGGGTATTGAGGAGGGCACCTGTTGGGATGAGCACTTGGTGCTGTATGGAAACCAATTTGATAGTAAAGTTCATATAAAAAATAAAAATAAATAAAAAAACAAAAAACAAAAAAGAAAAATGACAGTTGCTCTCTGTATTTTACCACGCACAAAAAGAAACCCCTGATGATGTGATTATTTAAAAATAAAATGTAAAAATGCTTACCTTATAGAAGGCACTGGAATAAAAAAGATTTCTTTAATAAGATTGAAATTATGAGGTCCCTGGATGGCTCAGTCGGTTGAGCATCTGATTCTCAATGCCAGCTCAGGTCATGATCTCACAGTTTGTGGGTTTGAGTCCCATATTAGGCTCTGCACTGACAGCATGAAGCCTGCTTGGGATTCTGTCTCCCTCTCTCTCTGCCCCTCCCCTACTCACTCTCTATCTCTCTCTCTCTCTCAAAATAAATAAAAATAAACTTAAAAAAAACAATGTTGAAATTATATTACCTTAAAGGAAATGTTAAAATTAAACCATACAAAAGAAACAAATAAAAAGAAATCTCCTCATAAAAGTTGACATTAAGAGAGAAGAGTGATAACCAATAGGATAAGAAAATATATTTTATATATAACTGTTAACATTTACTCAAATCAGTCATTAGGAAAATGGCAGGTTGAGCACCATCTTGATTGCTGAATTTTAAACTCTGATAATTCTAAGTTTGACACAGATATGGAGTAATGAGAGCTCTCAACCACTGGTGATTGAAGAACAAATTGATAAAGATGACTTAAAATCATCTCCATGAATGTTTTTTGGCAGAATCTCCTAAGGTTGAATATGCAGGTCCTTTGTAACCATATATACTCAGGTATACACTCAAATTGAAATTTGCACATGAACACCAAAGACCTACAAACATATTCTTAGCAACATTATTCATAATAGCCCAAACAGAAAAGAAACCCATATTTCTTTTTGACATTTTAAGGAACTGTAGCATATTCATAGAATGCAATTACATATAACAACATATGTGTTATAGCTATATACTATAACATGAATGAAAAATACCAGCATAATGGTGAATAGAAAAAATTAAGGAAAAAAATACATATGCCTTGAAACAAAATAGTATGTAGAGTTAGACATCAAGATAGGGCTGTCTTTGTGGTAGAAGCTATGAATAGGAAATTATTTTGGGGGTGCTAATAAATCTCTACTGTTTGACCTGGCATGGTTAGAGAAGTGTATTTATTTTGTAACAATTCATTGATTTCAACAAATAAGATTTATATACTGGTGGATTTTTGAAATTTCTATACATATATGTGTATGCTAAATTTCATATGTAGACATTATGTATATATGCATTAATAACAAATAAGGAAATGGCCAACCAGACATGATTCAGTAAAAATAATACATGTAAAGATTTATACATCACCACATACATAAGATATTGAAATGATTTAATACTGAATATAAAGTAACTGCACATAAAATATGTAATGGAAATTTGAGGAACTTACTAATGACTAGAAATATTTTGTAAGTATACCCATTGGAAATTTTATGAATGAAAAAAGTAGAATTGTTTATAAATAAAAAGTATGCTCTACTTTGTAGATTAGAAAAAGCTGGAGAGAGATTAATGAACTAGAAAGTAGATATGACAATAGTGCAAAAATTTTGGCAGAGAAAAAATATGGAGAATATGAGTGACTCAAAACTATTGAGCAGAATGAAAATATCACATATAGTTCATCACAATTTTGAATGGTGACACTTATCTCTCAAATTTCTCTCCTTGAGTATAATAGGCTGAATGATAACCTCCATAGATGTTCACATCCTAATCCTCAGAACCTATGAATATGTTACCTTGAATGATAAAAGGGAACTTGCAGATTTGATTAAGAGTCTGCAATGGGTGATTACTTTGGATTATGTGGGTGGTCCAATGAAGCAAAAGGATCAGACTCAGTATTAGGAGATATAAGCACATAAGAAAGAATTTAGAGTGATGTATAGAAGGAGCCATGAGCCAAGGAATAAAGGAGCCCGTAAAAGCTAAAAAAGGCAAGGAAACAGGACTCTTTCCTGAAGCCCCCAGAATGAACACAACTCTGTAAAACTTTAAATTGAGACTTCTAACCTCAAATACTCTAAGAGACAACGTCGTACTGTTTTAAGCCACTGTGTTTGGGGTAATTTGTTGCAGCAGCAATAGAAACCTAATACAGTAAATTTGCTAATACATTCTCATTTAGCTACCTTTTTTCTTCAGTGCAAAATCCAGATGGGTCAACATATAATCTCACCCAAATTCCAAATATTGTCATTCTGTTTTATACATCTGAGACTGCTAATACATCTCATGTACCTAGCTTATTTGGCCCATAAAAAATTCATCTCTTTCTCTCTCTCTTTTTAAATAAGATGGCAGTAGACTGAAAGGGTAGGCCCTCAGGTCCCCTGCCCCAGCTTTAGGCAGAGTATCTTCTATTTTTTGAACATCCACTAACCAACCAGTCCCTTAACTAATCTTGATGTAAACATGCCAATATCCTGATAAATACTTGTGGCTAGTCAGCTACTCTCTAATATGCCCACACAGTTATGGTCTTGTCTCACAAATTCCATGTTACCTTACCAAAAGTTAGTTATGTTTTTCTAAAATCTTTTTGTGTTAGTTGCACTTGTTTTCATAGGTATATTTTTAATTAAGCTTAATTAAAATTATATGAACCAACACAATATGAAGGCAAAAGAAAATTTTTTCCACAAACGCTAAGTTATATGCACCGAAAAGATTCAATAAGAGCTGGTCACTAAAAATATTGTTTAATTAGATTAAAAAATTAGGGCAAAATTGAAAGCTATCCAAAGAGGTTTATGTACGTAGCTTTCTTTTTGCAAGTGTAAAAGTTCATCTCTTAATGACAGTTGCAAACCCAAATGCTAGGTTTTGGTCCTCCAAAATTGCTCATTTTCTATCAACACAGCTCTTAGAAATGAAGGTGAAACCCATGAACAGAGTCTATGAACTGATTTGTAGTCCCTGACCTGAAAACACTTCTTTCCTCCCCCTTATATCATTAAAGTAGTAGTTTGCTTTTATTTGAGAGGGCAACAAAATGTTGTCAAATCTTAAAGTCTTATCTCAAGAATTAGAAACTCTTTATCTTTCATGACATAATCTGGAGGAAATTTGTGAGCCTCAAAGATCACTACCCCTGTCCTTTATGTTGATAATGCTATGCTAGTTGGAGCTGGTGAATAGTAAATATGAACACTGAATTGCTTAACAAGACACATCTACACCAGAGGTTATGAGATAAATGCCTGAAAAAGTTGAGGAAAACTATCACGTCATTCAAATTATCAAGAGTCCAGAGGTCTGGTACCAGTCAGGTTATTCCCTCTAATGTGAAAAAAACATGAATTACCAAGGAAAATTATATCACGTTATGTGGGTCTTTTTAGATTTTGGAGAAAACATATACCACATTGCACATTTTTCTTTAACTCCTTTACTCAACTTCTTTGAGGACATCAATTTTGAGCGTGGCTTGCAGAAAGAAAGGACCCTACAACAGATTCAAGTTATGACACAAGCTTCCCTGAGCCTTGGCTGTAGAGCCTAGAAAATTCAGTAATATTGGGATTACCTATGGTAGAAACTAATTATGGTATATTGTTTCCAAAGATGGTCACTAACAATTTCACCAAAAAATTGTGCATGCCAGTCTCCCATCAAGAGAGGAAGACTCTTTTTCCTTCCTTTGAATCTGGGTTGGACTTTTGATTGGCTTTAATCAAGAGGATGAAGTAGAAGTAATACAGTACCAGCTATTAGCTGACTCTTAAGAGGCCTGGCAGCACCCATCTTCATTTTCTGAAGGACAACTATGCAAAAAGTTTCAAACTAGATCCCTGAATGCTACTGGCTAGGTGAATTGACAGATTGGATTCCAACAGGAACCAATTTGGTTCCAGTTTGTCAATTGACAATTTGAAACAATAGATTACAAAAGCAAGGCAAGGGGCAAGTAGGACTATATTTGGAGTTAATTAGGGTGCGTCTTAGTAATTTCTTGCCAGGTATTTCCTAGGTAAAAAAGTCAAAACAACACACGCATATGCACACACATACACACACACACACACACACACACACCACATACAAGTAAGACAACCAACAACTCCTGCCACACCATCAATTAAAGAATCACAAACAACTGAAATGCTCATAGAAGGAAGGCACCTGTTGGGATGAGCTCTGCATGTTGTATGGAAACCAATTTGACAATAAATTTCATATTAAAAAAATAAATAAATAAATAAAAGACAAAAAAAAGTTAATGGGAACCTGAAACAGGTAGGGGATAAAGGTATCTATACTAACCAGTTTAGAGCTCTTTACCCAGCCTTAGAAGCAAAGGCAGTAGTGACTAGTATTTTAGGTTTTATGTGGGAATATGAGAGAACTGATATCACTCCAAATTATAAGGCAGTTAATCTGATTTGTATCGTGTGTTGGGGACGTAGACTTTTCATCCAACTGAAAGCCAGGTGCTGAGGGGTATGATGTGTGAACAGTGTTGAATATCTTCTGTTTGACTGTCCATTCTACTCTTAATTATCTTTGCACCCCGCCATCTACTCCAAGAAGCTGACCTATATAGATAATCAATAGAATCTCTTAGCCTACACTCTTTTTTTCATCCTAAAACTGTACATTTTTTCCTTCTTCTTTTGTTTTTGTTTTTTTCCCCCATAAATGTTTTATTTAGTTTTAGTAGTTAACTTATAGTGTAATAATGGTTTCAGGAGTAGAATTTAGTGATTCATCACTTACATATAACACCTATACTGTTAAGTCCAATGTTATCAAAAGGAATCCTTAGCATGTTTGGAAAGAGGAGAGTAAGATCAGGGTATCAGTTTCTCTAACTCCTTCCGTGTTTGATAGATCTAGGCTGGCTGTGCCTCTTGAAAGAAAGCCACTGCCCCAAAGTAACTTTTCCACAAGACTCTCTCCTTAGTTCCAGTAACCTGCACCCTTCCTTCATCTCTCATGACCGTATGGATGATAATGGCCACTTTAATACTAGCCATGCCTGTTTTTATGTTGTGCAAAGCTCTGTAAATAACTCATTTTTGATACCTTCCTTATATATCCTAATTAGTTTGTGCTTTCTGTTCCCTAATAAGATCCTGGCTGATACTGTAGTTATTTTAAAGGAGGGAAAGTAAGGCATATGGAATAAGAGAGAGCCACTAAAGTTGACAAAAATAACTGGTAACATTTTAGTTTCCCACACTTCTTTCATTACCCCTAGGAATCAAGGTATTTTATATACTACATTGCAATAGAGTACAAAAAAGTATTTTCTAGACTGTATCATAGTCTTAAAATTCTATCTATAAGTCCTTCCATGAGATGTTTTTTTTTTCCTACTCATCATTATCTGCCTCCCTCCTACCTTTTACATCCTGGCTTACTACTGTCAACTCAGGCTCATCTTCTTTTGCCCTCTCTTTCACCAATACCTTCCAATCATTTCATTTCTGAGCCCTTCCTATCCATTGTAATTGATCTCTGTGCTTTTTACATTAGTCAGTGCCAGTGTAACTAGTAGGCCCTGAAATGTTAAATATCATTACACAACAATGATGTATCTCCTTGTATTCCTTTCTCACACAAAATCTGATGCTGGATAGTACACCCTCCAAAGCAGCAATCCTCAACACAGTGCTTCTAGTATCTAGACTGTTTCTATCTTATCCCACAGTCATCTCAACACATAAAATTTATGGTCACTACTGAAAATAATGAGAGAGATTGAGGAGGTAAGTTGTTCTTAACTGCTTTTCTCAGAAAGGACCCATATCATCTCTGTCACAGTCCATGAACCAGATGAAGCATGGTTCCAAATTAACTCAAGAGAATCTATGAAATATAAAATAACATGGATCTATCTTTTCTGCATCCACAATTGCAAATAATTCTGGGTATACTTTTTTATTATTATATGTTGATAAACAAAAGTCTGTCTTCTCCAAGCCTTCACATATAAATAGCAGAAAGAAGACAGAAAGATGTACAACTAAATTATTTTTTAAATATTTATATAATTAGGCATACATCTTTTCCCTATTCATTTCTGCATGTGAATTGAGCACAGTTATATAAAGAAAAAGATCTGCTAGCTAAAATCACATATTAATACATTCAGGCGACTATCTACAACCTCCCCATCTATCATTTTTTATAATAACTTAGTTGAAGTAACTAATTCTTGTTAGATGTGGTAAGAATAAGGAAACTGCATGTTTCTGAAGTTTCTCTGGTAACAAAAAAAGTTACTTAAAATGTTTAAATATTGATTAAATAAATAAATAAAATAAATAGTAATATTCTAGTGTGTACACTTGCCTTTGCATATCAATGGATATGCTTAATTTTTAATGACAATATAAAGTTGAAAATAAATTTTAAAAAAAGTAAACCAACTAATCAGCAAAACAAACAACACACTGGAAGTTAGTAATGCCTCCAAATCCAGTAGCTCATCTTGTGATCTAAAGCAAGAACTGTGACTGTGGTATACTGATATTTCAGGACTTTGTTGGATTATTCCATTCAGCTTTAGGGATAGAGAGCAATTTATCAGACCTCTCTTTCCTCTACTGCATCAGCTAAAATCTGCCCTCATCATTTCTATCCCTCTGTACTAATGAAACCCAGTAGCAGGGTATCAGGACCTTACCTTTCAAAGCTTTTATCTATTTAATTCTGTTTCCCAAATCAGACAGTGACATGATCCAGATGACTGTTACAGAATATCAATCTCTTTAGAAAGACTTCCACTGGCATGTGTGTACAAATCCTATGATTTTTTATACTTCCTCAATGCCTCTACAGTCTGAATCCCAAAGACTTTACAAACAAAACAAAACAAAAAAAACCCCACAAAAACCCTCAACCCTAACTTCTATAAATTCATGTGATTTTATTAGATTAGAGAAGGTAGAAATTCTATATTTTGAATAATTAGACTTATACATCCTTACTTCTCACACATATATTATTACTTTATATCACTTACCTTGTGGAATAAATTTTTTAAAATGATCTCATATTGGAATCAATTTTCAGCACAGTTACAATTCAAAAATATAGATCTTATAATTAGGTAAAACTGAAGTACAAACTATAATGATTTTAATGTAGAAGTAAAAAGGTTTTAAATACTAGTAAAGGTATTTCCTGAATGTTATAAATTGTAAGGGGATAGTGCATTGTATACACACATGTAAGAGAAAGATAAGGAAAGTCCAATTATATATTTGACTACTTAATAACTATATATGCTTCTAATATTTTTCAAGAAGGCACTTTTAGGAAATGTTATTACAAGCTAAATTGCATGAGGGCAATATTTATTTTCATGTACATGATAAGACTTTTTTTGTTTTAATAAGAGAACTTTTTATGTGTGAAAAATATTGAGATTGAAAAACAAAGCACTATACTCCCTATTAGTATAAAAGCACTGGATTTCAAACAGAGAACATCTTTCGTAAATCACAGTATTCATAGTATTCTGTGGTGGGTAGAGAAACACATTATCTTTTTCCATTTACTGCCACAAACTTTTATGCACCAAAAATTTGTAAAATAAAGTGTAGCTCTTTTGATCTTCCAAAACCTATAAAGAGCCTGAAATTCCCTATAATTTCAATTTTTAAAATATCTATTTATTTATTTTGAGAGAGAGAGAGACTGGGGGGGGGGAAGAGAGAGAGAGAGAGAGAGACAGAGAGAGAGGGAATTCCAAGGGGCTCTGTGCTGTCAGCACAGAGCCCCCATGCGGGGCTCAATTGAGATCCTGACCTGGGTCCAAAATCAAGAGTCGGACTCTTAACAGACTGAGCCACCCACGTGCCCTCTATAATTTCATTTAGTATGAGCCTTGTCTACTCATGCCGATTACCAAGGAAGTTTCCATTAAACAAAAACATTTTAAATTTTATTGTTTTAAATGAAAACTTCGGAAATGAATAAGGCATTATACAAATAAGTGGTAATTTTTAATTTTTAGGAAATGGAAAATAATGACAGCAAATTCAATTTTGCCGTGATGTTCCTATGTTTTTCTCTCTTCTCGAACTCAGATATACTACTTTACCTAAGACGTACTGAATAGCAATATACATATATATATATATATATATATGATTTGTAGTGTGTTTATTTCTTTAATATGAGTTCCCTAAAGGCCTAATATCAAGCGATTATCAAGTAAAGGGATTGCCTTCATTTTACATGCTCATTTTCTCCCATTGATTCAAAAGGCTATTACAATGGTAGATTTTTGGTTTGGGTGATTTCATTAATCACTTACTCTAAAAAGCTTTTTATTTGGGGGAAAAAATGCAAACTGACCTTCACAGCATTAGTTGTGATTAGTTATCATAAATTAGGGTTTTTTTTGTACATATGTTTGTATATATACATATGTTCTTTACGTATAAGCAAAAATAAAATACTTAATCTTTTCCGAATATTTTTCTTTTGAAGTACTTAAAATCACCATTGATTCCCAAAACATTTAATTCTATTGTTTGAAATTATGATAATATATTTTAGCAGTTCTCTACTATGTCATATAGCATATTTAATTTTCCTTTTTTCCCCTAGTAATAAAAATGCTGCAGTAAAACTCGCTTATATATTTCCAGACTAATTGTTTTAATATTTTTATGGTAAAATCTTGGAGGTGTACTTTTGTGCTCAGAAAGTATACACAACTTTATGCTTTAAACTATATGTACATTTTGATAAATCACTTTAAAATAAAGCTATACAAATTTGTCCTTCTGCAGCATGAGACAAAAGTGCCTATACAACCACACTAAGGACATTCATCAATATTGTATATTGTCATTATTTTTTAAAATATTCTGTGATATTTAAAAAAAGATCTTGTGATACAAAATGTATTGCAAATATCCCTTCTCATTGTGTGTTTTTCATTTTCTAATCTTTAGTGGTGCCTTCCTAAGAATAAAGGTCATTTTATTATTAAGTATTTAAGAGTTTTATAGAGGCATAATTGGCACACAATTAACTGAACATAATTAAAGTATGCAATTTAATAAGTTTGGTTATATGTATATATCTAAGAAACCATCACCAAAATGAAAATAATGAATATATTCACCACCTCCCAAAGTTCCTTTATTACAAAAAAAAATTATGTATATATAAGTTATACAAATGATGATTTGATAAACTTAGACATAGTATAATATTACTATATAGCCCAAGATTTCTACATCAGGAACTATAAAGTATTTTTGAGAGAAATACAAGTTCTCCATCATCAGAGGGTTCTGCAAAGGTTCTGAATTGCAGAGGACTCAAGGTTAAAAAAAAATTATAAAGCCTTTTGAGGAAAACATGGGAGTTGTCTTTAAGATCTTGGTAAAAGCAAAAGGCCCTACAATTGCCTTTTCAAATGACTTGTACTCAACTCTTTACTCTTCATGTTGTTGGCTGTGACTCTTTCAGCTTCAGTTTAAATAACTATGTCTTTTAAAGGCCTTACCCAAGTATATTCCAATACCAATTCTCATTGAAGTCTATTTCTTTAATTCTAATCATACTTGATACTTGGATATTGTGGGTTTATATGTTTTTCATTTGTCTACGCATGACAAGAATTTCTGTGAAGGTAGGACTGATGTTTGTCTTCTTCAAGATGGTGTCCTAAGGATCTAGCACAATGCCTAGAAGAGGGTACAACTTCTTAAGTGTGTGTTTAATGAGCAATTAAATGCTCAAGACTAAATCCTAAAAACAAACAAACCTCCCCAACTCTTCATTCCTTCAAATTCTGATATATCTTGGGGCTTTAATTTGTATTTTTTTCCTTTTTGCAATCTATATGTGCCTCCAAGGCACTTATTTCTTTTTTCTACTTTGGCTTTAATTAGCATTTTAGGTTGATAACTTCCAAATCATTGCTGCCAACTTGCCATTTTTTCTAAACACCAAGGAAGTATATACCACATTTTTCTGGAAATTCTAAGTTATTTCTTCCACTGAAAACTTAAATTCAGCAAGTCCAAAATTGAGCTAATTACCTTCCCTTCCCTGACTTCAAATTCCCTCTCTTCCAGTAATCTCTTGATCTCAGTGAATGAAATCCATGGCTTCCTATTTGTCATTCAGAAATGAAATGTTACCTTTGCCCATTGCCTACCATGTCTTTGATCACTCTATATAGCCTGTCACATACCCTATGATCTTTCTGATGCACAACATGACCATGCTATATCCTTCTCAGAACTTTTCTTATCATTTCCTATAGCTTAAAGTCCAGACCAAATTTGTAGTGCCACATCTTTCATATTCGGGCTCCTGATCTTCTCATCTATCTGGCTAGTGTTTCTGCTACACCCGTATATTCTGGTCCTCAGACATACAGAGTCCTTCAATTATAGAAAATAAAGATTGATGACTTCCTTCCCAAATCATTAACTGTTTACTGTCTGTGATGTTCACACTGTATCTCCAATGTTACTGTCCATCTTTTCCACCTTGCTCTTTGTCTGAAGAGACTAATCCTAGAATCTACTTCAGGAGATCCTTGCACATCAAACTGTTGGATTTGGCAATAGAAGATACCTTAGAACGGAGGATTAGAAGAAAGAGGATTTAGGGTATTGATTTTCCTCACTCCCTTTCTGCCAGGTTACATTCAGTTATCCATTTAATTCCCACAGCTCCTGACCCTTTCCATACTGCTACACTGGGTTTGAGTAATTGGTCTTTCCTCTGGCTCACAGAGGCCTAATGGTGCCTATAGTTTGACCTCTAGAATACCGTATCTCCCTTGTTGGTTTCCTTTTGTAAACAATTCCTTTATTAAATTCTCTGAGTTTGATTGTACCATCTGTTTCCTGCCACAACTCTGAGTGATATAGGTACTAACATATGTATGAATTGGCAAATAATTTTAAGTGAAGGAAGTAAATTTTAAAAATGCTGAAGGTTCTGAATCTAAATAAGCCTGAACTTACTTTAGGTCCTAAGAACAAGGTTTAATTGTAGAGATTTTACAAATATTTAGTTATATAGAATTTTATGTGTTAATAAAAGTATTTTTAAGCCTACTTTGTTATAGGTCCACATATGAAGCTTGTTTTCTGTTAAGAATAAGACAAATTTCAGTATAATTTGGGATCATATAATTTCATTATCATTTTCATTAATACTTTTGAGCCACTGTGCCTTGTTTAATATACTACTAGTTAACAGAATAAATTATTTGTGAAAACTGAAACAAAGTTAGGGACAAGAGCTGCCCATAAACACAGGATTGGTTTCCCAAATAATTAGTAATGTCACAGACATTACCTAGGAAAAATCTAACAATTATATTAAAAGTATTAATTATTATGGCACTGTATGTTAAAATAAATTTTAAAATAAAATGCACTTGACTAGCTATAAATGCTTTAATTTCATGTAAAATGTAAGAACTAATTTGTTTCCATTCCAGAAAATATCGGTAGGCATGATTACCAAATTTATTGCTTATAAATTCTATCCTAAGGATTAATTTAAAGTACGGTGCATTAGGGGTGGCTGGGTGGCTCAGTTGGTTGTGTTGGCTCAGGTCATGATCTCACAGTTCGTGAGTTCGAGCCCCATGTTGGGCTCTGTGCTGAGGGCTCAGAGCCTGGAGTCTGCTTTGGATTCTGTATCTCCCTCTTTCTCTGCCCCTCCCCTGCTTGCACTCCATCTCTCTCTCGCTCTCTCTCTCTCTCTCTCTCTCTCTCTCTCAAAAATAAGTAAAAACTTGGGGCACCTGGGTGGCTCAGTTGGTTAAGCATCTGACTTTGGCTCAGGTCATGATCTCACTCCTCGTGAGTTCAAGCCCGGCATTGTGCTCTGTGCTGACAGCTCAGAGCCTGGAGCCTGCTTCAGATTCTGTCTTCCTCACTCTCTGCCCCTCCCACACTCACAGTGTGTCTCTCTCAAAAGTAAACATTACAATTAAAAAAAATAAGTAAAAATTTAAAAAAATTAAGTGCAATGCATTATTACTAATATACAATTAATAAATTGCATTTTACTTATTTATTTATTATTAATTAATTTATTTATTTATTTTGCTTTTCTGGAGATTTGCATTGCATAATTCTGTGTGTTCAGAGCACCCAGCTTACATAATACTAATGATTTCTTTCTTTTTGGTTTAGATGTGCAATTCTTTAATCTCTCTCATATGATGACTATAGCTTTTACTCTACTTTCTCTTTTTCTATTTGCACATCAAATCAGGTCTATTTTCACAGGGCTGCATGCATAATTTCAAGTCTTTTCTTTTCAAATTTTTTTTTACCTAAGCTACTGTTTTTATTTAATATGATTATAAAATCACATTAATAGTATATTTACCAAACTGAGACCTGTATCTACATATTAATGGTGTTTTCAGCCAAGACAGTATAAATTTAGAACATGCAGACTTAAACATAGCTGAATAATAATTAACCATACTGTATTGTTATATATCTTCAGATGATACTTCTCTTTTTACAAGTTAATAATAAATGCTTCCCCAGTCTTTTTGCTTGTTTCTTTGTGGCGATTCTTTGCTCTTAGAGTGTTTAGAAAATTGATCTTGAAGCCAAACTACCAAGGAGATTACATCATAACTTACAGCAGCTTATTTTAAATGACAATTGTGACAAGGCAGTATCACCTTGCAGTTGCAGACGCAGTTAATGTCCTATGGTTTTCTATGATGCTTTCTCTAATGCATCTTGATTTGTCATTCTTGTGGCATCCTCCATATGGAAATAGATACAAACATTGTTTTCTAATAATTTGCAATGGTATGGATATATTGAGTAGACTACAAATAACATACATGCATTGTGGAAAAAAAGAGTGTTTCTGTATATTTTTGTTATATAAAAATTTTAAAGTATTCCTGAGATATCTGAAAAGTTTATATACCTATGAAATTCAAAGCCTAAACTAGCTTTTGAGAGTATATCAGTCTGAGAATGTAATAAGAAATGTAATAAGATATGTGAAGTCATACGAAAAGAATTAATCTATGATGTAATGGGCTTAGTAATGAAAATGGAGAGTAAAGATAGAAGCAGGTTGTAAATCTTGATCTCTCAAGATGCAAAACTCAATTGAAAGCTAATGTCATTTTGTTTGATCCAAATATAATCTTCACCTCTGTTACCCAAATTTTCTTGCCTCAAGTTTTATGTGGAGAAGACTTCAAGGTAGGCATAAATGTATTTTTGTGTTTTTTTGCTTTGCTTATATTTTCTTTGTTATAAGTCATATTTTTCTAATGAAAAGGGTAAGATATAAGGGCATAATTTAATTATTTTTCTTTCTCTTTGCTGTATGTTCTTCATTTAACTCTGCAAAAGTGAGGGCAGAAAATATACTGTAAGAAACACCTGAGTGAATAGATTTCTAACATTATAGCACAAAAATTTTTTAGAAAGCAAATTTAAAAAAAAGAAACAAAGATAATGAGAAAGGAGATGAAAGCAGACTGTGTCAGTAAAACATTGGAAGGTATAAGGAAAACAGATAAATAAAATAACTTAGCATATCAGATTTCTTAAAAATTTAAATGAAAATTAACTGCCTGCATGGTGGAAATAAAACAACAATGTTTTGTAGAGAATCCTAGAAAGCATAGAGAATTAGAGTTTGGGATAATATTAAAATCTGAATATTAAAATCTAAAAATAGGAAGATTGATTAAAAATGTGGTTAAGGAGAAGATTAATCCCCAGATCCCCTGTTCTAGTCCTTATTATCATGTGACCAGCCCTCTGGCCCCCAGTCCTAACTAAACATTAGCAGAAGTAAATAGTTTACTCTCTAACACTGGAACAGATAAGTGCTAGAATATGAACACTAGACACAGAAGAGAATGAAAGTGATGAAGTACCCTATTAAAAATAGGTAGATTAAGTGAAAATTATCACAATGAATTCTGATGCTTCCACGTTCTCTCTTTTGAATTCTCTCAAAATAATGAAATACAAGTTTACAGTCAATGCACTGAGAATTCCCTTCTGGGGAAACTAATTTGGCCAAGAGAAAACAAAACAAAACAACAATATACTGATTTTAGTGGATTCTCCAATAAAATACCCAGTTTTCTTACCTATCTGTTTCTGTGGTGAGGAGCAACAATGCCCAATGAAGTTCCCAATAGCATACTAGTATTTCATTTATAAACCCTCCAACAGAAAAATGTTTAGGCTAAAACAGAAAGAAATAACTAAGAGAAAAAAGATGAAAGAGATCAGATACATAGTTGGAATATATTTGCATTTACTTAAGTTCTCAAGAAATCACAGAAATGAGGACACCTGGGTGGCTCAGTTGGTTAAGCGTCCGAATCTTGATTTCAGCTCAGGTCACGATCTCATGGTTCATGAGATTGAGCCCCAAATCAGGATCTCCAGAGAAAGATTCCCAAGCAGCCTCTGTGCGGTCTCTATTCCTCCCCCATTCTCTCTCACACACACTCTCTCAAAATAAATTAATAAATAAAAGTTTTTAAAAATCACAAAAACGTATTCCTTTGGATTTTTACTCAGATGGCCACAAAAGGATTTGTTCCACCAAAATAGGAGTACTCAAGGAATTATTAAGTAATTAAATAATTCAAGAAGACATAAGAAATTTAGGAAGACATGTGTTTTTGGAAAGACTGATTCAACCCAAGAAAAGCAAGAAAGACATCTCCTAATGAAGAAAAATTTCCCTAGCCATTTAAAGATTTCCCCAGCCATATAAACAGCAGGATCAGAAAACACATAAAAACACATAAAGGAATGCTGGAAGATGTTGGAGGGGTAAAAATGGAACTAGTGGTTTTCTTGAGGTATTTTACCTAATTATAAGAAAAGTTGTATTACTCTTAGAGTTTGTGGATGAATAAGTGTTAAGCTCTGGCACTGGGAGAAAAAGCATGACCAGTGTGAAATAAATCCAGAGGACTCCCCAAAAGAAAGGCCTTGGGGGAGGTGACTTTATCAGAGCCTTATCTGACATGGGAGAAGGAGCATTACACAAACCCAATTCCTTTAGTTCTCTTGTCTAGCCTAAGAGGAGGGTTTGGAGAAAAGGAACACTTGTGAATGTTACCATGCAGGGATGCTGGCTCTGTGAAAGACTGAGATTTAATCATAAGATTATAGAATGCTTATGTTCTACCCCACATTGCCACCACACAAACAGAACTTCCTTAAAATAAGTGGATTATAGTTGAAAGAGATTTAAGACAGCAAGAAACACACGCTAAGAGGAGTGCTTAAAGTCCACAGGTGCAGGGGATATGAAACCACTAGACATGAGAGTAATTTGAAGCCTCTTAGCACCTACAACCATAAAATATGAAACAGAGCACACTCTTAGCCATATTATAATAAAGGCACACAGTAAAGGTCTTTTTTTTCAGTTTCAATTACCTAAAATATTATGTTTGTCTTTCAACAAAAAGTTAAAGACAAGAAGAAAATACTGCCTGAATAGACAGAGTAAGAATCTAAACCAGACTCAGATACAACAAAAATTTTGGAATGATAAGACAGAACATATAGAGCAACTATGATTGATAAGTTAGGGCTAGAGTAGAAAAAGTAGAAAACATGCAAGAATGAATAGGTAATGTAAGCAAAGAGATGGGAACCCGGAAGAAAAAAAGGAAATACTAGAAATCTGAAACACTAAAACAGAAATGAAGTATGCCTTTGATGGGCTGTAGACTGGACCTACCAAAGGACAATATCAGTGGGGGTGAATATTGGGCAGTAGATATTCCCCAAGCTGAAATGCAAATAGAAAAAAAAATAAATAAGCAAACAAACAAACAAATAAATAAAGGTGACTAGAGCATCTGTAGACTGTGGGACACTTCAAAAGGCATAACATGCATAATTGGAATACAAAAAGGAGAAAAAGAAGACAGCAGAGCAGAAATATACTTGAAGTAATAATGGCCAAAACTTTGGAGAAATCATTGATGACAAAAACCATGGCTCCATTAAGCTCAGAGAGAATAGTATAAGGAAATACCAGAAAATCTACAACTAGGTACATCATATGTGTATTATTAATCAGGATTCTTTGGAGAAACAAACATATAAAAGATTTATTATGTGAATTGGTTCATGTGATTATGGGTGAAGTCCCACCCATTATTATATTATAAATTACATCATTATAATAGAAGTCTCACAATATGCCATTTGCAATCTGGAGAACCTGGAAAGCCAGGAGTATAATTCAGGTGAGTCCAAAGGCCTGTGAACTAAAGGAGCTCATGAAAAATAACTCCCTGTCTAAGGCTAAAGGCCTCCAAAATGGGGAAGGGCAGGGCAGAAGGGGCAGTGAGAGGTGCTAGTTTAAGTGTCAAATGTCAAAGGCCTGAGAATCAGGAGCTCTGATATCTGAGGGCAGAAGATAGATATCCCAACTCAAGAAGAGAGAGAGAGAATTTTCCCTAGGTTCTAATAGAATCTTTTTGTTCTATAGAACCTTTTTGTTCCAACCACACTGGTGAAGACATCTTCTTTCCACAGTCTAAGGACATAAATGCTAATCTCTTCCAGAAACACCACTGTAGACACACCCAAAAATAATGTTTTACCAGCTAGTTAAGTTGACCCATTAATCATCATAATATGCAAACTTCAGAAAACCAAAGACAAAGAGAAAAGTTTCCAAATAAATTAGACTGGGAAAAAAAAAAACAACATTAAAAAAACCATATCTCACATATAGAGAAAAAGAGTAAGAATTCATTCTATTTTTTTCAGAAACCATGCAAGCAAAAAGAGAATGTAGTGAAATATTTAATATGAAGAAAGGGGAAAAACATGATCATAGAATTCTATATCAAGCAAAATTTTTAAATTTCAGGGAAAAATAAATGTATTTGTAAACAAACCAAAACCTAGAGAATTCATTGTTAGCAGACATGCCGAGCAAGAAGTGTTAAAAGGACTTTTTCAGGTAGAAGCAAGTGATGTAAGTCAGAAACTCAGATCTATATAAAGAAAGGAAGAGTGTTAGAAAGGTGATTAATAAAGGTTAAATAAAATATTTTGCTTTTCTTATTTTTCATTGATCTAAAAGATAACTGTTTTTAAAGTAAAATAGCAACAATACATAGGGTGATTACAGTATATGAATAAGTGAAATTAATGACCACAATGCCATAATGGATGGGAGGGAGGCACTGGGAATATCCTTTTATGAGGAATTCCAAAAAGGAAATAATTAGGTTCAGTTGGTTTCTACGGTGAGTTTGACCAAATATTTAAGGAAGAAATGATATCAATTCTCTACAGGATCTACCAGAAATAGAAGCAGAAGGAACACTTTCTAACTCATTCTATGAGTTACAGTTATATTAATACCCTATTAGTACTGCCCTAATACTAAAACTATAAAAACATATTGTAAGAAAACTAAACCACAGAACAATATTTTTCATAAACATGCTATTCATATGTAAGAAAGTAAATATAAATATACATTTCACACCATATATAACAAATATTCATGAGTAATGGATTCAACTGCCACAAAAAAAAAAAAAAAAAGGATTGAAGAATAAAGATGTAAAGAAGGTACAACCTAAGGATCAGGAAAGACTACCTAAGCCAGACTAGAAATTTAAAGTTTGTACAAATAAATACTGACAAGGATGCAGAGCCAATGGATCTCTCATACATTACTCATGAGTATGTAAAATGGAATAACCATTCTGGAAAACAATTTGACAGTTTCTTATAAAGTTAAACATACAGCTAACATACAACATGACAATAACACCTTCAGCCATTTATACCAAAGAAATAAAAATATATTAATGAAGTGCATAAATGTTACAGACAGTAGAATATTAATATTACATAATATATATTAATGAAATACATCTCCAATAGCAAGTGTTAGACTTGCCATCTCTACTATTTCAGCTGATAATTAAAGAAGTACACAAGGGTGGTGTAGGAGTGAACCTTGGTCAAAAGTCCTATTATGAGGAAAATGTCTGATGTGTATGTAAAACACCAAGGAAGCTGAAGTCTTTTAATAAGAAGCAAAGCAGTAGATAACAATTTCAAAAAGATAATGGGAGAAGAGATACTTTGAAAGAACTCTTGCTTTCATCTAAGTCATGTGGAAAGCCTCTAAAAAGTTGGGAACAATGGCATGCATGACATTATCTGAATTATACTCCTAATAATTCCCCTTGGTTGCCATTGGATAGGAGAAAGTAATAAAGCATGACCAAAAGGTGACCAATTAGGGTATTGCAACAAATCATGAGATAAAAATATGGCCACCTGGGCAAAAATAGCAATGGAAATTCTGAGAACTGATCAAATTCTGGTATATATTTCAATAGAATCCACAGAATGCACTGGGAGATTGAATGTAAATTGGAGAGGAAGTATGAAAGATGGCATCTGGATTCAACTTGTGCTACTAAAATAATTGAATTCACAGTTTCAAGGGAATGTTCAGAACTCAGTGTTGGACACTTTAATGGTGAAAAGTGTATTACAGTCACCTAAGTGGAAATATACAGTAACAATTGAGTATGTAAATCCAGAGTTAACAGGAGATAACTTGGATAAGGATGTACATGTAGGAGCTGTCATCATGTAGATGGTAGTTGAATTTGAATGACATCACCAATCACCTGAATAGAAAGAAAGAAGAAAAGAGGTCCGTTCAGAGTTTAGAGAGGGATATTTTTAGGCACCATAGCAAATAATAAGTAATGAGGTTGATCCCATAATATCTGATTGATAAACAGTCTTCCTATTCTTCCTTCCACAACTATGAAATGATACTGGTTGGCAGGCTTTTATGTGAAGATTTGGAATTGTTAGAAAATAATTTTCTTTGTATGAAGAACTGTAGGCTTAAAGGAACAAAAATATAACACATCTTGGGTGTCTTAAAATGTCACGCAAAAATTCTTTGCAAAAATTGCCTTCATTTTCAAAGTCTCCTTTTTTTCACTTGACAGTGGTGAAAAATTGTCTTTATCCTTTTAAGTGTATACCTGTTTAACATAGTAAGACTTTTAGGTTATTTCCTTTAAGCATAGAGTAGTCTTTATGTTAAAGTGACGGATTTGTTGGTGTATAGGGAAGAGAATAAACTATGTATGCGCGAACGAATGTATTGGTAAAAGTAACTAATGCGCATTATATCTGTAATTATTTATTTTTCCCATTTTCTTTTGGATACTTCCTGGCCTTTATAGAAAAGTTTGTTGTTGCTTTTTTGATGGAATTTTTCCAATATTAGATCAGATATTTAAAGAGATTTAGATTGAGGAAATGGCCTTTCCTGTATAGCACATCTAGTTTGCATTTATATGAGCAGATCTGCAACTTTCAATCTGGTTAAACATAAAGTTCCTCTTGGAAGAAACTAGGTATTAGAACTTTCAAAATGTATTAGACTAGACTGGTTTCTATTCTACTTAAATCTTATAAAAAATATCAATTTTCCATGTGACTTTTTTTATAACCCCCAATTTTTTGTCATTATATCAATTCATTATTTAAAAAGCTTGTAGGATTTAAAATATAGAAATACAGTTAAAGTGTAAATGTCCTTCAGATAACAGTAACAAAAAATTAGGGGAAAATGGCCATATTCATTAATTTGGCGTGAAATGAATTAAATATTTGTATGACCAATGTGTTTATTTAATTGGCTAATTTTTTCAGATCTCGGGTGCAAATTTGGATAAAGCATACTGTTAGTTTCTTGAGAATAATTCTAATTTTTAAAAAACCTAGCATATTTATTCAGGTATATATGTAAAAACACTGCCAAACAAGAAGCATAATTATCCAAGAACCTATTTCCTAGGTAATAATCTCATACCAACCTATGTATTTCTCCCATTTTCCCCCAACAGATTTGTGGTTTTATTTACTTATTGTTTTACTGTTTCCTTTCTTTAAAAATGTTTAATCATACAAACACATGCACTTAGAAGTTTTATGTTATATCTTTCTATCTATATATCTATTAAGCAGTTTTACTTGTTAAACTTTACAGACCCTATCATACTACATATATTAAAATTTATCTTTGTTAGAATTTATAGAAGAGGTCATTCTTTTTCATGCTGTAATATTCCATTTTGTGAATATACCACGATTCATTGATCCATTTTTACATCAATGGCTATTTTGATTATTTTCACTTTCTTTCTTTTTGTTTTCTGCTCAGTAATGCTATAGACATACTGCTACAGTTATTATTGTAGTTATGTGCTGAAATTTATTTTCAATTTGTATGAACTAATGACTTATAAAATGTGTAATGTTAAAGTCTAAATATTAATACAAGGGCCAAGAATATAAAAATAAAGTTGCCAAAATTTATTATGAAGCCATAGCAATCTAATGGTATGATACTGCTACAAAAGTAGATAAATAAAACAGTGGAACAGAACAGAATACATAAAATGACACACACATATATGTTTATCTGATTTTTGAAAAACAATGTTGCAGTGGAGAAAGTATCATCTTTTCAATAAATGGTGCTGAGTCGCTGGTTACCTTACATGCAAAAAAATGTATTTTGACCCTTACCCTATAGTATACAAAAATAAGTTCAGATATATTTCAGATCTGAATGTGAAAATAAAATGATAAAATGGTGTGAAAAAAGAAAAGAGAAAAAAAGTATTTTCATGACCTTGGAAGTTAGGCAAACAGCATGAAAAGTGATAAAATGAAGAAACTCTATTTATCAATAAACATCTTTTAAGAGATTGAAGAAGCAAGACAAAATGAGAGATGTTATGTATAATACATATATACAACAGAGGTTTCAAATCCACATCATTTAAATACATAGTATAAATCAATTAAGAAAAATAACAAGAAGTTAAATAAAACCTTAAAAAAATTCAAGACTGTCCAGACATATCAGAAGAGAGAATATATAAAAGGCCGATAATCTTTTTTGTAATGTTTACTTATTTTTGAAACAGAGGGAGAGAGAGAGAGCGCACAAGCAGGGGAGGGGCAGAGACAGAAGGAGACACAGAATCCTAAGCAGGCTCCAGGCTCTGAGCTGTCAGCACAGAGCCAGATGCAGGGCTCAAACTCCCAAACAGTGAGATCATGACCTGAGCTGAAGTTGGACACTTAACCAACTGAGCCATCCAGGCACCCCAGAAGGCCAATAATCTTCTTTTTCCCCTAATGTTTATTTATTTTTGAGAGAGAGACAGAGCACGAGCAGAGGAGGGTCAGAGAGAGAGGGAGACACAGAATCCCAAGCAGGTTCCAGGCTCCAAGCTGTCAGCACAGAGCCCAAGCCCAGGGCTCGAACTCACCAACCATGAGATCATGACATGAGCCAAAGTCAGATGCTTAACCAATTGAGCCACCCAGGCACCCCAGGAGGCCAATTATCTTATGAAAACATATTTAGATTCAATAGTTATCAGAAAATTGCTAATTAAAACCACAATAACTTATTCCTATATATTAATCAGATGTGGCTATATACATTTCTATCAGGATCAGCTGTTGCTTTGTTGATTTTCTAGGACCTTATCTCTTTCCTGTTATTTATAATTAACAGCAGAATTGTCATACTCTAGTATTTCTAGCAAAAAAGACATATTAAGCTTCCACATAACAATAAGATGAGCATATACTATGAATTTTCTGAAGAATTTCTATGGGGTTCTTAATATTTATAAATACATGTTTGAAATTGTCTCCTAAAACTGAACACTAATGCTTGGGTTCCCAGAAAACAAAATGTCTTCTGATTTCCAGTTGTATTCTATATATGTATACATATATATGTATATGTGTGTGTGTGTATATATATATATATATATATACACATATATATATATATACACATATATATTTACTACAATAAATTTAAACTTTAAACATTTAAATGGGAAATTTAACTTTTAACTTTGTTTAATTTGGTGGAAAACAATTTACTTAATATTCAAAAATATGAACATTGCTGCTGTTACTTGAAGTTGCATTACACCAAATAATTTGATAACCAAAGTGCTAAAGATGTAACAAGTATTTAAGTATAACCCCTGCCCCTGAGAAAACATAGAAATAGCCTAACATTGGGGGTATTGTGTAATATGGTGTTATCTTACAGACAGATTGGGACATATCTATGTCTATCTCCAAAAATGCCTAGAACTCTGGTACTGACACTGGGTCAAGTTAAGAATAAGATGGGCTACTCAGTAAGTTTTAATTGTTTAAAGTTTGGGACTCACCTGGAAGAACCTAGGGACAGTTCTGTTTTGTTTTGCTTTATTATTTTTAGAGTTATGTAGATAGATGCTACCTTATACTTGGTTTAACTGGTTAAATAAATAGTTTGGCAACATAACTAGTGAGTCATAAGAAGTCCTTCTGGAAACTTTTGTCCAAGTTGTCCTGAAACAAAGATTCCATGCACTTATTTTTAGTGGTTCATAATTCAAAGATGAGGTACCTTTTGTGTGGTTAAGGAGAGTTCCATCTGGGTGTATCCTGGGCCTTTGACGCTTGCCTCTGCTTTCTCCAGCTTTACTGTATCCTCTACCTTAATTAAAGCACTACTAAGTATGGTCTACTCAATCTTGTGAGTCCTTTCAACTGTATAATCCTGTGAAATCATTGCAACTGTGAAATAGAGAGGATAATAAAATAAAAACTGTACAAAAAATAGTGATAAGAATAGGTTTTTATTATACATAATTAAAACAGAAAAATAGTGAAATGAAAGAGGAAACAAACAGATATTTTAATGGGAAAAATTTTTGGAGAACATAAAACTCAATAACTAAATCACTGAAAGTAACTAAAACTTTTCTGAAAGCAGCTCTAGTGCTATATTGGAAAGAAAAGAAAAGAACTAATTCAACTCCAGAAATTACCAACATCCTTGGCTATAAAGCGAAGATAATAAAATTACTGTCATGGGATTATGTTAAAATAATGATTGTAAAAGAGCATAGCATATAGGACTTTGAATATAATAGAACACTTAAAACATATTTCCTTATTTGTTCAGTTTACAATTATATCTAACTTAGATTGGAAGACGATAACAAGTTAATGTACTATAAATTTAAATATTGCCAAGAGATAAATTTTCCCAAAATTAACCTACAGATTTAATGCAATCTTTGATGTAATTTCTTTCTTTTAAAATTATTTTTTTAATGTTTATTTATTTTTAGAAAACACAGAGAAAGATTGTGAGTGGGGAGGGGCAGAGAGAGAGGGAGACACAAAATCTGAAGCCGGCTCCAGGCTCTGAGCTATCAACACAGAGCCCAACGCAGGACATGAACTCATGAACTATGAGATCATGACCTAAGCCAAAGTTGAACGCTTAACCGACTGAACCACCCAGGAGCCTCTGATGTACTATATTTCTAATGGCATTTAACTTTTCAAGGAAATTAGAAAGGCTATGGTTAGCCAAGAAAATTTTGGAGAATAAAGATAAAAGCTGAAGATGATACAACTACAAGTAAAGATCTAGTACAAAACTTCCCTGTTAGGAAAACATATTATTGGTGAAAGAATGAAAGCAAAGCAATGGAATAACAAAGAATCCTGAAACAGACATATATATATATATATATATATATATATATATATATATATATAAACAGACATATATATGTGTATGTATATAAACAGACATAAATATATATATATATATATATATATATATATATATATATGTATATGGACCATTTATTATGATAAAGAGAGTATTGGCATTTATTTATGAAAGGTAAGAATTGCAGAGCCAGAGTTAGAAAAATAATCTTTTTAGTGAATACTATATGGTCTTTGGTTATCTATATTAATAAATTAAGGGTCGCCTTGGTGGCTCAGCCAGTTAAGCCTCTGACTTTTGATTTTGGCTCAGGTCATGATCTCACAGTTTGTGAGTTCAAGCCCTGCACTGGGCTCTGCACTGGCAGTGCAAAACCTGCTTGAGATTCTCTCTCTCTCTTTCTGCCCCTTCCTCGCTTGCTTTCTCTCTCTTTCAAAATAAATAAATAAACATAAAAGAAAATAATAAATACAATTGAATTTTTATCATTATCCAATATACATGTAAATTGATTTCTAGTGGATTATAGACCTAAATATATGTATGTCCACTAAAAAGGGAGGGGTATAAATTTGGAATGACAGTCAAACTCATAAGACATTGTAGGCTTGGTTTGGTACCAAGTTTACTGAAACTTAAGAAAGGGTACAGGCCAACATCACATCAGAGTTCTCCCAATTCCCAGGCATAACTTCTAAAACTTTCAGACAGACACACACATTTGCACATCCATGCACACACAAATACACACCAGAGAACCATTAGAGACAAGGCTAAATGGGTGCAGACCATCTTGGCACAGGGTGAGTTCTGGGTCTCTCCAACTTTGCTGTCTTACTAGTCACAGAGCCCCCTGGAGTTACATGACAAGCTTGCACTCTTTGGTTCAGCTACTCCTCATCAATTACAAATAAATATACTAGACAATGTTGATAAAATACAAAAGATATAGTGTTCTTACCTATGACATAAATTTCCAACAATCACTGTACATCCATATAGTCATTGTTGTAAATGAATTCTATATGTTTAACTCAGTAAGACCATCATTTTCCTTAGTTGAAATAGAAATAGAAAATAGTTCAAACAAGAGTCAGATCCTCAGGCAACTCTGTGGCTGGGGAAAATTTGGCCTGTCAGTTAAACATTTGTTTCCAATATGAAAAAAAATCACAACATGGCTTCAAAAAAAACAAGTAGGAGAATAGACAATGCCCTTTTTGTAGACAAAGATTTCTTAAATAGAACACGAAAAGCACCACCATGAAGACAATATTGACAATTTAAGCTACATCAAAGTTAAAAACTTCTAATGATTAAAATATCCCATCAAGGGGTGACTGCGTGGGTCAGTTGGTTAAGCATCTGACTCTTGGTTCTGGCTAAAGTAATGATCTCACTGTTTTGTGAGTTCCAGCCCCATGTCAGGCTCCGTGCTGACAATGTGGAGCCTGCTTGGGGTTCTCTCTCTCCCTCTCTCTCTGCCCTCCCCCACTTGCATTGTCTCTGTCTCTCTCAAAATAAATAAAATAAAATAAAATAAATAAATAAAAATTAAAATATCCCATTAAGAGATTGATAAAAGACAGTGTCAAAATATATTATCAATACATAATCAAAGGATGTATATTTATAATGTACACAGACCAATACAAAGCTGTGTGAAAAAGATGGGAAAATTAAATTAGCGAAATTCTTTTATATATATATGAAATTTATTGTCAAACTGGCTTCCATACAACACCCAGTGCTCATCCCAAAAGGTGCCCTCCTCAATACCCATCACCCACCCCCCCTCCCTCCCACCCCCCATCAACCCTCAGTTTGTTCTCAGTTTTTAAGAGTCTCTTATGCTTTGGCTCCCTCACTCTCTAACCTCTTTTTCTTTTCCTTCCCCTCCCCCATGGTCTTCTGTTAAGCTTCTCAGGATCCACATAAGAGTGAAAACATATGGTGTCTGTCTTTCTTTGTAGACTTATTTCACTCAGCATAACAGTCTCCAGTTCCATCCACACTGCTACAAAAGGCCATATGTCATTCTTTCTCATTGCCAAGTAGTATTCCATTGTGTATATAAACCACAATTTCTTTATCCATTTGTCAGTTGATGGACATTTAGGCTCTTTCCATAATTTGGCTATTGTTGAAAGTGCTGCTATAAACATTGGGGTACAAGTGCCCCTATGCATCAGCACTCCTGTATCCCTTGGGTAAATTCCTAGCAGGGCTATTGCTGGGTCATAGGGTAGGTCTATTTTTAATTTTTTGAGGAACCTCCACACTGTTTTCCAGAGTGGCTGCACCAGTTTGCATTCCCACCAACAGTGCAAGAGGGTTCTAAATGAGGAAAATTCTTAAAGGTACTTCATATAAAAGATATTCAAATGGCCAAACAATCCTAAGAAAAGATAATAAAAAACTATGCTTAGAAGTTTAAAATTAGGTCAATATATACTACATTAATATGATAATATAATATGACCTACCTTCTAAAATAGCTTTATGATAAAATAAAAGTTTATGAGAAAAACCAATACTTAATGTTGCCAAGAGTATACAGTAACTAACACTTTTATACACTGCAGATGGAAGCATACATTGATATAAATGCTTTGAAATTCTATGGCAGTATGTATTCAAGTTGAACATCAGCATACTTTATGACATAGCATTTCCAGTCCCAGGTATATACCTAAGGGAGAAGTATACATAAGTACACCAAATACCTTTACATTTGGCAGCATTACTCAAAATATCCCAAGTCTGGACACAATCCACATATCCATAACCATGAGAACAGATACTTAAAGTATGCTATATTCAGATAAAGAGAGAATTACCCAGTGATGGAAGGAACAAAGTACTACTTCCAGTAACACCAAGAAAGATTCTTATAAACAAAATTCTAAGCAGAAAAAGAAAAGAAATACTCTATAGAGTTTAAAGGGAAAACAGGAAAAATTAAAAAATACTAGAAATAAGGATGGGGCACCTGGGTGGCTCAGTCAGTTGAGCAGCCGACACTTGATTTTGGTTCAGGTCATGATCTCATGGCTTGTGAGATAGAGCCCCACGTTGGGCTCTGCACTGACAGGACAGAGCTGCTTCGAATTCTCTCTCTCCCTCTCTCTCTCTGTCCCTTCCCCTCTCTTTCTCTCTCTCTCTCTCTCTCTCTTTCTCTCTCAAAAATAAATAAATAAAAACTTAAAGAAATAAGGATAGGAGTTCCCTTTAGAGAGGAGGAGGGAGGTAATGATTGGAAAAGCACAAAAGTAGGAATAAAAATTTTATAAATCTGATTATTTGTGGAAAGTATATGAGTATGCTTACCTTCTGGTAATTCATCAAGTAGTACTGTGAAGAGATTATATTTTAACTATGGAGTAGGGAATGATTTCTTATACATGACAAATATGCACGTTCAATAAAAGAAAAGATTGATAATTTTTTTACCAGATTTACCTTAAGATCTTTTCCTCACTAAAACACTAATATGAGAAGGAAAATAGCAGCCATAAAGTAGGAAACTTTATTTGCAATCTGTATAATCAAAGAGTTATAAATTATATCCATAATATAATTTAAATTCCTAAATATAAGTAATAAAAATTCAGACATCTCAGTGGAAAACTATGTAGAAACTTGAATAGGTACTCCACAAAAGATGATATCCAAAGTCTAGTAAATAGTTAAGAATGTGTTTAACCAAATGAAATGGAAATTTCAAATAAATGATGTATCAGTGTATATAAATAGGTTGATTAAAAGTTAAAAATGAGTAAAATATGAACAACAGTCAAGAATATAGGACGTCTGTTACTCTCATATAGAGATGGTGGGAATTTCATTCCTACAAATACTTTCAGAATCTCCCAGGCATTTTGTAACAAATTTAACTCTGGAATTTTATCTATTGGATATAATCAATAGAAATGCATGCATATAAACACCAAAAAAAGGCACAAAACAGTCTATAGCAGCATTATTTATAATAGCTCATGCTTATAAGAACCCAAGATGTCCATCAAAGAAGAGCTGATAAATACATTTTTTTGCATATTTAAACAATGAAATACTATATAGGAATGAAAATTTAAAACGGCAGTTTTGACTCACAACGACACAAACTCATATTACACATGTATTGCTGAGGGATACAATAAAAAGTCAAAAACTACATACTTAATGATTTGATTCATCTAAATCTCAAAACCAATCAAAACTGAAATACAGATGTAGACATCAAGGAAGTGGTTAAATTTTGTTAAATTAAGGAAGGATGAAACGTAATCTGGAAGGTATTGTGAGAAAGGCATGTCAGGTGCATTGTTCAAAATTTTTTTTACTGTATAGTGGTTACAGAAGTATAATCACTGCATAAAAGAATATTTGAGCTATATAGTTATGATTTTAGTGTCTTTCTGTGTTTATGTTATATTCCAATTTAAAAAAAAATCTTTTTGCTCCTAACTTCAGGCTGGAAAAGGGTGGCACAGCGTCAGATCTCTAGTCCTGATCTTCTGCTGCCTGTCCCATTTCCCTAGCAAGCTGCACCTGGTTTATGTAGGATTGAATTTGGAGCTGGGAGGACAAATAAAGGGATGAAAATATATTGCCTGTTTTCTATTTCCATGAGCTGATATATTGTTTTCAAGAACTGGCAGATGTTTAAAGCTGATTCTTTCTCTCATGGGACACCTTCCTGGGTTCTTTGGAAAACCTTCATATTTAGGTACCTCTCACTTTCAGGGTGTTTGTTTAATGTTGGCAAATGAATTTCATCTAGTCGGTAGCTTTGTGAGCCCCTATGTATCAAGTGCTATATCACCAGCTGTTCAAGGCTAGTGTCAGTTCGCTTCTCTAAGTAACTCTGTTGGACAGGATTTAAACCCCAGCCAGAGATAGACATCCTTTCCCCTGAAACACTGGAAGTACAGACTATCACACTGAACAACTTCCCTTTCCTCCACAACAATTACTTGAGTCATGCACCATGTATTGCATTCTTTAATTTTTAAGTAACAGATCTCAAATTCCCCAAGAGATTCTACTGAATTTCTTCTTATTTGATTGAAATAAGAGATATACTCCCCTAAGCCGCAGACCATGGGGTGGTGAGACTCAAGCCCACAAGTTCTGTGAGAGAGATGTAATCAGTTGTGTTGGGAACAAAGAATAAGGGAAACTAACATAGACTGGAAGTAGACATCAGATTACATCCACAATCAATTTAATCTGTCAACTGAGACTTTTATGGGGTGAGCCATTTCACTAGGCAGACTTGGCTTTTGGAATAGTTTGAAATTGATCCTTCTCTTAGTATGTTACCTTGGTATCAGAAGAGTTATATGTAATTCAGTTTTCTTTATAGAAGACAAAATTAGTCAATTAGAAATGAAGAAAAAAAAAAGCACAGTCCTAACTTGACACATTGTGCATCCTCATGTAAGGAAGTGTTTTTCACCATTTTACTAACTCAATGTATAATGTTGAGTTTGTCCAATCTTCCTACCCAATTGTGTGTGTGTGTGTGTATGTATGTGTGTGTGTGTGTGTGTGTGTGTGTGTGTTGGGGTGGGGGTTCTTTTTATTGTTCCACTTCAATTTTACACATCAACAGGCTGACTTTCATGAAGCCAACTGAAAGGAAAAAGCAAATTGTCCACACAAGTTAAACCAGGTAGGGTTGGCTTTATCTAGAGGCAAACTCAGCCTGTAATGTAACAGTGATTGGAGAATTGGGTAGTTATGAAGACAGCAATAAGAGGCATAACTATGTTAATACTTTGAAACCATTAATGTGAGAAGTCACTTGAATATCAATCAGTGTGATGGGAAACTTGGAAAAGATAATGCTTGTTTAACAGATAATGCTTGTTTCAACATTTTCCTGGTCTTGCCACCTTGATACTGGTGATATTTCCTTTTCTCAGAATTATCTGTTAAAATATTTCACTTTTCACTATCACATTGTTTTGTTTTTCAATATATGTATCAATATAATAGCCCTTTAATATTTCTGCATGGCAAATATATCCTTTCAGTTGCTCTTCTCTTTAATCTATTATTTTGTTCTATCTCAGCAAATATCACTACCTTTTATGGAATTATAATTTTAAAATATTAATTAGAATCTTAGAGACAATTATTTCCAAATTTCTATTCTACTTCAATATCAGTGGATTATCCTTAACCCTTTGTGTTCTCACATGGTTTTCATATTTATTTATTTATTTATTTATTTACTGTTTATTTATGCTGAACTGTCAGCAAAGAGCCTGATGCAGGGCTCCAACTCATGGACTGCAAGATCATGACCTCAGCTGAAGTTGGATGCTTAACTGATTGAGCCACCCAGGTGCCCCTGGGTTTTACTTTTTACTTTATTTTTTTGAGAGAGAGAAAGAGAATGAGAGAGGCATTTGTGAGCAGGGGAGGGACAGAGGGAGAAGGAGAGAGCATCCCAAGCAGGTTCTGCACTGTCAGCCCAGAGCCCGAAGCAGGGCTCAATTCCATGAACTGAACCGCGAGATCATGACCTGAGCTCAAATCAAGAGTTGGATGTTTAACCCACTGAGCCACGCAGGGTTCCCTCTCACATTTTTTTTGTTAATTTTTAAAATTGTGTGTGTGTGTGTGTTCTCACATGTTTTTTTGCTATAGCACATCAATTTCCACCAAAAATGATATCCTTAAATTGACATTACCTTGAATTTACATATTATTTGGGGGAAAACCAAAAATTTTTAGAGTATTTTATCTCTATGGCATGACCATAGACTATCATGTCTTAAAGATGTCTTTAATCTCTTTCCATAAGGTTTTGTCATATTATCTTATGAGGGAATGTGGGGCAGGATGAGGACAAAAAACAGGGTAGCATCCCCTCCCCCAGGTGGAATATGTGTGATATTCCTCGGACACTTCTGGCTACCCAAGAACAAAGGAAAGGGGATTAAGTGCTTTCCATGGTGATGTTGGAGACTAAGGCGATTGAAAAATTAAATTCCCTTACTGCCTACAGCCCACTGACAAGTCCTTGAATCCGGCAGAGTGACCTCTCTCTAGAAGCCCAGCTGCCTTGATGATGACACTGTGCTAGGGGCAAAAGTGAATCTCACCTTAACATTATCCCAACCTTGCATATCCTATAACAATTTTTTGGTTTTCCCCAAAACAATATTTAAATTCAAAGTAAAGCCAATTTAAAAATCTCATTTTTGGTGGAAATTGATGTACTATATCTAAAAACGATGTGAGAATGGTTTTTAGATACTTCCTTTATCTCAACTGCCCCAAGATATATGCTGGCAATCATACTCCAAGCTTATGCCCCCTTGATATATATCTGAAGGGTCTCATGACTATGGTTTTATTAAATGGTAATAACTGGCATTTCCCTAGCAACAGCTAGCCCTTCAAGGTCCTGGAAACCTTGCTTCCAAAATACTTTAGAGACTTACTCTATCCCTGACCCCCTTCCAACCTGACAGTATATATAATGAGTTACCTGTCACGACCCCAGTGCAGCTCTTACTGCCCATGGGTCCTGTGTCCATGCTTTAATAAAATCACCTTTTTGCACCAAAAACGTCTTCAAGAATTCTTTCTTGGCCATCAGCTCCAGACCCCATGAACTCCCCAACAGCCCAAAACTTCATCATTATCAATGAAATTTTTCATATCCTTAATTACATTCATTCCTACTTACTGTATCTTTAAGATTCACTTGTGAAATTCTTTTTTATCGTGACACCCAGGAATAGACTCTGCCTATTTTAAACACGTGCATATACTGCTTTGGTAAAATTAAAAATAGCTTTAAGGGTTAGAAACAAGACATCTTCACCTTGTCAACCCTCAAGTGTGATGGCAGTCATGGTTATGTCTGTGGTCTCACAGCAAGGATGACCAGAAATCTCATGACTAGTTTCTAATCTGGTCAGTAGTTCGCTTTTTCTCTTATTGGTCTGATATCTGGTTAATTTTGGTTTTGTTTTCTGAATTAGGACTTCTAGTCAACTTTTCTCATAGTGCAATGAGTCATTTACACATTATGTGATATATGTTTCATATTATACTAGATATATGGTCTTAATCTAAATTATGACACCACTTTATTATTCTTTTTTAAGGTAAGATTCTTCCACAAATCTAGTTGATCCGGTGAGTGGCAGAAATTCAAATACTCAGGCCTCTAGAGTTCTATAAATATTCTCTTTCTGCCATTGGAATCATGCTCTGCCATTCCTCCCTTGGAATTTTTTGCTGCTTCAAGGGTGGACATAATTTAAAATTCATAAGAAGGTGATTTTTTTTAATGTAAGACACTGTCAATTGAAAAACAATAAAGTTGACTATATATCAAACAATGTTTCAAAATTAGAAACCTGCATTTAAAACACACACACACACACACACACATACACGTGTGTGTGTGTGTATTTTTAATACTGTACATTTTGACTATTATTGAAAATTGCTTTTATCGATATACATTTTCAGCACCTCTTGTCTTTTATCTTTAGTGCTTAACTCTATGGATTATACTGAATCACGAAGGGTCAAAAATGAAACTGTATCTCTCATATTGATGCACACTTGGGTGTGGGTGAAGGGTAAGGGGAAGTCTAGGAGCCAGATGCCCCTTTGGGAGCAGGTTTCACTGTTCTTACACATTTGGAGACATTTACTAATTTGAAAACCTGACTTCAGCGAGAGTAAACACAAATTTGAACTAAAACTAAATATGGTACAATACTGCCTACCATTGGTATCATAAAAGCAATCATTACTTTTATAAAGGCAATTCCAGAGCCAATGACATAAAAATAGTAGAGGTTAAATTTTCACTTGAATAAAAGTTTCTTAATGAATTTGCATTTTAAATTCTATCATTGCAAAACAAGGCTTAGAAACTTAATTTTTTTAGGAGATCAAGGGGACTCCTATTTAATCCCAGTAAAATTTCATAGAATTGGTAAGACAATTGAGTTTTAAATATAAATATAGAGTCCACTATAAAACATCAAGAAGTAAGAACACATTTTACTGCATTTTGATGTGATAATGTTGGTTTGTTTTCCTTTTAGCAAAATCGGTGAGAGGAGTAGGAATGTTTTCTATATACGTTATGGGTTTCTTGTCTACAAATCCTGGAGAAATAAAGCCTCCATGGGTTTCTGTGTTCTTTTATAGAGGCCTAGCTTCCTAAGATAAAGAAACACACTATAAAATTAGAGAATGTTTACTTTCACTCTTCCTAGAACTGTTTTCACACACAGTAAGGTTCAATGGGTTGTCCTGTGTTTAAGACTTTTTTCATCCCTCTAATAGTCCAACAGTTACAGTGTGGGAGGGACACTTAGGTTAGCTTAGAAGGTACCAGGGAGACTGGAGTATTATTTTCCTAGCTATTTACATTTGACCCAGACATCTCTGTATAGTAAAAGCCAAAACCCCTGGGGCTATCGGGCTCCTGGAGAGATTTTATTTACATACAAAAGGACTGGAATAAGGAAGAAATCCTTTCAGGGGAGGAGGGGGACAGTTGCCCCCCACCTATCCATTTTTATAAGCAGAGAAAAATTGTTTCTCCTTCTCTCACTGTGGAGTGTCTGGAACTAGACTTAGTTAATTGACCTATCTTTCACCACAGGGCCGTAGTGATAAGGACTAGAGCAAAAAGGAATGGAGGTAGTCAATATTTACTGTGAGAAATTTAATAAGAACTCTTTTCTCTGGTGCAGAATATGTCATGTGTCCATTTGGAATAAAAATTGATAAACATGAAAATTTATAAAACAATGTAAATGTTTATAATTAATGAATAAAGAGGGTAAATAATTCAAAGAATTGGATTACATTTCTTGAGTGCCAGGCATTGAAGAAGACTTTTAATAATCTTTACAAATGTTGCATATATATATATATATATATATATACACACACACACACCAGTAAACCCACCAACCCCTTAGTACTTCATTAGACCTCTTTTTAAAATGCATTTATTTACAATTTAAGGAGTTTACTTGATTCCTGGAATTTATTCATTTCCTCAAGTTTCTCTGTAAATTTTGAGGTTTTCCGTTAGATTTACAATAGTCAGTTAAAACTCCAAACCCTAAGGAGTTTTGACATAATGTGATAATAATAGCAATGGCAAATATAATATTACCATACCCCAATTTTGAGTCTTTATGCTGTTCCAGAAACTATGCTAAAAATCTTTATAAATTGTTTTCCAATCATTATGCACAACAAATTCTCTATTCTAGAGATATTGTAATTTCTACTCTTCAGGTCTGACCCAAATTTCCAACTCCCCCAAGAGGCTTTGCCTGAACATCCTTTTCTATATAGTTCATGACATTGTTCTTTATGTTGGTACTCTATCTTCTCTTTGCAAGCTCTTACCAAAGTCTATCATGAATTCATTAATTGATTTTTAAAAAAAAAATTTTTACTGTTTATGAAACAGGGTGCTGTCGAAAAAAACCACCAGATGTCGAATAGAAGCAAGGCAAGATTTTATTCACCGCCAGGCCAAACCTGATCTGATCTTAGGGAGAAAAGTGCAGAGAACGCCCTGAACAAAGGTAGCAGTGAGCTTATATGGATTTTAGCAAGTCAGAATATGTCATTATTTAGTTAACCAATTACAATTTACAGCATTTCATGGTAGCCAATTATATTGTGACACACAGATGTTAGTTTCGGCGGGAATCTATCAATTTAAAGTTCTTTGTCCTAAGAGGGTTTAAAATGACCAATCATAGTTAGACACCTAAGATACCATGGGGCAGTGAGTTCTTGACTTTTCACGTGTTGGTCTTGGTAGAAGGGGTGGGGGAGCGTTTTGCAACGAAAGTTATCTATTTAGCAAGCAGATGAAGTTACAGAAGTGAGATAAAGCAGTTAGTAATTTCCGATAACCCTAATAGGGAACTACATAAGTTTTTATCTCAATTATTCATGAAAGGTGAGTTTAAGCCAAACTTATATACAATAAGCTTTCTAATATCTTATAAGTTGACCTATTACAGTTTATTTATTTTTGACAGAGAGAGACAGAGACAGAGAGAGAGAGAGAGAGAGAGAGAGCATGAGTGGGGAGGGACAGAGAGAGAGGGAGACACAGAATCTGAAGCAGACTCCAGGCTCTGAGCTGTCAGCACAGAGCCCAATGCGGGGCTCGAACTCACAGACTGTGAGATCATGACCTGAGCTGAAGTCAGAGGCTCAACCGACTGAGCCACCCAGGCACCCCTCATTAGTTGATTTTTAATTGGATGTGATATACCTTTCCCAAAAGAATGGATGCTCCAATAAGGAAACATTTTGTTTGACTTTTACAAGATTTTATTCCCATGAGATAGCATTGTGTTGATCCAGTATATGTTCACTACCATTTTTCAAATGCATGAATGTATGAATGAAACCTAGCAGTGTTAAATAACTTCTCCATGGTCCCACAACTACCAAGGGACAGAACAGGGATGCAAGCCAAGCTTGTGTTGCTGCAAAACCTCCTTTCTTCATCATTATACAAAATGGTTTTATCTGGATTTTTTGTAATTGAGATTCTTGGGTCTCAAATATGACAAACATCTTAAATTCTTCTTGTAAATTCTTTCCTATAGATCCTAAATATCTGTCTCAGTTTTTCTGGCAGTTTTCTGTGCTATTTCATGATGCACAATGTTACTTATACCACCTCAGCTACTCACACATTAACATTTAGCAAGATTTTCTCCACTGGGGTAGTTGAGTGTAAAATGAGATACATTTTTTGAGAATTGTAGTACAGTTGATATTGTCTTCATTGGGAATGAAATAACAATGCATAAATTTATATATCCTCTGTTTCTCTCTTTCTTTTGTGTTTATTGCCAAGTTACTGCTCTAAGAGAGGGTGGTGATAACATGTTTGGCCTTGGCTGCCACTTTCCGTAATATGTTTCTGTCTGATTTGAATGATGACGTGGAGGTCTGGTAATGAATGACTATGGTACTTGGAGATATGAGGAAATGATACAAATCCTTTGCAACTAATCAAAAAATCTGTAGTGTTGACATTGGCTTAATATATGTAGTAATTCCAGAAGTTGATAGCAGACCACCTCTAAGGGACAAGGGTCTGATGCAACCTCTTTAAATAAAGCAATTATGAAGTGTAGTGGCACAGGTATACTTGGAGATCATCCAAATAAAGTCATAAAATATGCTAATTGGTACTGAGGATTAGAACTCAGTAAAAAAACATATTTACAACCCTGACTATTTTACAGTGGAAGCAACTTTTTTCTTCCAGAGACTAAAAGTGTACCTGAGTATTAGCAAAAACTGTCCATGGGTATTAATTCTTGTTACAATTTTAAAGTATCATAGATTGTAGTTAGAGTCAAACAAGTTACATAAGTGGCTTTTAATTTACTTACTCAGTTAACATATAAAAAAAGAATGGTATCACTTTACAACAAATTGATAAGAATTCTACCCAAATGTAGAATAAATACTTTATTAAAACAGAGAATACACTAAAACACTGGCATTTAAATAAAAATATTGTCTTAGTTAATAAAACATTTTTATGTATATGTGCATATATTTTTATTTGAACTTGATTAAATATGGCAAAAGGTTTTGTTTGATTCTGTTTTTATTTAACTTGGGTGTATACCTAGGAGTGGAATTGCTGAGTTATATAGTAATTCTATTATTTAGCATTTTGAGGAAGTCCACAATGTTTTCCAAAGTAGCCACATCATTTTACAATCTTACCAGAAGACTATGAGGTTCCAAATTCTCCACATTCTCATTGATTATCTATCTCCTGTTTTGGTATTACAGTTATCCTATTGGGTATAAAATGTTAACACATCATAATTTTGATTTGCATTTCCCTAGTGACTAATGATTTTGAGAATCTTTTATGTGCATGTCCCCATCAGCTATTTGTAATATTCTTTGTAGATATGACTATTGAAACTCTTTGCCCATTTTTCAATTGCATTATTTGGCTTTTTATTATTCAGTTATTATCTATTTCTATTTGTTATTCAGTTGTAAAGTTCTCTCTGTATAATGGACATCAGTCCCTAATTAGATATATAATTTGCAAATATTTCTCCTAGTCTATAGGATGTCTTTTCACTTACTTAATGGGATCATTTACAGCAAAAATAACTAACTAACTAACTAACTAAATAAATAAATAAATAAATTTTGATTGAGTCTTTGGATTATGAATGCAAGATATTCCTCATTTGAATGCACTACTCTAGCCTATTTTTGAGTGCCCTAAAAAGCTGCTTGCCTCATGTGAGGCCCAGAACAAGAAAGGCTCTGTTACAGGTCCAGGCTGCCATCAAGCTGTTCTGCTTTGCCACTTGGGCCATATGATTCAGCAAATCCAACGGTGCTTAAAGTGCCAGTGGCAGAGTGGGATGCTGTTCAGAGCTTTTGTCAGGTTCCTATACATGAATCTCAGTGGAGACTGTAAGACTGCAAGGCAAACTCCTGCCATCCTCTGCAGATAAATATGCTCCTTTTGAGAAACAGTACTTGGCTTGATACTGGCCTGATCAGAGACTGAATGCTTAACCATGGCCAGCACATGCAACCTGAGCTGTTCATCACGAACAGGATGTTATCTGACACACCAAGAGTGTGTGTGCAGAAACACTCCATCATTGATATGTGACCTGGCCTGAGCACAAATAAGTTATGTGAAGTGGTCTAAATAACTGGTTTCCACTCCTGATATATGGTCTCTCTCTCCTAGCCTGAACCAGTGGCCTCATGGGGAGTTCCCTATATTCAGCTGACAAAGGAAAAGTCAAGCCATGTTTACTCATGGTTCTGTATGGTATGTATGCACCACCCAAGAGTAGACAGCTATAGCACTACATCTCTCTCTGAGACATCCCTAAAGTACAGCAGTGAAGGGAAATTTCTTCTGATGTGCAGAACTCTGAGCAGTACACCTGGATCTTCATTTTGCTTGGAGAAAGAAATGGCTAGATGTACAATTATACAGTGATTCATGAGCTGTGGTCAATGATTTGACTGGCTGCTCGGGGCCTTGGAAGGAACATAATTGGAAAATTGGTAACAAGGAAATACGTGGAAGTGGTATGTGGACAGATCTTTCTGAACGGCCATGTGTTCCTTGTGAATGCTTACTTACCAAAGAGAGACATTGCAGAGGAAGATTTTAATAATCAAGTGAATAGGATAAGCCAGATAGTGGATATCAGTCAACCTGTTTCTCCAACCACCCTTGTTCTCACCCAATGTGCTCGTGAACAAAGTGGCAATGTTGTCAGTGGCGGAAGTTATACATGGAACCAGCCACACAGATTTCCATTCACAAGGCTGACTTGGCTATAGCCACCCATTGAATGCCCAGACTACCAGCAGCATAGACCAACACTAAGATCCCTATTAGCACTATTCCTCAGGGATTTCAGCCTGCAACCTGATGGCCAGTTGATTATATTCGATCCTTCCATCATGGAAGGTGCAGCATTTTGTTCTTACTGGAATAGAAATTTACTTGAGATAATTTGCCTTCCCTAGGGTTTAATCCTTATGCCAAAACTACCATCCATGGACTTACAAAATGGCTTATCCATAGCCAGTTTTCCACAGAGCATGCTTCCAATCAAGGAACTCACCTCACAGCAAAACTGTGGCACTGGGCCCATGCTCAAGGAATTTAATGGTCTTTCCATGTTCTTCATCATCTTGAAGCATCTTTCTTGACAAAATGATGTGATGGCCTTTTGAAAACTCAGTTACAGTGCCAACCTAGGTGACAATACCTCACAGGGCTGGGGCAAGGTTTTCCAGAAGACTGTGTATGCTCTGAATTAGTGTCCAATATATGTTATTGTTTTTCTCATAGGCAAAATTCACAGATCCAGGATTCAAGGTGTGGAAATGGGAGTGGCACTCCTCACTATTACTCCTAGTGACTCACCAGCAAAATTTTTGCTTACTGTTTCTGAGAATTTATGCTTTACTGGCCTGCAGGTCTTAGTTCCAGAGGAAATAATTTTCTACCAGGTAACTCAAAATGAATCCATTAAACAGAAAGTTAAGGCTGCAACCCAGCTACTTTGGGGTCCTCCTACCTCTAAATCAACAGGCAAAGAAAGGTATTAAGGTTCTGGCTTTCGTAACTGAATCCGACTGCCAAGGAAAAATTGGACAGCTACTCTACAGCAGATTAGGAAGAATATGTCTGGAATACAGGAGATCTCTTAGGGCATCTTTTAGTATTACCATACCCTTTGATTAATGTCAATTGAAAGCCACAACAACCCAATGGGCCAGACTCTAGGAAAGAAGGTTTGGATCACCCCAAAGGTAAAGAACCATGACGAGCTGAAATGCTTCCTGAAGGAATAAAGCAGTAGAAGAAAGTAGTCATAAATATCACTACAATCATGTGACAGAAAAGAGGACTGAAATTGTCATGAGTATTTCCTCCTTTATTTTGTAATAAATGTATGTATGTATGTATGTATGTATATACACATCTTTGATATCTATGACATATGATAAGGTGTATATGTGTATCTATATGTGTATATATTTTTTTCTTTCCTCTGTTTTAAAAAAAATTTAGGTTTATTCATTTTTCAGAGACTGAGAGACAAAGTGTGAGCGGGGAAGGGGCAGAGAGAGAGGGAGACACAGAATCTGAAGCAGGCTGCAGGCTCTGAGCCGGCAGCACAGAGCCTGATGTGGGGCCCAAACTCACAGACAGCGAGATCATGACCTGAGCTGAAGTCGGACGCCCAACCGACTGAGCCACCCAGGTGCCCCTGTTTTCATTCCTCTCTTATTCCCTTATTATGTAACATGAGATGTATGCAGTAGATATCAAAGTACTTAAATATTGTTAATTTTATATCATACTATTTAAGTTGTGGGATATCAGTGAAAAGAGAAAACATCACTCAAGGTCTTTACCTTTTTTCCTTGAAAAGGTATAACTACATTTTCAGTTGTATGTAGGATAGTTGTATCATAGTAGGTGGAATTTTGACCTTGTCATGGTTCTTATTTGAAAATTAAATATGGTTTAAGGAGATGTGTATGGATACCAAGATGGCAAGGAGTGAACTTGTAATGATCAATTTTATGTATAAAACTTGCCTGGGTACCATGGGGTACCCAGATTTCACCTTCTTTCTATATTTCAGTAACAGTTTTGAATTGTTGCTTTTATATTTTTTTATCTCATTGTTTTGGTGTCTTTTACTTGCAGAGGTGTGTTTTGGGCTGACTTGAAGGTCTCTCCATGATCCACACAACTTGGTATTCATTCTCTTATACAAACTCACCCATATGAGAATGGATGACACTTGTGACTTTATTCTAACAAATATATGGCAAAGGTGATCAGATAACACTCCCATGTGTTGTAGACTCAACGTCTAAAGTTCTCTCTTGGCCAGCAAGAGAGCAGACTCAGGATTAAAAGTAAGAGATGGCTAATGTCCGGGAAAAGACAAGAACCCTGAATAAGGGTCTTTGCCTCGTATTTATTAAGATCAGAAGGCTTACAAACGTGATGGGCGTGCACAAAGAGACAATGAATCAGTGAACATTAATTCATGGGCATGAGGGAAAGAGGGTTTTGAAGATATACGGTGTTTGGCATTTGGGTCAATATAAAACAAATACTGGCGCTGGGCAGATAGGCAGATGGTTGTTAATGGAAGACAGGAGGCACCGTGTCTGTTTATCTTAGCTAGTCTAGGGGATAAGACAGATAGGGCAAATAACCTCAGGGTTAACAAGGTACCTTTTCTTGTTTCTCTCCGCTCTGGGCAGCATCACCTGCAGTACAGCAGCAGTCTATAGCCCTATATACCTGTTCACCTAACTTGGCCCTTCCCTCCTGTGAAAGCAGCTTTCTTCTATAGTACTAAATTGGAGGGTATTTTTGCCCTGAATGCCTAATCTTGCTTGCCTCATATACCTTTGTATCGTGGAACTTTGCTCCCCTCTCTATTCTGGGGGCCCTGCCCCTTCATATTTTATTCTGGGGTCTTGTCTTGTTCACCCAAGCTTGAGTGAGAACCCCCTATGACTTTGTAATTCTTTATGCCTTGTTAACCCATTGGTGTAAGCCCAGGGAATTTCTAAGCTTATCCCCCACACCCATGATATTATTACATTATATTGTAACACAGATGAGAAGTAATCATGTTAGATAAGACATACTCTTTTCAATAGAATTACTTAAAATTCTGAATAAGCAAGTCTCCATGAGTCCTACAGCCAGATGGAAATGAATTCTGCCAATAGCTCCAATGAGCTTGGTAGAAGACCCTTCCCCCGATAAGTGTCTTGATAAGAAACCAGCCCTGGCTAACACCTTCCCCAAATTACTAGACCCCATCACAATGAATACTAATTCCTCAAAAGCTACATTTGAACCAGGGTTTTGTCTCAGATTATTTTGGTGTTTTGAGACTTTAAAAAAATTATACTGCATTTTGCTATTGTAGCTCCAATAAATTTGATATATTAGTCTCTGATTTTCAGGATTCAATCAAATGACCTATTGTAATTTATTTAACTTTCTCTTTTCCACTGGTCTTATTAATAAATGGGAAAGGAGACTCCAGGAAGTTTTTCTTATGTGCATTTGTCACAAAGTTCACTTGGGTTAGACGTTATGTATCTTAAAGTTATATTGCATAGATATTTTCCATGATATACTTCTTTATTTCAAAATTCCCTGCCACGATGGCTAGAAAAAATATCTGGCTAAATAAATAAATAAATAAATAAATAAATAAATATCAGCACTGTATATTAAATACCTAATGATTATGACTAACATGATCATGTACTGCTTATACTGTGTCTTCTTAATCTTTATTTCCTTTCTTTTTCTTTCTGTGTTTTGTTCATAACCAGGTTACAGTTAAGGCAATATTAACAGATAAAAGTAATTAATTTTATTATTTAACATTTATTTTAAAATTATTTATTAATTAAAATTTACTCAATTTAATGCCTATTAAATTGAATTAAATTAAATACATGCAGTCCCCTTTGTCCTAGTAAATGTTTTGTGCTAATATTATCAAATTCCATTCCATTAATTCAGTATTATGAACCTCCATTGTACAAGGTATTAGTTATAGAAAGGAGAATTGGAAGATAGGACATTTGTTCTCCTGGAACTTAAAGTATTTGAGTCCACTACCTCAATTGCTTGCACATATGTCTAGTTAGCTAAGGGAGAAAATGAAAATCAGTAAAAAACATAATACACCTCATTTCTAAGAACTATATTCTGTTAACATGAGATTGTGAAATGCAGCAAATTAGAAGTTATTTGAAAGAACAGTTTTCCATTCCCACTCTCTAAATATTTATAAAATGAATGGAGAATGAAGAAGGTAGAAAACTGTTAGAGAATGTGAATTATATTACTGCAATGCCATCGCAAATGCATTAGTTATGAGCACATTTTTAAGAGAACATAATATTTAATATCAATTATCACTCCTCAATAAGCAAAAAAGGATATTTTTGGAACCTAATGACATAGATATATAACTGATTATTCATAATGCATTTTATTATTTACTTGAAGTTTAGAAAGAAAGCATATTTTTCAGCTGAAAGTTTGGTAGCTAGAAGTAATAATCATTATTGCAAGAGTAATGGCAATAAAAGAATCACTTGAAAAAAAAAGGAAAGTTTTGAGAGTTAAGTAAGATGAAATGTTAGTAACTCAGAGAGAAAAGGATTTTAATGTCTCTGTAGAGATCAAGCAGTTTAACTATATATCTCTGAATCATTCAAATTTTGATACTAAATCCTCACAATAATAGTTTTCTATAAAATATAAATGTTGGAAATCAAGTTCTGCAAAAAAAAAAATTCCCTAATGTCTCCCTATATAATAGGTTTATTCCAATTTGGGGAAATACACAATATTTTTCAATATTATCACAGACACTGGTAAGGAAATATTCCAGCTCTTCTTTCTAAAAGCAGTAATGTCATCTGAAATTAAATTTCCTGTAGGGTTTACATGAAAGAAGATTTGTGAAAAGCATAATTAGAAAGCTGTTACTATTACTAGTTGAACATTTAAGGAATAATTTATTTGTTGAAAAAAATCATTAGTTTTGATCATTCCCTAAGTAGGTTACATTGTTCTACAACATTTAAACATGAATGGGGTGCCTGGGTGGCTCAGTTGGTTAAGCATCTGATTTCGGCTCAGGTCATAATCTCACAGTTTGTGGGTCGAGCCCCACATCAGACTCTGTGCTGACAGCTCAAAGCCTAGAGCCTGATTCAGATTTTGTGTCTCCCTCTCTCTCTGACCATCCTCTGCTCACGCTCTCTCTTGCTTTCTCAAAAACAAATAAAACATTTAAAAAAATGAATGAGATTAAGAAGCTCTTTGCATTTCTATTAGGGGAATGTAATGTTTTCTTGAAGTGTGCTGTCCATATTTCACCTCATTTTCATTTACTTAAATCTGCCCTAAGGTTATAATTCCAATACTCTTGATGAACCCTATCATTTAACAATTGTGGCAAACTATCTAGAGCCTACTCTACATTTTAGTAGACACCTATTTTATTACCATTTTTGGAATTCCTCCAAATTCCTCACCAAACCTTCTTTTAGGGGGATAATTTTTTTCCACCTGTAACTACAGTGCTTCAATAGGAGCTATTAATTGGCAACCATATACATCTCTGGACACTTGAATGGTTCTATGATCTGACTCAGGCCAGTTAGAATTCTTCCAAGTTTAAAGGAAAAGGAACTCATCCTCTTTGGTGGTGGAGCTGTAAAAACATGAGTCTAGAAGTCATTGGTATTCATGATTCCAGTTTAGTTGAAAAAGTCATCATAACAGAATAAAACCAAAACACAAAACAAAATAGGAAGGAACAAATAAAAATAAAAAAGAATACTATTGGAATTGTACTGGCTGAAATAATCTATATCTCTGCTTTTTCCACAGTTGATTGTGTGAGCTAATTGCTTATTTGTTTTATTTTGCTTCTAATTTTGTTTGGTTTTCTGTTTACTTTTGGTATAATGGACTCATGCCCAAAGTTCAGCTTAGTGTGGATCTATAAGGACCCATGAATCCTCTTAGCGGTCATTTTACAGTACCTAAATGCAAAATTATTGTGGGCATACTAAATATTTGGCTTAACTGTCACATCAATTACTTAGTGTGTGGGGTAAGATCTCTCATAACAAAGAAGGCAAAATAAAGACTGAAACTACCATTCTGCCAAGATAGTAAATAGAAAACAGTAAGTCATCCTAGGCCACATAGTATAATTTAATAAAGATCAAAGGATGCAGAAGCAATGGTCCCCATGATATCTCCACTTAATTCACGACTCTGGCTTTTGCAGAAAACAGATGGATCTTAGAGGGTGGCTATAATCTATTACGAACTCAAACAAGGGGCAGCCCCAATTGCAGTGTAAGATATGTGGTCCTTGTGAGAATAGATTATTACGGTCTTAGATGTAAGAATTCATTGTTGATTTGGTGAGTGCTTTCCTTTTTATTATTTATTGTTAACAGAACAAAGGATTAGAAACATTTTCATATTTACGTGGAATAGGTAACAATACACATGTACAGTTTTGCCCCAGAGCTATATCACCTCTTCTGTCCTCCATCATTTAATGGTACTAAGAGATCTCAACAATTTGGATATCCCAATATATCACATTGATCCACTACATTATATTAACTAATATGAATAATCAAGAAATATCTAGCACCTAGATATCTAGCTCCTAGGGGCCTGAGGAAGACAAATGCCTTCCAGAAAGTAAGAAATAAACCATAGGTAGATACAAAGGTCTGATATATCACATTTAGTGGGAGCAGACAGGACTTCTCTTCTCAAGCTCCAAAACCATGTAGAAAGTGATAAATATATATTCTCAAATTTGAGTGAGATAAACTCATATTTGAAAAATTAAGTTTCAAGAGAGGAGCTAAATAAGTAATTTGAAATAGGAGCTAAAATAAGTAATTTGAAATCATAATATTTGCATTATTTGTTGTTCTAAACAAAAACATTATGATTCAATCTCTTTGGTTTCTACATGAGTCTGTATTAAAATACATTTTAATGGTTTAGGACTCAAACTCTTTTAACATTTGGATTTGATTGCTGTGGTATTAATCAATGTACAAAATCAACTTCAAATTCCATATAATTAGAACTGCTTGAAGGAATAATATTGTTAGAATTAAAGATTCTCCAATGTGAAAATAAACAGTTAAAATTTTGGCAGAGGCAATTAGCACTGTGAATGATTCTAACTTTGCTGGTCTTATATGATTTAATGACAGCTTTTGCATTTAATAAAAATAATAGGCCAATATGTGCAGAGTATATATTTTTAAAAATCTAATCATTGTCACTTTTGATTACCTAGGTTAATCACAATAAACAGTAAGTTTAATAATTTAAACCAAAAATAATTCTCAAATAATTAATATTCTGCTTTTGAAGTACATTTTTTTCTATAAATTTAACTTCCCAATTACGTCTTCTTAAGGTAAAATTAAAACCAATTTACAGTTTAACTTAAATGACTTCACCATTATAACTTTTCCAGCTCTATTATTTAGGAATATTTACTTTCTTTACTGTTACCCATCTCTAAACACAAAGCACATTCTGGTCTTTGTTATATTTAACACAAAAAGTATTTTTTAATCTTAATATTAAAAAATGTTCTGGGGCTCCTGAGTGGTGTAGTCGGTTAAGTGTCCAACTCTTGGTTTCAGCTCAGGTCATGATCTCAAGGTTGGGGAGTTCTAGCCCAGTGTTGACAGTGCAGAGCCTGCTTGGAATTCTCTCTCCTTCTCTCTCTGCCCCTCCCCCACTCGCACTGTCTCTGTCTCTCTCAAAACAAAGAAATAAACTTAAAAAAGTTCTAATAACACTGTTCTTCCATTATCCTTTTGGTGAGCGGACCATGAAAATCTTTTAAGTTTCACACTTAAAGTAAAAAGAAAGCAAGCGTATTACAGTATTAAAAAATTGAGAATATGCTCTGACTTTTTAATTACATGAAAATATTTAGCACTTAAGCATCTTTTATTAAAAAGTGAATGCTGCTGGATTCCTCATGCTTCAACTTTTTTCATAATATACTTTTAGCAATTTCTAATAGAATTGAAAACGTCAAAAGGTTTTGAAGACTGCCGTTACATACAAAACAATAAATGTACATTCTAACTGATATATGGAGTTCTTACAATTAGTATGAATTGATGGAGCCAAAAATATTTCCATTATTTAATTTGAGCCATCTGTAATCTGTGACATTTAAACTATGAAACATTTGGAAAGAGAACAAAGAGATCTAATCGCAAGAAATCATCCTGAACACATGAAACGATCTCCTTCATAAAATTATAATTGCCTTAAGTAATTTCCTTTCCATAAAACTTTTAATCATAATAATGCCAATATCAGTGTTAATAGTTTTTATTATTTTTTTCTTTTCTTACCATAAGTGGCTAAAATAATGAATCTTATTCTTCTTTGCGGTGTTTAACTTCTGGGTACATGGAGTTTTAACAAATTTTTTGTCTGTTTAAAACAAATTTTGACATCCTTTTGCAAAAGAATTATTGTTTTACTTCCACAAATTCTTTTAGAATCTTTATGTTTGGTATGATATAAATTTTGATCTTGAGTTCTACACTGATATTCTTACACACGGGATACAAAAATTTGTTAACATTATTTTATTCCCATTTATAGATAACTATTTCTTAAAAGAAACACTATAAACTCATAGCGCTCTCAACCAATTATTACTGGCAGTACTCAAGAAGACAGAGGAAAGGACAACCCTACACCCCTGGAACAAAATATTTAGCAAAAGTGAGCTTTGGCTGTCTTGTAAATATTTGTTGAAAATTCAAAATGTTTACAGTTGTTGAATGTTGTCATTGGTTATGGCATGGTTTTGTCATATGGTTATGTATATATTATATACATTGTGTGTATATAACACACACACACACACACACACACACACACATGCACATACACTGAAATCAATACCACTAACAATTTCAATTAGAACTTAAGAGCTTTTGGGAAAACTTAAAGGAAATCCAACCTTGACACCGTTTTTTATTGTTGCTGTTCTTATTTTCCCTTCTACAAGTCTTGATAGAACACCTCCTATTATGGAAAAAGCAACCTTTGAAGAATTATTCTATTACAGTTTGGACCATTACAGCTCATAAAAATGCTCTTGACTTTCAAATTAAACAAAGTAAAGTACTCCTGAACAGCAAAATGCAGAAGAAAAAAAATCACATTCTCATATTTATTTTCTTTAAAATAAGTAAATGGAAGATTAATTATCTAAAATAAAATAATTTAGAAAGAAAATGTGAAGTCTTCTTTGAAGTAGTAATTATATTTTTATTATTTTTGGATTGTGTTAGTCTAAAATATTTAAATGCTTTAATTCAGCTATATGCTTAGTTTAGTTTGGATTAAATTAAGTACAGAGATTCTCAAACATCTATTGTTGAAATGAGTAGTTTAAAATAATTAATAATAGCAGGGTGTGTAAGAAAGGAGAAAATTGTGATTAATGATCTTATAAATATTCAGCCAGTTTGGAACAATTAGTAGAATTATAATACAAAATAGAAGGTAAGTGTTTTAGTAGCTAAACAAGTAGAGGTTATTGTAATAATAAGCTAGCCTTTGCTCAAATTAAATGAATGAGAAATAAAGAGCTTCCTATATTTCGTTTCTACATTGTATTTCTCCATATACAATTTGAGAGTAGCCTCAAGTCAAATAAATAGGTCAATCACTGAATTACTTAGTTTCTGGTCCCTCAGCCACTAGGTTTTCTGACAACATCATCTTGTCAAATGTAGCCTTTTTATTGACTAATCTATTGATTTCCTGATTAATGTACAACTCTTTTATTGACATTTACTACAGGAGACATAATTTTAATGTTTGTATGATCAATAGCTCCATCAACATTAAGAATTCCTACTGTTAGTTTGAATGGCTCTAACTACAGGGAATTGTATTTTTCTTGATAAATATAGGAAAAACTAGTTAATATTAGCAAACCAAAGAAAATGGATATTCTATGTGGTGTTCTATTATATTTTACTCCCAAAGAAAAAGAGAAAAACAAAACCAAAACAAAACAAAACAAAAAATTCTTTAAAGTAATTCCTCATAAATAATACAGTAGATGCTAGTTATTGGGGATGAATAGAATGTATGGAAAACAAATGCTTTTATGATCTTTATTTTCTAGTCTTTTTAGTGTCAAATATATAAATACATATTCCAAAAAATATAAGGTTCTAAATTTTCAAATGGACCTAATCAATTTAATTACAGTAATAGAAATTTATGGTAATACTACCTGTTAGATTTAAAACATCCCATGTATTAAATGAAGTACCTCAGAGGGATTGCCTAAAATATAGTAAAGTTGTACTTAAATAATTATAATAGGTTTACATTTGCCTGAATTTTGCTAAATGCATATTTTTATTTATCATACCAAAATTAAATGAATCAAAACCAAGTGGGATTAATTTCATGTATGCAAGGTTGGTTCAACATTTAAGAGTATATCAGTGTAATCCAGTATATCAACAGGTTAAAGGAGAAAAGCCATATAATCTCATAAATTGATACAGAAAAGGCATTTGATAAAATCCAATATCCATTTATGAAAAAAACTCTCAGCAAATTAGGAATAGAAGGGGACTCCTCAACTTGGTAAAGAACATCAATAAAAAATTTTCAGCTAACATTATACTTTATGATGAAAGGCAAAATGCTTTTTATCTAAGATCATGAACAAAGCATGGATGTCTACTATTATTCACCACTACTTTTAAGAACACAATCAAAAGCATGATCCATAAAAGGGAAAAAATTAGTTGGCTGTTTACTAAAATGAAAAACTTTTGGGGCACCTGGGTGGCTCAGTTGGTTAAACGTCTGATTCTTGATTTTAGCACAGGTCATGACTTTGAAGTTTGTGAGTTTAAGCTCCGTGTCAGGCCCATGCTGATGGATCCTGCTTGGGATTCTCTGTCTCCTTCTCTTTCTGCCCCTCCCTTGCTCAAGCTCTCTCTCTCAAAATAAATAAATAAACTTAAAAAAGAAATAACTTTTTTCTGTAAAAAATACTTTTAAGAGAATGAAGCCAAGCTACACACTGAGAGAAAATATATGCAAAACATTTATTTCATTAAGAACATATATACAAAATGTATAATGAACCCCCAGTACCCAACAATGAGAAAACAAAACAATCCAACTATGTAATGTGAAAAGGGTCTGACCAGATGCTTTTCCAATGAAGATATACAAACAGCAAATAGCATATGGAAAGATGTTCAACATCATCCGTAATTAGATAAATGTAAATTACAACACTGTGAGATAGCACTAAATATCTAAATTGGCTTCATTCCAAAAAATGGAAAATGCAATTGATGGTGAGAATGTTGAGCAATAGAAATTCTCATTCTTTGCTGGTGTGATGCAAAATGGTACAGTCAGTTTGGAAGAGAGTTCTACATCTTACAAAACTGAACATAATCTTACTTTGTGTTCCAGAAATTGTGCTTTTAGGTATTTACTGGTTTGAAAACAACAAAACCTGCATATGAATATTTATGGCAAATGTATTCATTATTTCCCAAACAGGAACTAACCAAGATACCCCTCAAAAAGGAATATTATTCAACAATAACAAAGTAATAAGCCATGCAAAGACATAAATGAATTTTAAATAAATATTAGTAAGTGAAAGAAGCCAGTGTAAAAAGACTACATACTTTTTAAATACATTTATATAACACTCTAGAAAAGAAAAACTACAGAAATAGTAACAGATGAGTTGTGATAGGAGTTTGAGGTGGAGAGTTAATCGGTAAGGCACAAGGGATTTCTAATTGTTCTAAGTGAAATTATTCTGGGTAATACTGCAATGGTGGACACATGACATTATCCTTTTGTGAAAACACAGAAATTTTCAGCACTAAGAGTCAGTCTTAATGTACTCAAATGAAAAAATCATTTAGGAGTCAAGGAATTCCAAGATGAAATCTAGAATTTGAAATAATAATGTAACTATTGCATATGTATAAAATAACCTCTCTGAAAAAATGGAATAAAATGTTGTCTTCAGTAAATGGAAATGAGTGGATTCTATACGACTAAAGGCAAAAGAAACCATACATTAGCACTTTATTCTAGTTGGTCAAACATATATATATATATACATATATATATATATATATAATATACATATATAATATGTATATAATATATATATGTTTTGACTTTCACTTGCTTCTTTTTACTTTTTTAATGTGTTTAAGAAAATCTTATATATGTGGCTCACATTTGTGGCTCACATTGTATAACTATTGAAAGGTGTGATTCCAAGCTGTCATATGTACAAAACGAATTCCAAATTTCTTTTCAAAAAAGTTTATTTTGAGAGAGAGAGAGAAAGAGAAAATCCCAAGCAGGATCTGCACTGACAGTGCAGAGCCCAACATGGGTATTGATCTTGCAAACCATGAGATCATAATCTGAGCCAAAATCAAGAGTTGGACACTAAATTCCAAATTACTGAGGGTTCCACTGAATCAGCAAGTATAGCTTTATAACAGTTAATATATCCAAACTTATTTATGAAGGTCCCATTTTAATAGTTTCTACCTAGGACTTACTGAACAGTTAAGTAAAAGGATATCAGGTGATGGGAACCAGGTTTCTTACTGTTGGAGGGGGAGGTTACAGATAATCAAGGTGGATAAGGCTAGAGTGACCATGTGGTAATGAGCTAGATTGGAGACATTAGTATGAGCTAATGCTTACTTTCATATAGATGGCTACATACAAAAATATTTATAGATATGTCTAAGGCCACAGCTTACTACCTTCATATATATTTCCTTTCTCTGTCAACTCACAGTGTCTATGTACAAAGACACTTTAGTAGCAACAAGCACGCTTGGACCCAAATTCTGGTCTCTAATGTTATTCTCCAATAAAACAAACAAGAGCTCCTTACCTGGTTGATTCTAGAACTGAGGCATAAAATACACACTATTGGCCGGAGCATATCATGGTGTCAGAAAGTAAGGAAGTGCTTAAAATACACTCACATACACATACACACATACTCACACAACAACGGGGCACACCCAGGAGACAACTGAAAAAGTTCCCAGTAGCCAAAGCTGAAATTATTCAAACTTAAAAATATAAAGTAATACCAGGGGGGCCTGGGTGGCTCAGTCAGTTAAGTGTCCAACTTTGGCTCAGGTCCTGATCTCAGTTTGTGGGTTTGAGTCCTGCATTGGGCTGTGTGCTGCCAGCTCAGAGCCTGGAGCCTGCTTCAGATTCTGTGTCTCCCTCTCTCTCTGCCCCTTCCCCACTTGCACTCTGTCTCTCAAAAATACATATAAACATTAAAAAACAATAAAAAATATGGTAATACTGGATTATAACACAAAATTTAAATTAACTTTCCATAAGTCTATATTGATATAAATAAATAAATCAATGGAGAGAAAAGATAAATCTCCCATGCAGAAGAATGCTGATAATTTATGTAGAAACTCCACCCTCAAGGAGGTAGATTATAAGTCCTACTCCTTAGGCCAATGCATCAAAGAATGCATTATAGAAAGGAGCAAAAGGTGTAATTTTACAGTGGAGAAAGCTGAAAAGTCCTGCTTCAGCCAGGTGACCAAAATTAACATGAACAGTAATAAATTATGATAAATCATGCTAGGTCATGTACCCTTCATTTGAGATAATGAGATTTTCACTTTGCTTCTGTGGTTTCCTCCCCCAAAACTATAACTTCATTTTAATAATGAGGGGAGAAAAGATCAGACAAATGTCAATAGAGATGCACCCTGCAAAATATCTTATCAGTAATCCTCAGATCTCAAGGTAATCTTCATAAAAGAAAAGCCTAAGGAAACATGACTAAATGTAATGTGGTATCCTGGATTGGATCCTAGAACCAAAAAAAGACATAAGCTATCCAAAACAAACAAACAAACAAACAAACAAACAAGGAAATCTGAATACAGCATGATTTTAGTTATAGTAATTCTTTATTCATGACAAATGTGCCATATTGATATAAGATGGTAACAGAAGAAATATTGTGGGATATATGGGAGCTCTCAAAGTATATCTTTAATTTTTCTATAAATCTAAAAATATTTTGAAAATAAAGTTTATTAAGAAAATAAATGAATCAGAAAACACAAAACTCCCATTTCCTAATTAATCATACAACATAATTTATAAATCTTGTGTTTGATATCACTAAATAAATAATGAATTAATAAAATCTTGTGTTTTAATTAGAATTAACACAGAGAATTAAAACTAAAATGCTGAAATTTAGCTATGATCTATGCTCTAAATTTATAATGAAAAAATCATTCTGATCAAAGTATAAAATTCTAGATCGCATTTCCAGTAAGTGAAAGTGTATCCCTTTTACTTTTCACCTATTTGGCGATAGATCTCATAAATCTTGTGAGAGAAACCTGGAAAATCCCCATTCAAATGTTATGTAACAAGAGAGTTATTTAGAACTAGTATGCAAGTGTAAGATTTGTTAATGCCTCTGTAGGTGTCAGTATCATACTAAGAAGCATATGTTACGATTACTATAGAAGTATGAATTGGATAGTATTGCTTTTCTGGTATTTCACAAACAAAATATTTAACCATAACATTTTTTCAATAGGAATGGACTGTAATAAATATCACAAGAACGTCTTACTGAAAGCTCCTTCAAGTTTTCAAATAATTGGCATTCATATGTTTGCGTTTTAACACATTGAAGTTCTCAGAGTAAGTTCTATCATGTCCTTTTTGCAAATGAGGAAAACACTTAGCAGAATTTAAGTGATTGGACTGAGATCACTTATTCAATAAGTGATAGTGCTTTGACTTAAAACTAAGTCTTCTAAATAAAATCTTGTGATCTTCTCTCTGCTCTACTTTATGTTTCTTTTGCTATCTTACAACAGCCTGCATAATCACAGGACAGTAGAGATGGACTCTTAAACAAGTCAGCAATATGTGACCTTAATGAAAACAAATGAAATAGGATAGGTTTAACTTGGAACATCACCGTTTTTAAAGGCATTTTGGAAAATTCAGTACATTGACATTCTGATTGTTGCATGTACAGTTATAATTCCTTGTTTATTTTCATTCTATTTTTCTCTATTTGAGCAAGACTAAATTTTAACTAAGAATTGAAATTCTTAATGTATCCTACATTACTTTATATATAAGCTTGTTATTGTATCTTCATATTTATAAATGTAGAATTTATTGACAAAATGGTGCTATTAAATCAACCTTTCTTTTCCTACTCATCTTCCTTACAGCTTCATTGATGACATATTTTTCCCAGACATCTACTTTTTATTTACTCCCCCATAAGCAGTAATTAGCCAGATGTGGCAAGTTCCTTTGTTTATTTGCTAATTTTGAAGTATAATTGTGGAATTCCCTTGTTGGAGGTAGGAATTTGTTGGGAGTGGTGAAGGGATCTCTGTCTGCCATGATTGCAAAGAAACAATGCCTACTACTAATCTAATCGGGGTGTGCAGATCACATGTCCCTATACTGTTAAAACCATTCTAAGTGACTGTGGGATGGTCACTGTGTCTTCCATGAAAGAACACAGCACACCAACTTTTCATTTGAGGAAAAATTATTCCACTTGTTAAGGTGACTTTGATGTTTAGAATAATCTCAGCAGTATTTGGTTAAGACTTTGTGATTCTTTTCTGGGTCTGGCTTAGGTTATGAGACAATTAGAGGTAGAATTTGGCTTTGAGGTAGAAGTGACAGCCAATATATTTCATCACCCAAATGACAGTTGTTCTATTAAACTTAGCCCAAATATAATCAACCCTACTAAGCAGGATCACCTCTTGGTCTAACCCATTCTCAGTGATTATTAATTCTATAATTTCCACAGAGTCACACTATCATACATACCTACCTGAAAACATTTTCAGCTATGTAATCAGTTTTTTCAACTATTGTCAGAAAATTAAGAATATCCTTTACTTGTCACAAATTGCTCTGCTCTAACCAGGCAAATAAACAACAATTTACTCACCATTAAATGTAATACCAAAGAAATCGGCTAGAATTTTTGGAAAATATCAAAATAATAAAACTCTATTGAAAAATGAACCGTGGGAGCAACCGAGTGGCACAGTCAGTTAAGCGTCCAACTCTATCTCAGGTCATCATCACACGGTTACATGTTCTGCTCTGATGGTGTGGAGCTTGCTTGAGATTCTGTCTCTCCTCTAGGGCCCTCCCCTGTTTGTGCTTTCTCTCTATCTCTGTCTTAAAATGAATAAATAAACATTAAATTTTTTTTTAAAAAGAAAAACAAATTGCAGCAGAAAGATTTCTAAGATGATTGCCAAGGTGCTTGCCCTGTTACATGCATCCTGGATAATTCCATCACATAGAGTATGAGAGGTATGTTGTGAATATGGTAGGATAATCATTTCTGTGGGTATATGAGGTTATATAAGATTCTATTGTAGTGATGGCTAAAGTGAAAAATATAAGAAATAACGGGGGTTGGTCAGGATGTGGAGAAAAAGGAAGCCTCATGCATTGTTGGCAGAAAAGTAAGTTGGTACAGTCACTGTGGAAAACAGTATGGAGTTTCCTAAAAAATTAATAGAAATACCATATGATCCAGTAATTCCACTACTGGGTATCTACCCAAAGAAATGAAAACACTAATTTGAAAATTATGCACTGCTATGTTTACTGCAGCAATTTTACAATAGCCAAGACGTGGAAACAATCTAAGAATCCATGATAGACAAATGGATAAGGAAGATGTGGTATAAATACACAAAGGAATATTACACATTTTCAGCAACGTGGATGGACCTAGGGGGTATTATGCTAAGTGAAATAAGTCAGATTAAGAAAGACAAATGCCATATGATTTCACTCAAAGTTGAATTAAAAACCAACAAAAGAACAAAAAAGCAAAAAAATAAAACAAAACAAAAACAAACAAAAAGCAGAATCAGACCTGTAAATACTGATGGCTGAGAATAAACTGATAATTGGCAGTGGGGAGGTGGAATGGACAAAATAGGTGAAGAGGAGTGGAAAATACAGGCTCTCAGTTATGGAATGAATGAGTCACATGAATAAAAGACATAGCATAAGGAATATAGTTAATGATATTGTAATACCTTTGTAGGGTGACAGATGGTAGCTACACTTGTGGTAAGCATAACATAATGTATAAACTTGTTGAATCACTATGTTGTACACCTGAAACTAATGTAACATTGTGTGTCTACACTCCAATAAAAAAAATAAATAAAAACACATTAAGAAAAGATTGGGGGAACGATTATCTTGCTTGATTTAACTACTTTAGCTGCCATGTTGGGAATGGCAATGTGGCTAGGACCTAAGGGCAAATCAAGTTGCTGAAAGTGTCTTCCAGTTTAAAACCCTCAAGAAAGTAGGACCCAGTCATACAACCATGAGGAACTGAACTTTGCCCATAACCAGTGAGCTTGGAAGAGGACTCCAAGCCTCAATGAGATAATGGTCCATGTAAACCTTGATGTCAGCCTAGTGAGATGCTGAGCAGAGGACCTCATTAGCCCTATCCATATGCTTGACCTAAATGTGAGATATCATTTGTATTAAGTGGCTAAATTTGTAGTAATTTGTACACAACAACAGAAAATTAATGTGAGTTATGTTATTTAAGAAATACAAGAATTCAATTAATTCAAATACAATAATCATATTATATAATTAATTTTAGTATCTTCTTTTTCACAGTAGTCTCAGTTTTGATAATAATTTATGGTTAGTCCATTCATGTGTCATATTCAGTTTGCTAGGAAATTCTGTTAGCTCTACCTTTCTCAAATTCCAATAACTTCTCCCACTTCCACTGCTGCCACCTGAGCTAAGCCATCATCACCATTTATTTGGAGGACTGAAAAAGTCTTATAATATGCCTCTTTGTTTCTAACCTCATCCACCTCCATCTACATATCCACCACATACTGATCCTCAACACAGATGCTAAACTTAACACAGATCCTGTCACTCCTAAGCTCAAAATTCTGCAGTACTTCCTTATTTTGCTCAGAGTAAAAGCCAACATCTTTGTAATAGTTATCAAGACCAATATGGTTGAGTATTGTTTATCCAGTTCCAGTCTTTGAACACGATCTACTTGGACTTGATAACCTTTCTTTGCTTTGGTTGTTCTTTCTGCCTTAAATGATCTAGCCATAGATAACTAGATGGCTAACTAACTTTTCTTCTTTGTAACTCCACCCCAAACTAGAAAGTTTGGGCCAAATTAGTACTCTCATCTCTTTTTTACTGTATTGTACTCCCTCATCTGCTCTTTTAAAATATCACTTAGTGGTTTTTAGCATGCTATATTATTTACCTATTCATTGTGCTTGTTTTTCTTTCACTGCTAGTATAGTTTCTATGACTAGAAGAAATATTAATAGTTTTGGAACACTGCTGTTTTCCACTTACTTGGAATTGTGTTTGGTATCCAGTAGATAATCGATAAACATGCGTTGAATAATAAATCCATGTAGGAAAATTTTCCTTTCTCATCTATGTCAGTAGAAACCCTCTGACACTCGCCTTAACTTGAAACAACCCCTTTTTCCATTTCTCAATGCTTCCATGGATTAGATCACTAATTCTTTATAAATTTCAGGTTGAGTTTAAACATACCCATAAAAGTCATTCTTTACTTCTTTTAGATTTATATTTCCTTGATTATTTATTATTGGTCTATGAGGGACCTTGTCTTTCCCACCATTTGGCACATATCCTTGCACAGGTAGATGCTGAATTATTCAAATTATAAGACTTGCATGCAAGACATAGGTGAAACTAGAAGTCATTACTTAGGGAATTTTTTAGAATTTGTTTAAAATATTCACTTAGAAAACACTGATGAGATGTTGGAGAGAATCCACCATGATAATATTTGACATAAATTGATTTGGATTTTTTAAAAAATTGTATTATTTTGGCAATTAATCAAATGGATGAGTCACATATGTATAATTACAAATCAATTGTACTGATATCCTTTTAACTAGTATGGCTGAAGAATAAAATGACCTTTTCATGAGAAATGTTTTATATTTACATGTTTTATATTTAGAGGATATTCATATTTAGAAGCATTTTAAATTTATAGCAATATATTTAGAAAGAGTCCTCCAATTTCATGTATTAAAATACAGTAATGCATTTCTTCTTTTTAGTTTATAGGAGCAGGGAGGGTTTTGAAAAAAAGTAGCTTGAGCTTCGGCAAAGGAAGATGAGAAGACCTAGTATGTATGGGTCTACTATTTATTTTACTCATTTTGACATTAGCCCTTTTTTCATACAGAAAAATAAATTCAACAGCCTTCCTTGTTTCTTGGTCTGTCCCTCTGTAAATTACAATTGCGCTATAAAATGACACAACATAAATCCTATAATTCCCTTAACAATACTTAGGATCCTTTCTAGATAAATTAACACTGTCATTATTTAAAAGTAGTAATGTGATGTTATCACTTAGGGCTAGACTTATTTTACTAAGTTATTTTAATATAAGTTATACTTTATGAATCACCTATAAGATATTAAATTTAATAACTAAGTCAGATGACAAAAACGGCATTAAGATGTCTTATCTGTCAGGGATGTATTATTGACTTTATTTCAGTGGGACTATAATAGATTTAAAATTAAAGGTAACTGAGCTATGTGGGGTTTATGCTCCTACAGGGAATAATGGACAAATCACAGCACATCAGTCTTAGAAGTCATTAAATAATTCCTCATTAAGGGGAATAGTGCTGAGAAGGCAGAGAAGAAAAAAAAATCATTGCAAATTTAAATATTAGCTTCTACATATTAAAAAAGAAGAAAGGCAAAGAAAATAAAAATCTAAAAAAGGGAGGAATGACCTTAACCGGGAGTTTAAATTCAACCTAAAAAATCAAATACAATATGATATAATCTATGGAAGAGTGGGAGATGAAGAAAGTGCAGGTGGTTCAAGTTGGGGCAGGTGGCATGGGGTTGCCACAGGCAAGGAGTATTATTTCAGCCTCAGGCATTTTTAACTGACAGCTGGGTAAGGAGAGAAAAATCTAAGGTCATTTAGGTATATTATTAAAGTTTTGAGAAGGAACTGGTAAAAGTTTCTGATGACTTGGGTATCAAGAAACCCTAACTAGCTAACAATTATCAGAAAAGGGTGATCAGCAGCAGATGATGATACATACATCAAATGCAGATTGTATCCCAATCTATAATCATATGCACAGTTTGGGTGATGAGAGTAGATGATGAACATACTGAATAAGCACTTTTTACCCATATAAATGAATTAAATATCTACAGATCTAACAAGAAAAATATTATGTAATTATCATTATTATACATGGTTTCAAGATTTTCTGGTAACTCTCTTAAAAGGAACTTGTGGGGAAAAAAGGAACTTGTGGATAAACTACTATGTAATCATTTTTTCAGCATATTTATTTAAATATGTGGCATAAATTTTATTTAACTCTCTCTCCCAACCTTCTGTAGAATGTTTACACTAATATCTACATAGGCATTACTAACAAGGTAAATTAGTAACAAGTATTTTGATATTAATACGTGAAATTTAAAGTGCAGTTTTTTGCAAGAACAGTCTTTTTTAAACACAATGGCCATCTGTAAAATGTTAAATTTTCTATTAACCTAAATATAAGAAACTGAACAAAACCTCAATATTTCCCTCACTGTGTAGCAATCTCACATATCTTACAATTTAAACATAAATTATCACATAACATATCATTTAGGCATTGGTTCATTTGTTTATCCCTGCCCCCACCCAATAGACTATAAACTATGTTTTCAGATGAGATCTCTAGGGCTTAGAACAGTGGACATAGGAGGCACTTAAAAATAAATACACCTAAGACATGTTACCATAGACTTTTCCTGCTTAAAAGGAATCGTTATGTCACATTAGTCTTCCTTTCTATATTTAGCCATATGAATAGGGAGAGAGACCAGGAGGCAGTCTCTGAATACAGTTAAATCATAAAACAGACCTAGACTACACTTGACTTTGGAAGATAAATGATCAAATTAGGCAAAATCTTGGCCTAGTTTTGGAACATTGTTAAAGACTTTGATGATGGGATGCCAAAGCATAAGTTAAAATGCATAGTCCCAAAGATCCATTTGCTTCATGTAGGAAGTAGGAACAGCAGTCATTTACAAATAAAGAATAAAAAGGTAAGGACAGGAAGTGTTTAGTCTTTGGTATAAATGAGAATTTTAACATGTATGCAAAATTAATTGGGGTTGGGGAAAAATCTTGCTTGATATTAATTATCATGTAATGGAAGAACATACTTAACATAGATTTGCTGTTTTATATATCATTTTCCTGTGCATGACTATAGCCATTGGTTGAATGGTTTAAACAGTTTGGGCATTACAGTGAAAACTTTTACTTTATTTTATCTTTTTATTTTTTTAATTTTTAAATATAATTTAATTGTACTTTTTTAGACAGAGAGAGAGAGCATGAGTGGGGGAGAGGGGCAAAGGGAGAGGGAGAGAAAGAATATCAAGCAGGCTCCATGCCCAGTGTGGAGCCTGATGCAGGGCTCAGTCTCACGACCATGAGATCATGACCTGAGCTGAAATCCAGAGTCAGATGCTTAACAGACTGAGCCACCCAGGCTCCCATTTATCTTTTTAAAAAGAAATATGAAAAAAAGTAACTTGTCTTAATGCATTTCTTTAATCAAACCAACAAGATTACTGGTTCTTGAAAATATTCCTACCAAGTATCCAAATTGTGGTAATAGTGTCTAAACCACCATATGCTTAGAACTGCAAATATTAACCCTATGTTAATAAGAGTTGAATTTACTGAGCACTTACTATGCATATGTGCCAGGAGCTCTTCCAATTGCCTTATATATGCATATGCTCATTAACCTTTGGAAAGCCTTGTGAAAAAAAACATTAATCTTGCTTTCCAGATAAAGAATCCAAGGCATAAAAATATCTAGTGAATTGCCAAAAGGCACAAATAACCAAGTGGGAATCCGGGGAAGCCTTTACTTGGAACTTTGGTCTTAATCTTCATGTTTTATTGCCTCCCATTAAGTTACTATGAACACAAAGCACAATATATGTTGCAATTTTTCTATTGGATTTCAGAATATATTAAAGATGTAATGGAAAATGGAATTATCAAGATTTAAATGAAACTATCTCATGTATTATTAAAATGTTTCCAAATTTCTACTTGGGGTAAAATCCTACATTTAAACTTCAGATTTCTAGTTAAGATGATGTTATGAGTTTACATATGGAAATACAACTCTATATCAAAATAATGACAGAATATGTGAGTACACACATAAAGATAATGTTCATAAACAATAGGAAATGATGAGACAAATAGAGTTAGATCTTAATAAAAAAAAAAAAAAAACTCTTGTATGAAGGATAATGAACCTGGATATAGTGTGTGTATGTATGTGTAGATACTGAAATACAGAGATGTGCTGATACATATGAAATAATTATGTTTTGAAAATATCCTCAAACCTGAGATATACCTCAAACAAGTCACAAACAAATAAATATATATAACATAGGAGTTCAAAGATACAGAATTCAGCTGAGAAGTTCCATACAAGCTTCTGCATAGTGAAAGAAACAATCAACAAAACTAAAGGGCAGCCTCCAGAATGGGAGAAGATATTGGCAAATGACACATCAGGTAAAGAGTTAGTATCCAAAATCTATAATGAACTTTTCAAACTCAACACCTGAGAAATAAATAATCCAGTTAAGAAATGGGCAGAAGACATGAAGACACATTTTTCCAAAGAAGACATCCAGATAGCCAACAGACACATGAAAAAATGTTCAGCCTCACTCATCATCAGGGAAACACAAATCAAAACCATGGTGAGGTTCCACTTCACACCTGTCAGAATGGCTGAAATTAACAACTCAGAAAACAACAGAGGTTGGCAAGGATCTGGAGAAAGTGGAACCCTCTTACACTGTTGATGGGAATGCAAACTAGTGTAGCCACTGTGGAAAAACAGTAGGGAGGTTCCTCAAAAAGTTAAAAATAGAACTACCCTGTAACCCAGTAATTGCACTATCATGTATTTACCCAAAGGATAAAGAAATACTGAATTTGAAAGGGCACATGCACCCTAATGTTTTTGTGGTATTATCAACAATAGCCAAATTTTGGAAAGGATCCAAATGTCCATTGACTGATGAATGGATAAAGAAGAAGTGGTACATATAAGGAAATATTACTCAGCCATCAAAAAGAATGATTTTTGCCATTTGCAATGATGTGGATGGAGCTAGAGTCTATTATGCTAAGCAAAATGAGTCAGAGAGAGACAAGTACCATATGATTTCACTCATATGTGCAATTTAAGTAACAAAAAAATGAACACAGGGGAAGGGGGGATAAAAGTGACAGTGAAGCAAACCGTAGAGAATAAACTGAGAAGTGATGGAGGGGATGTGAATGGAGAATGGCTAAATGGGTGATGGAAATTAAGGAGGGCACTTGTTATGAGCACTGGGTGCTATATGTAATTATGAATCAGTAATTTTACTCCTGAAAACAATATTATACTATATGCTAATTAGAATTTAAATAAAAAATTGACAAAAGAGCAAATATAAAGCAAATATAAAAAAATTGTTAGGATTCATTAGTTCCAAGAATTTAAAAAATTGATATTTATTCTTTTAGTCATGGTCTGTTTTTCTTTACTTTGAATTTATGTTTTATTTTTTATTTTTATTTTTTTGCCAAAAGGAGAAGGAAGAGGAAGTAAAGGAGGGGGAGGAGGAGGAGGAAGAGGAAGAGGAGAAATGCATTGTCTATCATTCCCCCTTCACTCTTTGGTTTCATTTTCCTCAAAATAAATTATGTTAGTGAATAAGGGCACACAAAGTTTTAACTCTGCTGCAGACATCAGAAGGAGAGGGAGAGAGAGAAGGAGAGGGAGAGGGAAAGGGAGAGGGAGAGGGAGAGGGAGAGGGAGAGGGAGAGGGAGAGCTCCGGAAGGAGGGAGAGGTAGGGGGAGAAGGAAGAGGAGGAGGGGGCAGAGGGAGAAGAGGAGAAGAAATATAAATGATGATGAATAGGCCTCTAACAAATAGTTTGGATTGGAAACAAAAAACATTTATGAAAAAAAAATATGAATCACTGCTTCATTCAATTTTGGGAAGACAAAACGCGATGAAATTCTGATGTTGAACTCTTGTCTGTGAAACATTTTAATATACTGAAAAATATACCTTCAAAGAGTGTACAGGCAAAGATAATTTCAGGGGAATCAGTTTGAGATCTTTGTACTTGTGCTAACAATAACCTTTCTCTCATGGTGAAAAAGAAAGACATATTCTTCATTCATCTCAAATCTCATTGTGCTCTGGAATATGAAAATCTCTGGGACTTCAAGCAAATAGGATATTTTCTTTAATAACTAATAAATGCATCTTAAGTACATAGAGTTATTTGTCTTTCCCATCTTATACATTTCTGTTAAGTGTAGATAGATGGAAATGGAATATTTTGACCTGTGATGGGATATTTTGAATTTAGACTTAAGTGGTGGAATGCTGCTGCAGGACTGATGCTAATTTTTGCATAATGAATTGATCTCTTCCATTTCATGACTATTGTCAAAGAATGGATCTCTCATGAGAGTCCCATGATAGAAAATTATCATTATAAGAACTCTTTTATGCTAAAAATGGCTATTCCCCCCACATTTAAAAATTTTTCTTAAATGTTTATTTTTGAGAGAGAGAGAAAGAGACAGAGCTCAAGAGGAGAAGGGTCTGAGAGAGAGGGAGACACAGAATCTGAAGCAGGCTCCAGGCTCCGAGCTATAAGCACAGAGCCCGATGCAGGGCTCGAACTCATGAACTGTGAGATCATGACCTGAGCCGAAGTCAAGCACTTAGCAGACTGAGCCACCCAGGTGCCCCACCCCCCCAATTTTTTTAAAGTAAGTATTTTTCCCCAGATATTGTTAAAACCTATTCCTAGGCTAGGTCATTAGCCGGGAAGAAAAGCACCATTCGCCAGCCAAGGCAGAAAAGATGAGTAAAGCTAAATTCTTTCAAACATAACTGCATTGTTTTCTAGGACAATTAAAAATTTAAATATATGTGCGTTAAAACCCAAGGACAAAACTTTCAAAGAACTGTAGTTTGGGTGTATATTATTGAATAAGATATTTAAAACCATTTTGTCAATTATATTTTGAAATAGTCTTATTAAAGGCAATCTTCATCACTTCCCTTATTAACAAAAACCAAAATTATGTACAACTTCCCACATCTGTTATTTTTTTAGCATAAACACCTTTCTCTTTTATCGAATATTTAGTAATATTTTGATAAAATTTAATTGAATTAATATAATTTGTTCTGATTTTACACTAGTTTCCTATTTATTTAAACCAAAATGTATAAACTGGAGTCCAATATATTTGCACCAACACACAGAGGCAACCTTATCCTAGTTGCAATTAATGTTAAGAATGCATTTTTATATGGGGCACCTGGGTGGCTCAGTCACTTCAGCTCAGGTCATGATCTCAGGGTCCATCAGTTCAAGCCCTGGGCTGACAGCTCAGAGCCTGAAACCTGCTTCGGATTCTGTGTGTGTGTCTCTCTCTGCCCCTCCCCTGCTGGTACTCTGCCTCTGTTTCTCTCTCAAAAATAAACACTAAAAATTAAAAAATAAAATAATGCATTTTTATGGATCTCTCATCATTGGTGGACCTTATCAGCCATCTCAGAAGAATGGCGGTATGGGCCTAATAACCAAAGAGTAGCCTCAGGGAAGGAAGGTTGAAATAATCCTATTTTCCTTTGCTGACATTAGGTCTTCTGGGGTCTTCTGAATATCTGCTGTGGTTACTAAGTGAGAGTGGTTACTCTCACTTGCAACAAATTTGTAATGAAAATACAACTTTTATCATTCCATTTTTTCTTTTCTCTCAGATACTTACTCTATTTGTAATAACCTCTGCCTTCCGAGATAGCAAGATTACAAATTGGCTACATATCTAGCAGCCAATGTATATACATGGCTGCCTCTACAGATAGGAGATGATGGACTTTCCATTTCATTCACTACTAAGACCATTAATGAATACACTCTGTTCCATCTTACGTAACAATATTACTGCCACAGCCAGAGGGTCTGGAATGATTCCCACATTCTCATTCTAATGCTACTGGCAACACTACTCTTTTATCAAGACTGAATTGCAAGAGGATATTTGCAAATATCTTAGAAGCCAAGATGGATTTACAGTTATCTGAAATGGTTATAGTTCTCAGACATCACCTGAGAAACCCAACAAAGTAGATTTAGTAATGTTGAATATCAGAATGAAAAAAGAAATATTTAATAACAATCATTCTGCCTATCTCTTCATTTTAGACCTATTCCTTTATTTCCCCCCAACAATTCAGCATGTTTGCCCACTGTTTTGTTTTATTTTGTTCTAATTGATTCTGGATCAAGTTTATATTAACTAGTCTAAAACCAAAGGTTTGTGATCTGGTATTCAGACCTAGTAATAAAAGAGATCAGCAACTAGGAGAGAAGAGTTTCATTCATTAACTCTATAGACAGCTCTGTAACTAGAAACTTTAAGGAGTTTATCCTTTTTCTCACAGTATCATCTACTCAGCTCTTACTAAAATTATAGGTCATGGAACTGGGCATGCATTCTTGGAAACCAGTCTATACGTCAAATTTCTAGGCCTGTCTATAAGATATGGGCTTATATTTCCACATGCAATAAATATCCAGAGGCTTCAATATTTTCTTAGCCCTAACCTACATCCCATTTCAACCACAGGCTTATACTTGCTAATCCACGTGACTACACAAAAGGAACTGGATACAGGTTTTTCCCAGAAAACTTATCACAGGCTAAAATTCAGCTTTTGCTTACTGGAACTTCTGTGAACTACTACACATGCAAACAAGCATGGAGAAGTTATACATGAGACCAATCAACTAAGTAAACGAGCTTGGCTTCCTGTTGTCACCCTTGACCTTCACGGAGAAGCAAAGAAAATTGGTCAATTCAGCAGCAACTATCCAGTAAGGAAATTTCCTGGTTAAAAGAGCCTGGAAACATTGTCTCCTATAAAATAAGGTGGTAGAGAGACCAGATAAACCCTTAAGGATCTAGTTTAAAATAAGTAAACAAATTTGGTACCAATGTTGAATACATTTGTGATTTACTTCTAATTGCATCACTAACCTATAGCTTAAGTGATCGTCTGCCAAAATCTGTCTTCACTCAAATATTAAATAATTTCTATGAGAAAAGTTGTATTATACTACTTTGAACCCCAAAAACCTTACATATAAACTATTATATAACAGACTGAACAAATGTAAAAGTATATACCAAAGAAGAAAAAAAATTTAAAGATGGTTTTGAGGTAATCTTTTCCTTATTACAATTATAAAAGGTCCATACTCTTCAACTTAATATAAAATTCTAAGCTTATATTTCAATGATTACTTAGGATCAGCAAATTATGAAAAGACTGTGGTGGTCTTGAATGCTAGACAAAAGCATTTGTATTTAATCAGCTGGCTAATGGCAAAACATGGATTGATTTTGAAAAGAGAACTGTGGTGACCCAAGCCAGTCAAACTGTCTGTAATGTAGGAAATATTTGTATACACAGCCAATACAGAAGTCACTGATCACATATGGCTATCAAATGTAAAATAGTGATAGTATAAATGAATTTTAAAATTTGAAAATGTCCATCGTCATTTTAAATGAGTGTAATCACTACCATATAAAAAAGTGTTGATCTAAGCTTCAATTTAAAATGGTTAATCTGATAGTTTTTAAATCTAAACTAGCTTAGATTAAAAAATAATTTAAAATGGTTATGTGTTCAGTTTTTGTTATAATGTTCAGCTAGAAATAGTAAGTTTAGAGTTTTGGAGGAATGGTATTGGCAGCAAAGGAGAAAGAAATTCAGGAAGACTAAATCTTTATATAAATAGAGACAGATGAGAATTTAGTATTAGAAAGATTACATATGAAGTGCTGGAGACACAGTCATTTGAATTGTAAAGATAGATTAAGTCATCCACTTCTTCATGACAGTTGAGGCATGGATATATAGAAGATTACTGTTATCTTCCAATCGTACTAAGAGAGTCTAGGGATAAAACTTTGTTGAAACTTCCATATACAGATCAGAGTTCCAGCTAGAAACAAATGTCATATACAAATGGTATTAGTGTAAGAGTTTAATGAAGAGGCCATCTAAAAAGTTATGTGAAGGATAAGGGTATAGCAACAAAGAGAGGAGAGGTTTTAGAGGGCTGTCTTTACCACTCTTGGGCCTGATAGGACAAATGAAGGGTGGCATTGCCAGAATAGGGAGAGAGCAACAGCTAGAGTTAGAGGCAAGGGTTGCTGGAAAGTAACATATGACTTAAAACAGAACCACTAACAATCCTTATAATGGCAGAGACGTCAATGAGATAATAAATGCTTTGGCCACTTCCTCCCTTCAATTGTCTATTAGTATCTACTATTGAATAAATCCAATCAGGTGATAGGGAGCAAGAGGGTCAGTGTGGCCCACAAGGTAGTTCCCTGCTCAAAAATAGAAAAACAAGACAAGTGAATTGACTTAGGATGGCTAATATAGAAAATAAAATACACTATGTTTAAGTGGTAAGACAGGGGAAACAGAGAACATAGAAATGCTTTGACAAACAAGAAGTCTATGTGTGAGTTATCATTGATCCATTTATTAAAAAAAAAAAATGTATCCAGGGGTGCCTGGGTGGCCCAGTCAGGTAAGCCACTAATTCTTGGTCTTGGTTTTGGCTTGGGTCATGATCTCACAGTTTGTGGGTTTGAGCCCCATATTGAGCTCCATGCTGGCAGCGTGGGGTCTGCTTGGTATTCTGTCTCTCTCCCTCTTTCTCTGCCCCTTCCCTGCTTCTGTGCACTCTATCTCTCTAAAAATAAATAAATAAATAAACTTAAAAAAAATGTATCCAGAGTCTTCTATCTGCTAAGTACAAGTTGAAATAATTAAAACCTGTAAAAACGTCATTGAAGATAATGGCTTTGAAAACATCACTGAGTTTGGTAATTTGGAAGTCACTAATAACTTTTAATTTTTTTAAATGTTTATTTATTTTTGAGACAGAGATAGACAGAGCATGAACGGGGGAGGGTCAGAGAGGGAGGAAGACACAGGATCCGAAGTAGGCTCCAGGCTCCGAGCTGTCAGCACAGAGCCCAATGTGGGGCTCGAACTCACAGACCGTGACATCATGACCTGAGCCGAAGTTGGACGCCTAACCGGCTGAGCCACCCAGGCACCCCAGTCACTAATAACTTTTAAAAGAATGATTTCAATACTATTTTTGGACACAAGCAACACTGTAAAGCACAGTTTCTTTATAAAGACAGATGAGATTACTTGTCAAGATGGCAGAGTGAGCAAGGGCATAAATACCCACATTTTCTCCTAATTTAAAGAAATTCTAGGTAAAAGAGATTGAAAACATACTGTAAAGCACACAGCCACACTTATAAAAAATAAGACAGAGAGAGAGAGAGAGAGAGAGTACCTAATATAATGACTCTAAGAAGCAATGAATAGTCATAGACAGAAGGTTAAAGCCAGTGGAACAGCAATGTGGTTGTTATGAGATCTTGTCATTTTTCTGTGGGTGCTTTCCTTAGTAAAAAAACAATTAGAACTTACATATTATGACGATGCTGGTATAAAGATGAATATAAACTAGGCTAGATTCATGGTTATATATTATTATTATATTCATTTTCTTCTGATTTTAAAAGATATTAAAATAAAAATGCAAAGAATGAAGGAATTTATTAAATAATGTGGCGAGCACAGTGTAAGTGACCCCCAGTGAGCCACACTTTAGTACATTCCCCTTCCCTGGAGTGCAGGTGAAATCTGACAAAGATAATGGGATGTCACTCCTATGACTGTATTTGTTGTGTAAGACTTCTAGCCACTGGAGAGATTCTCCTGATGGCTTTGAAGAAGCAAGCTTCCATGTGGTGACAGGGTCTGTGGGAGGACCACATGGCAGGGAACTATGGGCAGTCTCCAGAATCTGACAGTGGCCAATGTCAGTAAGAAAAATCCAGGGACTCAGTTATAGAGTCACAAGGAATTGAATCCTGACAACAACCTAAGTGAACTTGGAAGAATATTCTTCCCCAGCTAAGTCAGCAGAAAAAAAATACAGGCTGGCCCATACCTTGGTTATAGCCTTAAAGGTCAGGAGCACAGTCCAGCTAAGCCATGTCAGGACTCTTGGTTTATGAAACTGTGAGACAAAAATGTATATTGTTTTAAACTTGTAAGTTTTGGTCATTCATTATGCAACAAAATAAAATATATAAATAAGAAATCATAGGTATAAAAAATAATTTGGGAAATGGTAACACTCAGATATTTAAATAAAAATTCACCAACACACAGGTGATGAACAGAATAAATACTAGATACAAAACAGCTGAAAAAAGAATTAGTTAATTGTAGACTAAATATAAATAGTCTGAAATCAAGCATGTAGAGATACAAATGAAAGTATATATAACAAATCGTGCAGAGATAATGTGGTTAGAAAAATCGCTCTGCCACAGAGCTAAAAGAAGTAATTGAGGGAGGGAATACTGATAACAAGGGAAAGGAGTATTTGGAGATTACCTGAAGGTGAAGGAATATTATGATCGAATATCTTCTAGTACCAAATATATTTAGTCCTTCAACTAAAAGTATTACCAAGTTATGTTAGCTGAGTTCAGTAAATTTTAGAAAAATTACCACTTAGCCATCGCATACTGAAATTACAGAACATCAAATATAAAGATGAATATGAAAATTAATCAAAGAGAAAAGACAGATCTCCTGCAAAAATATGACAATCAAATTAATATAGAGATGTTTTATAAACAGGAATGAATCAATAAACATTGGAGTCATAGCTTTAAAGTGAAATGGAAAATAACATTAAATTGGAAGGCAATTATTCTCTACTGTCATTTAGGTGGAAGGATACATTGTCAACATTCGAGGAAATGATGCAGAAATTTACTACCTAGAGCCTCTGTGAAAGGGCTACTAAAGACTATCATTCATTAAGATGAAAAATTAATTCAGTAGAAAAATTAAGAGGCACTTGCGTTGTTCAGTCAGTTAAGTGCCAGACTCTTGATTTTGTCTAGTCATGATCTCAGGGTCATGAGATCGAGCCCTGCATCCTGCTCCATGTGGGATGTGGAGCCTGCTTGAGACTCTCTCCTTCTGCTTCCCTCCCCCCTGTTCTCTCTTTCTCTCTCTCAAAAAAAAAAAAAAAAAAAGGAAAGAAAAAAAATTAATTCAGAAATAAAACAGGGAGGAGAAGCTATGGTGAACAAAGAATTCACACAGCAAATCAGGAGATATTAAAATTTATAGTGAATATTAAATAAAAAATAATAAAATTGCAAATTTCCTATTCAAAATAAACTGGAATTAAAAATATAGATATAAATAACACAGCAAAGGAAGACAGAAGTTCAAAGAGAAATCATTCCATTTTGATTTTCTTTCTTATTCTATAAGAGACCAAAGATTCTAATTAATTTTAAATAGAGATGAACATTTTTATGCTAAAATGTTAAATGTGCTATGGGTCCTCTCATACACAAAAGTGTATGTTTTATGAACCATTGAAAAAAGGTCTATATGAAAAAGACTTTATCAATTCTGAAAAATCAAGAAATTGAAAAAAAGTAACAAAAACACAGCAAATAAAACATGATTTAGGGTGATAATAAGGGCTAATCCCCATAATCACTACAGTCACACATGATATTAAAAATCAGAGAGCTTCCCTTGAAACTATGTACTGTGTTAAGTAATAGAACTAAGAATAACTTCACAGAGTAAGTGGAAATTAATGGATTGAGGGAGACACACTGAAAAATAGCAACTTCCTCCCCAATTCTTGTGTTTCAAGATCTATATTAAAAAAGTAAACCGAGGTCAAAATTTTTAAGTAAGAAGTTCATTCTAAGAGTATACAAGTACTATTTTAAGAGTCATAAATACATATGGAACTAAAATATAGTCAAATTATAAAGAAAAAATACATATTAACAAACCCACACATTTATGAGAAATTCACAATTCCAAAATTATAATTAAAAAAACACATCATCCCTGCCAAAAATTATTTAGTATATAAAAGATTGGTATGACATAATTTAAATGCTATCATGTGCCTATGAACTACATCAACAGATTTAGGAATATTATTTATGATACTATTCTTGAATCCCAGCACTATTCAGTGATGAGGATGTCAAATCTATAAAGCACATCTTGTATTTTATAGGATTGATAAGTAGATATATTTTCTTACAGGTGTACTTATAGCCAATCAATATTTTAACACTGACCATTATCAATTTCCGTATACTATAACAATTTAAGAAGAATAAAATTGAAGGAGTCTACTTAAAGCTAATAATTTCTGAATTTAAGCCTGAATATTTATTATCCAATGCCATTACACAATCTTCCTAACTGAAATAATCAATTGCATTATCAATTCTTTTAAAGGCAAAGATAGTAGTGTTTCAAGTGTGTTTATTTTTGCCATACATTAGACTCAACTTTTCAGGGACAACTTAGGACCTTAACAAACAAACTGTCAATATGTGAATAGTGCTCATGAGATAGATTTTTGAGACAAAATTTAAACATTCTAGTGGTAACACAAATGTACAAACATCTTTATATTCCATTGTATCATCAGCCCTAGAGATGGAAGAGATCTTTGTGGGAGATATGAACTTTACCAACTAGCTGCTTCTGTATTTTTTTCAGCAATATGGGAAATTAAAAAAAAAAAAAACAAAAAACTTGTTAGGATTTATATTACATAAGGGAAATTTAAATATGTGCTCTAAAGAAGTAACCCCTGAAATTCCTACCACTTAAATGACCCAGGAGATCTCTATTTCAACAGAAGAATCCAAGTATTTAGAAAAGAGATGACATCATCTATAGTCACAAATTAACATATTTTCAATAAACTAGTCAGATGAGCTAGCCAATCATATTTCAGGCAAAGTAGATATATTAGTTTCAATGCAATGGAAGTAAGGCAATTACCATATTATGTGAACACAAGTCATAATGAGTTGAGGAAATCATCTATGAAAAAAAGCAAATGACTCCATAGGGGTAAAATGATTAAAATGAAAATAGTAAAAAGAAAGATAGCAATCAATAATGATATTATATACTGTTTTGAGTGCTTACCTTCAGTGGGTGATTAACTTATTTTGTTACTAATAATTATCACATAATCTTAAATAATACCTTAAGACTTTTTACCCACACATATACGGTCAATTAACGTATGAAAAAGGAGCCAGAAATACACAAAGGGGAAAGGGCAGTCTCTTCAACAAATGATGTTTGGAAAATTCGACAGCCAAATGCAAAAAAATGAAATTGGACCACTATCTTATACCATATACAAAATTCAACTCAAAATGGATTAAAGACTTGAATGTTAAACCTAAAATCATAAAACTCCCAGAAGAAAACATAACTGGTAAACTTCTTTACATTGGTCTTAGTAATGTTTCTTTATCTGACTTCAAAGGCAAGAGAAACAAAGCAAAATAAACAAGTGGGCTTACAACAAACTAAAAAGCTTCTGCACAGCAAAGAAAGCCATCAACAAAACAAAAAGACAACCTACTGAATGGGAGAAAATATTTGTAAAGTATATACCTGCTAATGGGCTAACACTTAAATATACAAAGAACTCATACAACTCAATAACAACAACAACAACAAAACCCCACAAACAACTCAATTAAAAAATGGGCAGAAGATCTAAGTAGATATTTTTCCAAGGAAGACATACAGAGGACCAACAGGCACATGAAAAGATGTTCAACATCACCAATCCTCAGAGAAATGTAAATCAGAACCACAATCCGATAAAACCTCACACCTGTTAGAATGACTATTTTCAAAAAGACAAAAGAAATAAGTGTTGGCAAGATATGGAGAAAAAAATGTAAATACGTGCAGCTGCTATGGAAAACAGTATGGAGATTCCTTAAAAAATTACAAGTAGAACCACAATCTGATCCAGCAATTCCACTTCTGGGCATTTACACAAAGAAAATGAAAGTGCTAATTTGAAGAGATATATGCACTCCTATGTTCATCCCAGCATTATTTACTATAGCCAAGATATATAGCCTAAGTGTCCACTGGTGGATGAGTAGATAAAGAAACTGTGGAATCTATCTATCTATCTATCTATCTATCTATCTATCTATCTATCTATCTATCTTCTACCTATCTATCTAACATTCCTGAAAAAGAATGAAATCTTGCTATCTACAACAGCATGAATGAAACTTGAGGGACTTATCCTAAGTCAAATAAGTCAGACAGAGAAACACAAATACCATATGATCTCACTAATACAAGGAACAAAAAAACCAAAAACCAAAAACCAAAAACCAAACCCAGACTCATACATACAGAAAAAAATTGGTGGTTGCCAGAGATGGAGGGTGAACAATGGAAGAAGTGGGTCGAAGGGGTGAAAAAAGTACAAATTTCTAGTTTTAAAATAAATAAGTCATGTAGAAGAAATGTACAACATAGTAACCATAGTTAATAATACTGCATTGTATATTTGAAAGTTGCTAATAGAGTAAATCTTAAATGTTCTCATTACAAGAAAAAACTTTTTGTAATTACATAAGGTGACAGATGTTAACTAGATTTATTGTGGTGATCATTTTGCAATGTATTTAAACATTGAATCTGAAACTAAAAGTGTTATATGTCAATTATACTTCAATTAAAAATATGAGATTATAAACATAAAAAAATGTTTTTATTCCAAAATCTAGTTGAAGAAATTAAAGGTTAGAAATTATTGCCAAGGATTATGGGGAGGGAAATTGAGGAAACTGGGATTCTAAACCACCTACACTTGATTTCAAAGCCTGAACTGTTTTCAAGAATACCTTGTCTCTGAAGAAATTGATGATGAATATAACATACAATTTAGTTGGTGTGTTAAAAAAAAAAGGGCTGAGTAGAATTTAACCACCAGGTCTTATGAGCTGTGTTAGTCTGATGAGAAACTGCTGTCATCTTTTCCAAAGTTTCTTGGAAATAAATGTTTTCTGAAGCATAAGATGAGATGTAATAACTTAATAATAAATATTTTAAAAAATTGATTCATGATGTTTCTTTTGGTTATTATTAATTTGCTAACCATTCTATGTTAAGAGGAAGAGAAAGAAAAAACAAGCATAAGAGAGAGAAAACCTTACAGAAACTATCCACTGTAGAGCTAACTGCTGGATTAGGTGAGTGCATAGATTCCTTTTATTTCAAGTTCCTATACTTATCAGTGAGGGCCAGACTGGTCCTTCATAGGATTCCTAATTTCTAAACTCTTAATTATTCACACTTGTATTACGACGAAATATTTTATAGGTACAAATATTTGTTAATGTGATGAGTGTGGTAGTGTGTGTGTCTATAGATACAGTTCTTTACATTTCATCCGAGACTATGTGATACACCTACTGAACATGAATAATTCACATGAGGACTATATGTCTATTTTCTTTGTATTTGTACAACAATTTAGTTCCTTTTGGTGACACCAATAAGTCAACATGGAGAGGCTCTGCCATCTTAGTTGCTCCTCTGAGGAAGCAAACCCTTCTAACTTTAAAGGACAATGTATTCATCTGGAATTCTTTTCATTTATTATTTAAATACTCCCCTAGAACAATCCATATATCCCTTTATTTGATAAAATATCAGGTTAAGAATAGCTGGGGAGTAATTTTTTACATCAGCCTGAATAATTGTGGGAAGACAGTGTGACAGCAGAAGTTTAAATGATACATCTAAATTACTGTCCTTTAGAGAACTGCAGGAGGAATTTAAATTACAAAACAGGCAACAACCTAAATATTGTCAGCTAAGCAGAAGCCTCCCTCAGTGCCTCTGATCTCCTGCTGAGAATTCTCTTGTTATGGGTCTCAGACTAGTTTCCCAATGACAAACTTCAGATTTTAAACTATTCATTTTTCTTATAATTGCATTACTCTATAGGACCATTAAAATAATTAAAAGGGCAAATGAAGAATGTTATATGAAGCAAAAAGAAGGTAATTGGTTTTTAACAGGAAAATTTGTGGTAATGCAGAAACGAGGTATTCAGGCAAGGCAGAAAAAAACATGAAGTTACCTATGTAAAAATAGCAAATTATAAAAAATACTATTTAGATATACTGCATTTACAGTAGAGAAGTGTATTAGTTAAGAGAAGAAGGTAAGCCATGTTAATTTCTTCTGGCTCTACTTCCTATCATAATCTCTGCCTCTCTCTACTGTGGGTTTCTGGGTTTTTTTCCCCCTGTTGCATACATCCAGATTTATCCACACCACTGCAGTCTTGGGTCATACTGGAGATTGGCATATTTATTGACAAACTACTGAAAAACCATAATACACCAAGAAAACAACCCAGGCAATTTCTTCGTCTTGTACCTTTATTTATGATGGATCTTTTATTTGTTTGGTTTGGTTTTGGTTTGTTTGTATATGATGAAATAGCATAATAACCATCATTTGGGGGAAATACAAATGTAAAGCAGAGGCTGCTTCAACAGGCTGATAGTAAAGAGGTACCGATAAATGTGCAATCACTACTTTTCTTGGACACAGCCTGTAATTTACCTCTATACAAAACTGTTACACACACACACACACACACACACACACACACACACACCAGCAATAGCCTCATTATCAGAAACACTAACTACTTCTTAAGATCTTTATGAAATTCATAATGTGAGTATCAGAGTAAGTCCATCCCAGGAAAGGACTGTCACTTATGTTTCAGACTTGGCTCTTTATCTCAGGTTGTTCTCCTCTGATTAGCTTCATGACAATGAACACACAACTATAAGCTCATCACCTGCATGTGATGTGAGGGAAGGGGGCCCTAGCCAGTGGGCAAGTGCTGGAATCAACAACAGTCAGTTGCAGGATATACTAAATGAGGGTGAATGCTTATATGCAGATCTCCTAGTTTTCTGGGAGAACATCTCAGGCAGTAAGCTTAGTGATCATCAAGACCAGAGAGTATACAATTGCTATCAAGCACCTCAAGATTTTTTCTCCTTCTAAGGTTTGGTGGGTGTAATGGTCAATACCAGAAGGAATCAGCTGTTTTACTCTCTACTTCAGTCTATCCAATCATACCTATTCAAAATTATAAACCAAATCTTACATCATCCTAGCTAATTTTTCAGATGTTCTCATTTCCCAGGTGTTTTTTAAGAACTTCATTTTTTCTGGAGCAGTTTCAGGTACACAGTACAACTGAGAGGAAGGTACAGAGACTTGAACTGACACTGACATCCCATTATCATCCAAAGGCATAGTTTATATAGTTTATACTGTTACAGTATGGTACAGAGTATTTCCACAGCCCTGAAAATCTTCTGTGCTTTGCCTATTCATCCCTGGCAACCAATGATCTTTTTACTGTCTAGATAGGTTTACCTTTTACAGAATATTATGAAGTATGAATCATACAGTCCATATTATTTCTATAAAAAATATTTTCCTACACTGTCTTCATAATCCTATTCTTTTATGCATCTACCCTAGAGCCACCATCATGAATTTGAATGTAAAAATCCATTTAAATATTTATATGTGTCTATGAATAAATAGATCTAATTTTTTATAAAATGCTCATAAGTGGTATTTTCTCATAACTTGCTTTTTTTTACATGTAACACTATTCACTTTGAAAACTATCCAGAATGAATAAATGAATATCCAAAATTTATTTAACTAGTCTCATACTAATGGATATTTAGATTCTTTTCAAAGTTTATGATTACTAAAAAAACTGGAATGAGCATCCTTATGTTTCCTTATTTAAATCCATCAAATATCTCTAGCATATATTAATAATTTGAATTAGTGTATATGGGTTTGCACAGCTGCAAAATAACACTCCAAGGTGGTAAAGTGATTTTTTTCAAAACAATTTACTCTCACAATTTTCAATAGATCTTATTTTCAAAAGGTTTTTATCCCCCATATAAATTTTCTACTTTTTTCCTTTGCTCATTTTTTTTTTAATTTTTTTTCAACGTTTATTTATTTTTGGGACAGAGAGAGACAGAGCATGAACGGGGGAGGGGCAGAGAGAGAGGGAGACACAGAATCGGAAACAGGCTCCAGGCTCCGAGCCATCAGCCCAGTGCCTGACGCGGGGCTCGAACTCACGGACCGCGAGATCGTGATCTGGCTGAAGTCCGACGCTTAACCGACTGCGCCACCCAGGCGCCCCACTTTGCTCATTTTTTGATTGAGTTGTAGATTTTTCTTACATCTTTTATCAAATTTTTTAAATGTGGATGTTAATCTTTAGCCTGCAGGTGGGGATATTACTCATAATATCTTATTTATTTTTGTATTCTTTATTAATTTCGATCACTCTTGCTATAGAGCTATCTATTTGTTTCGGAAAATCATCTTTTGAAATTGTTGGTCCCTATTTTATTCTGCTTCAGTATTTTTATTACTGCCTTTTGTTTTTATAAGGTTAATAATAATTATTTTACGACTTGAAAACTGAGCTCATTTTAAATATTATTTTTTAATTGATGGATTAAAATTATAATTATAAAGTTTCTTTTAAGTTCTGTTACATCATAAGACACAAGCTTATATGTCATATAATGCCTTTCCTGTCATTTGCTAAATATTGCAGTGTCCAGTCTAATTTTCTATTAATCCATGAGGTATTTAGATTTTAATACTTTCTTATTATATTGGATTCTGAGTCAGAGAATATGTCTTTCAAATTGTATCTTACTTTATAGTCTATCTCATGGCTTTATTGTATCAGTGCTCAATGTATACTATTTTTTGAATGAAAGGTTCTAAAATATATTTTAGGCTAATTTTATTCATTATGTCGTTAAAATCCTCTGAATCCCTGGAAAAACTGACAGTTTTATCTATCAGTTTTCTATTGAGCTCTTTTAAAATCTATCACCATTTTTTTGTAGTTCTTTCAGTTTGTGGGATGTGGTTTATCTATTTCATGTCTTTCTTTTAGGTGAATAGAAGTTTATAACAGTAATATCTTTTTTACTGGCTGTCTTATTTTGTGGTACTCCTCTGCATCCCTATGAATTCCTTTCCACTTAAGTGCTAAGAGTTTATGTTTATGGGATTGTTAGACCAACTTTCATCGATTTAAGTTCATTCTTGCCACTTCAGTAACTGGTCAATTTGTACTAATTTGCTGAACGGTCCACTAGCCAAATGACCATTTCTCTGAACTTTCTTATTTCATCTAACAATGTGGTTTCAGGTAACCAGCTTTCATTTTTTTCTTCATGATGGAATGTAAAAGAATGTTCAATTTATCTATGTTGGCTTGCTCCTGCTGCCAGAAATCCGGGGGCACAGAGAGGAAAGGATTGAAAAAGTATGCAGCAAAGTTAGGTACAACAATGGTGTTAATCAAAATTACCTTTTGATTATTTTTACATTTTTCTTCAACATATACCTTTTTATAAGTAGAACATAATCATAAGACTTTTCATATTAATTACATCTGGAAAATATTTTCATAAGTGTACTCATAAATTTGTATCTTTATGAGAATGGTATAATATTGTGCTCCTCAATCCCACATCTCTTCTCTCCAGTCTTTCCCAGTGATAGCACTAGAAATTGTGTAGAGACCAGTGTAGACAAATAATGTGTAGTTACAATGCTTCCTAGTAAAGGCAAAGGGAATCTGGTCAACTATACACAACGTTTGAAAGTAAAATTGCAGAATACCTGAGTCATTCATTCACCAGATTGATTGTCTAAAAATTATCTTCTTGGAGATTTGTCAAATTCTACCTTTCTTTGACTTTTAATTGTCCACGTATTTTTCAGTTATTTATTGTTTAGCCTTTATCTTTTATTGAAATTACATAAATAACTAAATAACTTACTGCATTTTTATAAATTTGGTATTTGATAAAGCTGGGCATAATTCAATGAGAAAGTAAATTCAGTGGTAGATAATCTGCCACATTTAGAAAAATATGAATTTCAATCTCTATGTCGCTACATTTATAAATTTTCAATTAGATTAAACAAATGTTAAAAAACAATAATTTTAGAAAACTCCAAGACATTTCACATAATTGTTTGGGAATCTTAATCAAATTGACAACTCTAGATGTTAACATGATCTGACAGACTCTAAAAATATTTTGAAATATATTAGATACCAAAGGTAACTAAAACAAAACCAATAAATAATCAGTAAAATACAGACATAATTATTTGAAGCACTAAAGACAGTCACTGAACTAAAACTATAATATTAGAAAGAGCTCTTAAAATTGACCAAGAAGATATAGAGGAACCTTAAATGCATACTGTTAACTGAAAAAAGTGAATCCAAAACAGCTACATACTGTATGATTCCAGTTATATGACATTCTGGAAAGGGCAAAACTATGGAGATAGTAAAAATAACAGAGGCTGTCAGGGCTTCAGAGGAGGGAGGGAGGAATGAATAAGTGGAATGCAGGGGAATTTTAGGGCAATGAAAGTATTCTGAATGATATTGTAATGGTGGATACATGTCATTATGTCTATGTCAAAACACATAGGATTTACAACACAGAGTGAACCCCTTGAAGTCTTGGGGTCAACTCTGACTTCTCTTGTTTCCTTGCCCATCTCTCTAAATGCTATCAATCCTTTGATGCCTAATTGATCCATTTTTTTTTCTTTTGTTGCTCATGCCTTTGCTATGAAATCAAGAATTCACTGCCAAATTTGAGGTCGTAAAGATTTACTTGTCTTTTCTTTCAAATAGCCTTATAAATTTTTCCTCTTATACTAGATTGTTGATGCATTTTGAATTAATTATTATATATGGAATGAGGTAAGCACTCAACTTCATTTTTCTGCATGTAGGTATCCAGTTTCCCTAGCATCATATGTTGATAAGTCTATTCTTTCTTCATTGGATGGGCTTGGTATTTGTCAATTGGCCATACGTATTTGGGTTTATTTCTGTACTCTCAAGTCCTTTCAGTTGGTCTATACATCTATCCTTATGCCAGTGCCAAACTGTTCTGATTACTGCAGCTTTGTTGTGAGTTTTGCAATTGGGAAGTGTAATTTCTCCAAATTTGTTTTTGTTTTTTTCAATATTATTTCAGCTATTTGGGGCCCATTGAAGTTTCACATGAATTTGACTACTGGGTTTTCCATTTCTGTTAAAAGGCAACTGGGATGTATATTGAGATTTGTGTCCATTTTATCTGGCATATATAATTTGCTGTTTCACAATTGATTATAATATTCTCTTATGATCCTTTTAGTTTCTATAAGGTGGAGAGTAATTTTCCCTTTTTTATTTCTGGTTTTAGTTATTTGGGTCTTTTCTTTTCTTTCTTTCTTTCTTTCTTTCTTTCTTTCTTTCTTTCTTTCTTTCTTTCTTTCTTTCCTTCCTTCCTTCCTTCCTTCCTTCCTTCCTTCCTTCCTTCCTTCTTTTCTTTCTTTCTTTCTTTCTTTCTTTCTTTCTTTCTTTCTTTCTTTCTCCATTAGTGAATTTGGCTAAAGACTTGTTCATTTTCACGATCAACATTTCCCAACAGAACAGTACATTGTTACAACTGATGAACCTATATTAACACATTATAATCACCTAAAGTCCATAGTTTATATTAGGGTTCATTCTTGATGTTGTACATTCCATGAGTTTGGACAAATGTATAAAGACATGTATCCATCATTATGGTATGTGTATCATACCATAATGTATTATGGTATGACTCATACCAAAGACTCATATTATCACTGCCCTAAAATATCTCTGCACTCTGCCTATTATCCTCCCCCCATACACAGCCCCAACCCCTGGCTACCACTGGTCTTTTTACTGTCTCCATACTTTTGCCTTTTCTAGACTGTCATATAGTTGGAGTCGTATGACAGCCTTTTCAGATTTGCTTTTTTCTTTTAGTAATATGCATTTAAAGTTTCTCCATGTATTTTTATGGATTGACAGCTTTGTTTTTAACACTGAGTAATATTCCATCATCTGGATTCATTGTAGATTATTTCTCCTTTTACCTACTGAATAACCTTTCAGTTAATGCCAAGTTTTGGCAATTATAAACAAAACTGCCATAAAACATCCATGTTTAGGTTTCTGTGTGGACATGTTTTCAAGTCCTTTGGATAAAAACATCAAGGGCAGTGATTATTGGATCATATGGTATGAGTCCATTTGGTGTTCTAAGAAACTACTAAACTATCTTTCGAAGTGGTTGTATCATTTTGCATTCCATCAAAATTCCTGTTGCTCCACATCCTTACCAGCATTTGGTGTTGTCAGTGTTCCAGATTTTGGTCATTCTACTCAGTATGTAGTAGTAAATATCTTTAGTTCTAATTTGCATTTCTCTAATGTCATATGGTATAGAGTATTTTTACATATGCTCATATGATATATATATAACTATTTTTTGGTGGGGTGTCTGTTAAGGTCTTTGGCCCATTTTTTATTAGGTTGTCTTCTTATTGTTGAGTTGTAAGAGTTTTTTGTATATTTTGGTTAATAGTCCTGTAGCAGATGCGTCTTTAGCAAATATGTTCTTCCAGTTTGTGGCTTGTCTTCTCATTCTCTTAATTCTCTTCAGGCAGTTCTTGCCAGCTCAATAGTTTTGGTGAAGGAATTGATTCCTGGGGCTTCCTATTTGTTGTCTTTCACAATGTTATCTTCCCATATTCTCATTTTCTTTCTTTGCTAATGAAAAACTCATTTTTTTAATGGTCTACACCATTCTCATTGTCCTACTTGTATTAATTATTTTTAATAGTATGAAGTTTGGGGAAAAAAAGACACTTAGCTATTTGTTTAGTATCCAATTATTTTATAGAAACACTTGCTATCTTAGCTACAAAACACTCTCTGCAGCTACTGTTCTTTATTTTATCACTGTTTGTATTGCCTCTTAAAACCTACGAAAAAAAAGTTAATTATACCTTTTCATGACTGGGAAACAACTCTGGGTCTTAGTTGGAAGAAAAATGCATTGGAGCCAATTGAAGAAAAGAAAAAGGGCACTTTTTATTTTCAGAACTGCTCCTGGTCACTGGTCTTGTATAGTTTACACTTCTTCAAGACCTGAACAAGCCCTCCAGCTATTCCTGGATTTCTGTATCTAATTTCAAAGCCTGCTCCCAACTGAAGCAAAGAGATTTAGACTTAAAAGATTCCCACTGGTGAGGACTGGCCTCTGTTTAGTTCCTTAGAGACTTTTCTTCCCAATCATATGGGTTATGTGAATATCGCACTTGCTTGTATCTTAGAATATCACAAAAAGCTAATAACAGAAAATATTCTAGAAATTACAAGCTCAAAAATTTTGAAGCAGGGGAGTCACTTATTTTCACATAGAATTTACAAATACATGTTTATGTGTAAGTATTTTAAGTTTGTGTGGTAGTGTGTGTGTGTATGTGTATGTGTGTGTGTCTGTGTGTCTGTGTGTGTGTCTGTGTATAAAAATAGGACCCTTCAGATGACAAAAGAGCTCCATCCACTCACTCTCCTTATCCACTTAGTCCTTTCAGTCAAGTCTGGAGATTCTTTTGTATAACCTTTTAACAAGTCTAAACACAATTGAAACTACTTACATAATTTGATATCTACTTGGGTAGTTTAGGAAACTAATATACAAAAGGTAGTAAGTTAACTTATTCAAGATCCCAAATGCAATAACAAATGAATGATATATACATTCTAGGCATATTGACCATTCTGGTTTTGTTGCTGTTATCTTTACATAGTTCTTGGTTGAACTAATTACCTGCAGTCTACTTTGGAATACTAATCTCAATCATCTGAAATGATGTGAGAAATGTTATGTATGTATATATAATCAAAATACTAGCTTCAGGCAAGGTTTGTGGACTATCAGTAACAGAATTCAAGCAAAGGTAAGGAAGGAAAACATATTGGAATATCTCTCATAATTCAAATATAACAGAGTCTCACAAATGACAAGAACTAGAAAATCATCAGAAAGCCAGAACCCAAGCTTTTTTCTCTTTAAGGATTATGTTTTTATTTCTACTTTATTATTTCTCCCAGCATTCATGATGTAATTCTTCTCCTTATACATGGGAAAAATGTAAGCAGAACATAGTGTCTGGTAACAGTCCCACTAGTTTTTATCACCAATTTCTGCAATCTATCCCAAACCAATTCCAAATTTCCAAAAGAAAGAATCTGATTTGGACTGGCTCAGATGAGATAACTTCCATGCCAATGAATTGCAGCTAGGGAGTTTGTTGTAAGGTCTAAACAAGATAGTTCATCGAAAATTCATAGTTTGCTGTCTGGTAAAAAGTAAACATTGGGGATGAGGGTGGAAAATGAATAGAGAAAGAATAGGATTTTTAGAGCAGTGGAAATACTCTGTATAAAATTATAATAAGTTTTCATTATACATTTGTTCAATCCATAAAATATATAACACCAAGAGTGAACCTTAAGGTAAACTATAGGCTTGGTGTGATTATGATGTAAATCTAGGTCTATCCTCGGTAAAAAAAATATAATAATGTACCATTCTGGTGAACGATGTTGATAACAAGAGGAGGTTATGCTTCTGTGGGGGCAGAAGCTGTAAAGGAAAAATCTGTACCTTCCTCTTAATTTTGTTTATAAACCTAAAACTGCTCTAGAAAAATAAAGTCTTTAAAATATAATTAAAAATGAACCATAAATCCTATTATCATCTTATTGCCACCATCATACTCACACCTAGTTAGAGGCAATCCTTCTAACTCTAACTTATGAGTTTATTTTAAGGTACATATGCAAACCCAGTATTCTAAATGATCTCAGAAATAGAAAAATCCAAAAGGTAATACTCCAGTACTATGCTCTAAAAAGTGAACTCTGCAAAACATGTTCAGAAAAATATCTCAATAATGATCAAATGTAGATAATTTCAATTTATCAAACAGATACCAGTTACTGCTAGGATCATATGTATGTATAATCAATAATATCTATCATCCCTGAGGATAGGAATTCAGTCTTGACTTTATTTTCTTCTTACTGTCTGTTATTTGGCTTCTGACTCATTACAGTCTTTGGAAAAACCTTAGCAGAAGTGTTTGTACTTAACCCAAAATAAGATCTGCATATCATAAGTGTCCTAGGCAACGTGCTGTTTAAAAGTTAAAAGATTGCTAATTATTTGAGGATGCTCACATGGTTGAGTCTGAATGTGAAAGTCAGTGCTGCTGCTCCACAAAGCACTGAGACAGTATGAACAATTTTGAAGGATAGAATTGGAGGACCCAGAGCATTTGCAGCCTAAGGCTATGGCACGAAGCAGCCACATTACCTCGCCTAGAAACCACCAAACAGTTTAAAGTATTGTTGTGGGAGTATGGGAAAAAAGTGCTTAGAAGCGTTTGATTTTTAATATTTCTGAGTACACAAAAGATAAAAAGTATTGAAATGCAACATTACCATATCTGAATCAATTTAGTGTCTGTATTACAAAATCTCTTTGGGTTTTTATAAGAGAAACAGTAGTGGAAACATCAAGGGAAAAGAGTATCACTTTTTTTTTCACATTAGAACATCCTGAGAGTTTACAACTGAATATGTTTTTTTTTTAAAATTCAGAAACACATAGATACAGGGACAAAGACTAGCTAGTGCCTTGCTTTCAAATTTAATGGCATATTTAACAAAATCACATCCAGTAAAACAGGATATGAAGCTCCATTCCTCTGAATTGCGTGATTATATCTCATTAAACCATGGAGATCAGTTGTGCTTTTTTAGTATTTGTGGCTTCAGTCTTTTCAGTGAGTTGCTGGCACCATATAGTCTCTGTCACCCTGGAAGCTTTCTTAAAATGATTGCAACTTAATAGCCCTCACATTGGAGTTGTTTACTGCCAATAGTTGAAATTAACTGTAGTGCCTGTTAGCCCAAGAGAAACACATTTTTTTAAATTAGAGCCTCAGCACTTTTCATTTCTCATGGAGCGCTTACATCAAACATATTCATAAAGAGGTATAGAAGGCATTGAGAGGTTCAAATTGCAGTCAAGTTTTAATAGGATACTATTGCTGTCTCCTTTCTGTAAGTAAGATTTCAACAGTAGCCAACAAGGACAACAACATTAAAACTCAACCCCTCTTTCATTAATATTCAATCTGGTGTGCAGATTGAATCCTCACAGGGCAGAACTTTTTTTTTTTTAACTTAGAAAACAATGCTGGCAACTTTCTAGTGTTGAGTGAGAAAAATATACAAGATCTGACAGGCAGAGTTAGATGAAGTTCCTTTTGTTTATTATAGAAAAAAAAATGATGCAGGTTCAAGAGGCCAGTTTTATTTTCCTAGAGAAAGACATACCAAATATCTCAAGCAGATTTGATACCATTAACTGAATCGTTACTATTTGCTAGAAAAGATACAACTTGTTTTACTTACTTTATCTCCATGGGCTCTAATTCATCATTTCAGGGCAGGTACGTACAATTACCTACATTTTATTTATTTTGTTTTATTTTATTTTATTTTGTTTTGTTTTGTTTTTTTAATTTTTAATGTTTATTTTATTTTTGACAGAGAGAGAGAGAGACAGAGTGTGAGCAGGGGAGGGCAGGGAGAGAGGAAGACATAGAATTTGAAGCAGGCTGCAGGCTCTGAGCTGTCAGGACAGAGCCCGACAAGGGGCTCAAACCCACCAAACTGTGAGATCACAACCTGAGCTGAAGTTGGACGCTTAACCGACTGAGCCATCCAGGTTCCCCTTACCTCGATTTTAGAGATGAGAAAACTAAGGTGCAGAGAAATGAAATAAATCGTTCAAGGTCAGATACCCAGTTGATGGTGCAGCTGTGACTGGAACTCAAGTCCACCTCACTCTAAAGCCATAAAGCATATGTTCTCTTTTTATGTCAAACTATTTTATATCAATTTTCTTCTATCAAAATAGCCATGTTTTGACGTATTTGAATTTGGTGTATTTATAGAATTCTAAAGGCATCACCACATATTACCAAAATCAAATTTTAGAACATCTCCATCATCCTAAAAAGAAATCTTGTGCCCACTTAGTATCACTCTTCATCTCTACTCCTCTTCCTAGGTAACCATGTATTTTCTATCTCTATAGACTTGCCTTTCCTGGTCAGTTCATATAAATAAAATCATGCAATATATATTCTTTCATGTCTGACTTCTTTCACTGAGCATAGTGCTCTAAGAGTTTTTCAAGGTTAATTTACTTTTATTATCTGTGCTTAAATATCTCATAGAGCAATATTCAAAAACTGGGTTCAGAAACATTAAAGTTACAATCCTTTATGTATGCAGTTTTATCTCTCTAGGGATTTAAAATAATGTGTAGGATTAAAATTTAAAGATAGAGTTTATGCATTTTTTCTCTAATTACATTCTTATAGTCATATTTAGCTATTAAGACACTTGATTGAAGTGTACTAGAGACCAATGAAACCTAGGAAAATGAGAATCAATAGGATAGAATGAGCAGAAATTAGATAAAATAATCCTTATGTTCTTCTTATTACCATAACATATATAAAGTTTCCTTCTACTTATAAAATTATGTATTTCCTTAAAATATTCTTCTTTTGTTATGTAAGCTCTTAAAGTTGCAAAACCTAAAAAGGTATCTTTTAACATTAATTTATTTGAAATGTATGTGGGTGGGACTGAAAACAATGAAGGTGGGTGGTATTGAGAAATTGGTATTTATAGTTATGTAGTAAGAAAAAAGCACAAATGTCAAAGCAATCTTGAAAACAAAGAACAAAGCAGGCTGGTATCACAATCCTTGACTTCAAACTATACTACAAAGATACAGTAATCAAAAGAGTATGGTACTGGCACGAAAACAGACATATAGATCAATGGAATAGAATAGAGAACCCAGAAATAAACCCACACATATATGGTCAATTAATCTATGACAAAGGAGGCAAGAATATACAATAGGAAAAAGACAGTCTCTCCAATTAATGGTATTGGTAAAACTGGACAGCTACATGCAAAAGAAATAGGCCACTTTTCATACCACATACACAAATAAATTCAAAATGGATTAAAGACCTGAAATGATTAAAATCTTAGAAGAAAACATAGGCAATAAGCTCTTTGACACTGGTCTTAGCAATGTCTTTTTGGACCAATCTCCTCAAGGAAAGGCAAAAAGATAAACAAACGAAATTATATCACACTAAAACCTTTTGTACAGTGAAGGAAACCATACACAAAATGAAAGCAACATATTAAATGAAAGAAGATACTTGTGAATCATATATACAATAAAGGGTTAGCATCCAAAATATATAAACAACTTATACAACTTAATATCAAAAAACCCAAATAACCCAATTAAAATATGGGTAGATGAATTCAAAATATATCCCCCCCCCAAAAAAAAAAAACCATACAGGTGTCCAACAGACACATGAAAACATGCCCAACATCACTAATCATCAGAAAAATACAAATTGAAACCATAATGAGATATGACTACATCTGTCACAATGGCTATTATCAAAAAGATAAGAAATAACAAGTATTGGCCAGGATGCAGAGAAAAGGGAACCCTCATGCACTGTTGATGAGAATGCAAGTTGGTGTAGACACTATGGAAAACAGTATGGAGGCTCTTCAAAAAATTACAAATAGAGCTCCCATTTGATCCAGCAATTCTGCTTCTGAGTACTTAGCCAAAGAAAATGAAAACACAAATTTAAAGAGGTATATGCAGCTCTATGTTCACTGTAGCATTATTTACAAGAGCCAAGATATGGAAGCAAACCTAGTGTCCATTGACAAATGAACAGATAAAGAAAATGTGAGATGTATGTAAAAGAAAACAGAAAAAGACAAATGCCCTATGATTTAACATATATGTGGACTCTAAATAACAAAACAAGTGAACAAACAAAACAAAACTGGAACAGATTCATAGATACAGGGAACTATTGGTTACCAGAGTGGGGAGCAATTGGGGTGAGCAAAATAGATGAAGGGGATTAAGAGGTACAAACTTCCAGTTATACAATAAGTAATTCATGGTGATATAATGTATAACATAAGGATTATAGTCAATAATATTATAATAACTTTGTATGGTGACAGATGGTAACTAAACTTTCCATGGGGATCATTTTGTTATGTATAAAAATATCAAATCACTATGATGTACACCTGAAACTAATAGGATATTGTGTGTCAATTATCCTTCAATAAAAAAGAAAAAAAGGCATAATTGTTTTAGTCAAAAATATTGGTTAATTGTTCTTCATTAAAAATTATGAGTAAAGCATATTGGTTGCTTCTAATTCTCAATTCAACAAAACTTTAATTAAATGGAGGTTACAGTTCTGATAACTGCAGCCCCAAAATCATCACTCTTAAATACAAAAAGATTAAGAAAAATACTGACAAAGAAATATAAATATATTCCAAAGGAAAACAAAACACAAAAGACAAAAAAAAGAGACATAACCATTTTTAAAATCAAGAAAAAGATATTCACCAGACAAAACAAAACAAAAAAAAATTAAGTAGAATGAAGCTTGAGGCCCCAAAGCAAACAGAGGTAGCTAAGAGCTAGATGGCTTCATTGTCAAAGAAATAAGAAATGCATATAGGTGATGAAGGTTCACTGCAAGAAACTGGGACAGGACTCCTGTCCAATTACAAGAGGCTGAACGAAGCTGTGACCATAGCCTAGGATTACGGATTCTATAGTGCTACAATTTAGGGAGGGTACAATAACACAGACATGGTCTTAAAACCAGTATTGGTCAGGTGTCCTGGATTTAGGGGGTATCCTCTGGTGTTCATTAGATTTAACTATAAAATAAATCTTGTAAAGCTTGCTTATTCTGTAGGAAGATGTATCAAATGAGAGAAAATATTTTTTGACTTGGCACAAAGGAGGTTTTCAATACAATTTCTAATTCAAGTCAAGCTGAGCTGGAAGAGCTGGACTGCCAGGTATCAAAGGAGTCAGTTAAAACAACATGCCAAAGGGGCGCCTGACTGGCTCAGTCAGTTAGGCGTCCGACTTTGGCTCAGGTCATGATCTCACGGTCCGTGAGTTCGAGCCCTGCGTCGGGCTCTGTGCTGACAGCTCAGAGCCTGGAGCCTGCTGACAGCTCAGAGCCTGGAGCCTGCTTAGGATTCTGTGCCTCCCTCTCTCTCTGACCCTCCCCTGTTCATGCTCTGTCTCTCTCTGTCTCAGAAATAAATAAACATTAAGAAAAATTAAAAAAAAAACCAACATGCTAAAATGAGAGTTAAGCCTTTACTCACTTCCTGCAATGGTGTAGGCAAGACCCTTAAACCAAAGAACAGGCTCCTCCTATGCCATTTTTCCCCATGGAACTTTGCACTAGTCAAGCACTAGTCAGATGAATCAGCATGGAAGTAGAGGTAAAAGAGTTATCATAGGGGCGGCTGGGTGGCTCAGTCGGTTAAGTGTCCGACTCCGGCTCAGGTCATGATGTCAAGGCCTGTGAGTTCGAGCCCTGCCTTGGGCTCTGTGCTGACAGCTCAGAGCCTGGAGTCTGCTTCAGATTCTGTCTCCCTCTCTCTCTGCCCCTCCCCCACTCACACTCTGTCTCTCTCCCTAGCTCAAAAATAAATAAACATTAAAAAAATTAAAAAAAAAAGAGTTATCAAATACCATGCATACATCCAGATTCCCTTATTATGTTTTGGAACTTTTATGGGATACAATTGACAAATAAAATTGTATTTAACACTTACATGTGAAGATTTGATATACTATGTATTCGTTGTGAAATGATAACCACAAGTAAATTAACACATTTATTAGCTCACACAGTTACCTTTTTGTGTGTGTAAAAATGCTTAAGATCTACTCTTTTGGCAAATTTCAAGTACAAAGTGGAGTATTATTAACTCTAGTAACTATGCTGTACATATTGAGGTTTTGACTAGAATGTACCTATGTAATATTCTGACCTCACCAGAAGTTCTGTTTTCATTAATTATTTAATCATCTCAAAAAGATTTGAGGAGAAAAATATGTGGTTTACCTTTTTTTTTTCTTTTTTTTTTTTGGTAGGAAAAGCGAAATTGTGTAGCTGAGACTCAAATCTAGAGCCATCTTCTTCTATTTACATGTTTTTAACAACTATAAAATAGCTTCCTCCTAAGTAGAAACACTCTCAGCTTTTTGTATAACTGCCAAGTTTTTTTTTCTCCTTTTTCCAGAATACTGTATTTGCCACTACAACCTGGTAGAAAATGGGAGAAGAACATGCAGAGTTATGTGATAAAGGCACTGGATGTCAGAGCAACGTCATTCCCTGGAGAGATCCATGACGGGCACAAAGCCCAGCAAAACGAAGAAGCTCATTCATTCATTTATGCATCCTTGACTATTTATTAGGTGCACACTAAGCATCATGTTGAGTGTCAGAAAAGTGTGAAGAGTGACTAAGCCATCTCTTATTCCAGATGCGCCACAAAATATTTAAAGCACTGCATGTCTGTCTAATTACTTTCTTCTAGTCTTCAGGCCTGCAGGACTATTTTTTGATATAATTAACTTTTAAGGAGAAATATTATATTTTCAAAATTAGGGAGAAGAGATTATTATGAGACGTGTCAGGTCTAGATAAATAAACACTACGCTTGTGTTTTAGTATAAATAAGGGCCATTAAAACAGACAATGGTTTGCTACAAAACACTGAATGTTGCAATCTTTTAAGCAAGGTTTTCTCTGGTTCCTTAAAGCATCTTAAAAGATTGTGGATTCTATTTATGTAAGCTGTTTCATAAGCAAAAAAAACATTTGCACTGTTTGTTAGAATGATGTATGTCTTCTTCCTTGTGTATTTGTAGAGAAAATGTTCACAGTCAACAAATACAGTGTATTATAATTTTTTCTACCCCTAAGAAAGGTTAAAGACAAATGCAACTCAAGTTAATGAGTCCCAAACAAAGAACACCCCCAAACAGGCCCTGGAAATGTATGCAGATTTTTAATAGTTCACTTTGAGTGTAAGGAGACTGATATCTAGTTAAAAATCTATGCGAGGTTTCGCAGGCCTGACCACAGACTGGTACAAAGGATTTCCAAACAGGCTTCCCAAGGGGAAGCTGCACATCCCACACCAGATCTGGTGCACAGTTACCCACTCGAGTCTCTTAGAGTCACAATCAAGGACACAGGCCCTTCTGTGAATTTGCATATCCACATTTTGCACTCCTCACCCATGCAGTTTCATTCCTATGTCTCTTTGTCTGGGTCCTCCAGAGGCCTCTTTGTGAGATGCAGGGAGGGGAGGAAATGTTGAAGATACTGTTCTCTTCTCTCAGTACTCGGTACTTTCCCTCTCCAAGGCCTCTCCTGTCCCTTAGCCCCATCCCAGGATCCATAAAACTACAGGAGTCTTTTGTTCAGAATTCCCTGGTCAGTGAGAGGACTGCTACATCTGTGCTGACCCACCTGACCTTCACCTGTGCACTGGTTCATGTTCATGGGGTGGGGGAGATGGGACAGGGCAAGTAGGCACAATCTCTGGCTTTAGCTTTTGCTTATACTATCACAGTAATTGATTAAAGGTTTGCTTGTTACTTTCATTTTAGATTTCTTTCTCTGATCAGCCACCTCAACACCTGAGAATTCAGCTCTTTTCAGCTCAGCAAAGCATCTCACAAAGTTATACACATATTCTTCAGAGGTTTTAAAAAGTCATTCTAAACGTATCACTCTTGTAAGTTTTCTGTTTTCACTGAGCAGATATTTATTTATAGAGCACATCCTGTGGCCTGCACCCTGCTAAGTGCTGGACCACAAAATAGAAGGCTATATCCCTACTTGGGAATTGGAAAAGCCAGTTTTCCCAACTTGGGAAAGTGGAGAAAAGTGGAGAAAAGACCTCACAAAGGAGGATATGCTTATAAACCTTGGCGACAACTTATCCAAGAAAATGTAACAAAGAAGGAAAGTCAGATTAACAGTAAAGGGAATACAGTGCTGTTTCATAATTGTGATTGGGATACTTTTACCCAAAGAATGTTTTGCACATTCATGTTTTGCACAGGAAACCGACGCTGTCATACATGGGTAAAAAAATCAAATGCAGACTTCTTCTCTTCTGCTCCAATGCAGATTACACGGTCTCCATGGATTTTCTGACCTGTGACTTGAAATGTTTCTATAAAGATATTTATTCCTTCCTTGAATAAAGATGCTCTTCATTGTGATTATTTCAGTGAGGTTGGTGTTACTAAAACATGTATAACTGGCCTTCACTTTATTTAATGTGAAGACATGTTTAATCAAATGAATACTAGTTAAGATAAAGGATTAGAACTATAGTCTGGTGAGGAGAAGAGAGCTTTATATCTGGATATAAAGCTGGGTGATTGTGGAAAGCTGGCATTGGATGAAGAGGGGCAAGGGAGTCAGCACTTGACCGCTGTTATTTGGAGAAAAGTCAAGGGGCAGCAAGCAAAGCATAGGAAGCATGCATGGAGAGGAGGCAGAAATCAAAGGGAATTCATTACTCTACAATTTTAATAGTCCCCACCTTGTTTGTAGCAAATAATATGGCTGCAAAATGCCAGTTACTACAGGGCTAAATCTAAGAGTTGCAGAGTGCTCACAGGAGTTCAGGTATTCAATGTCAAGTTTGCTCTAGTGGTTACCTACATTTATATGCTACACATGAATATATAAATATTATGTAGGTATGTATTCTTATATTCACGGGGCTGGGAGAGAAGAAACAGGGAAAATAGGCACAACCTCTGGTTTCAGCTTTTGCTTATATTATCACAGTAAGTTGTTAAAGGGAAGTTACACACACACACACACACACACACACACACATAAATATTTAACTATGAGTAGCCATAAGGCTTATAATGAGAGTTACCCCAAAATAGCAATATCATACTGGCACCTTGTTTTCCTTACTTATAAGGAAAACTCTCTAATTGATGAGTCATAACCTGCTAGAATTCTCAGACTCATATGATCCAAGAAAGTTTTCTGGAGTTATGTGTTTGGGTGCTTATGCTGCCAACATTCACAACTCCTGTTACAGCTGGTATATCCCAGCTCTCCCAGACACCCTGTCAAAATAATGAGATGGTGAAAATGCAAAGTGTGCATCTCAGTGTTCAAGACCCAAATCTGGCACTTGAGCTTCTTTGTGCAGGTGTCACAGACAAGCTGTGTCCAAGGAATGATTTTTGATTTGACAGAAGTCTTCCACCTGCTTACCCATCACCACTTCAAAAGTACAAGACCACTCTGATGGTATATTTGAAAGTTCTAGGCCAAAGAATACAAGTTGGGTGTACCTGAATGTAGACCATAAGTAAATGTCCATAATTTACAGAATGGAAAAATGCAATTTAAATAACAATAAGATATAGAGGAAAATTTTCAGCCATTAATGTACATTTTGGGAGGTATTATAAATCATAACACCACATGCCAGAATTTTACTGTCTCAGATTCTTACTCCTAAGAAATACATTTCCATATAATCCAAAAATATTTTGGAACTATTTTTAGAAGCATTCTATTTCTCTCATGATTTTCTTCCAATGAATTATTTCCCTCTCTCACATCTTTACAGCCCATAGAAGTGCTTACATACAAGATCTTCTTCAGTAAGTCTTTTACAATTGATTTAGGTCTTCCAAAATTTATCAAAAATCTATCTACTCTTGGTCTACGTCTCCTCACTATACTTTCAAAACTGTCTCTTTCAAAAACTTGGTTGTACTCCTAGCACTTTGATTGCTTTCTTGATAGTTACGCCTTGTCGTGGCCAACATTAAAAAAAAAAAATTCACATTCTTTAGCTTTTTCTTGATATTTAATGATATTGCAGGCACATCTCAGTCTTTCAAAAATAATATTTATTTTGCCCTTCTGCCTTTCCTCTACATGATGTGGATTCTCCAGTCCTTTAGGTTGATTCCCTGCATTTATTATTAGGAAAGGATTGGGTCCTTATTACCACTCCAACTCTGATCACTGAAATGAGCCAGTTTATGGTGCAGCCACTCTGGAAAACAGTGTGGAGGTTCCTCAAAAAATTAAAAATAGACCTACCCTATGACCCAGCAGTAGTACTGCTAGGAATTTACCCAAGGGATACAGGAGTACTGATGCATAGGGGCACTTGTACCTTAATGTTTATAGCAGCACTCTCAACAATAGCCAAATTGTGGAAAGAGCCTAAATGTCCATCAACTGATGAATGGATAAAGAAATTGTGGTTTATATACACAATGGAGTACTACGTGGCAATGAGAAAGAATGAAGTATAGCCCTTTGTAGCAACGTGGATGGAACTGGAGAGTGTGATGCTAAGTGAAATAAGCCATACAGAAAAAGACAGATACCATATGTTTTCACTCTTATGTGGATCCTGAGAAACTTAACAGAAACCCATGGAGGAGGGGAAGGGAAAAAAAAAAAAACAGGTTAGAGTGGGAGAGAGCCAAAGCATAAGAGACTCTTAAAAACTGAGAACAAACTGAGGGTTGATGGGGGGTGGGAGGGAGGGGAGGGTAGGTGATGGGTATTGAAGAGGGCATCTTTTGGGATGAGCACTGGGTGTTGTATGGAAACCAATTTGACAATAAATTTCATATATTAAAAAAAAGAAAAAGAAAAAATAAATATTAAATGTAAAAAAATACAAAAAATTAAAAAAAAAAGAAATGAGCCAGTTTATCTGGCTTTATTTTTAGTAAAATATATCCAATCATGGGCCATTTGTGCTCTTTCCACATCTTTCCAGATGATCTTATCATTCATTTGTTCCAAGTGCTAGAACATGTTTCTGCCTCCCTATTATTTCCATGCCTTGGTACTCTGGCTCACCAGCTACATTTCAAGCCATACGGTTTGGGTTATCAACCTTGGTGTTCTTGGATTGTTTATTTTCTGAAGTTTTGGCTCACACCCAGATCCAGACAAGTCATTCTTCTTCTATAGATTTGGCTTTAGAGATCAAGAATGTGAGACATTTTTGAACACTGAAGGCCTATCCTAAATGAAGACCACAAAATCTGTATGCCTACTTCAGTATTTAATATGAGTAAACTTAAAGAAGTTCCACAGTATTTCTAAGAAGTCAGCTGCAGCACAAATTGTTTTGCTTTTGTTGCTTTCAACATTTTCTGTCTCTGTCTTTCAACAGTTTGGGCTGTCCAGCTGTGGACGTCTTATGTCATCCTCTGTGGTGTCTGTTGATTTTCTTAGATGTGTACATTAATGTTTTATTCAAATTTAGAAAGTTTTCCATCATCATTTCTTCAAATATTTCGTGCCCTTCTCCTTCTCCTCTTCCAATCTATCCACTATGGGTGTGTTGCCATGCTTCCTGGTGTCCCATAGCTTCTGAGAAACTATTCAGCTTAATTATTTCCCTGTTCTTCAGATTGCAAACTGCTTCTTGTCTGTCCTCAAGTTTACATTATTCCTTTGCCAGCTGAAATCTGCTGTTGATCCCCTACAGTGATTTTTTTTTTTTAATTTAAGGTATTGAACTTGTCAACTTTAGAATTTTCATTTGGTTCTTTTTAACATAATTTTTGTCCCTTGCTGATATCATTAATTTCTTGAGTCACTGTCAACAAACTTTCCTTTAAATCTTAAACACGGTTTTCTTTGAATATATTTATAGGATTTTGTATTACACTAGTGCTATATTATTTGTACTTTGAACATATTTATAATAGATGCTTTGGTTTCCTGCTAACCTAACATCTGGGCTTCCTCTGAACAGTTTTTCAAAAACAAACACAGATTTAGCTTAAAAAAAAAAAGAAGTGATTTTTAGCTAAAAAAAAAGAAGTGATTTTAGAGATAACTAAATAAGCATAAAGTCATCTATCCTAAGAACTGAGATACAGGAATAGTGTGTTCGTAGGGAAAAAAATTTTTTTTAACCATTTTAGGGATTTTTTTTCTCAGCACATTTTTATGTATTCAGTTTCCTTTTGTGTACCATTGAAAGAATCAGAAGAAATAGAAAATCTTTAATCTCCTCTCCACAAAACTGTTCCTGTGACGCCTTCTACTTTTTTGCCATTCTGTGCTGTGAATCATGCTATGATTAAATATACAGATTTGTATATATCCACAGTTTCTAGATACCTTATTTTGGATCAGGCAAACATATAATTGAAAATAAGAAACAAACTAAAGAATATAAAATGTGTAATGTGTAGATATACGAATGCTTTATATATTATAAATAATTAAGAATAAGCCATGTGTTTTGTTTTCTTCTCTGGAACTTACCTTATTGGACACCTCCTCCATAACAACTCAGGATGTCAGCTCTTCAAATGTGCTTCATTATGTACCGATGAGCATCATTACATTCCGTCCTCAGGTCCACTGCATGCCTTCAGGTACAAAAGATACAGCCTGTCCTCAAAATCATTTTGTCCAAGGCCAAAATTTTTGTTTGTGCCTCAGTTCACCTATTTTTTATGGTAAGTCCTCTCCCATGAATTTCTTCATCAATTAATTTCTGAAAAGCTGGTCTTAGAATTTTTTTCTGAACTCTGAATCCAAGTGGTGGATATCTCCTTTTCAAATTAAAACTCCCCATCACATAGGTCTTATTATATTTTCATATATAAATTTCTTTAACCTCAATTTCTAGGTTGGTACTATAATCGAATAATACCTGAATTTAAAATGGTGAGCACTTTTAAAGCATTCTTTATAAATATCTTAAGAATGTAAATTGAGCTACAGGTATAGACAGGATAACAGAAGTTTATAAACAATGTGAATTTATTCACTGGCTATAATGAGCACTTAATACATTTGATTATTTTAAGTTTAAAAAGCAATTTTGGTCACCATTAACATTTTGTATGTTTCTTTCCAAGAATTGTTTTCCTTAATGCATATGTATGTGTGTATATATGTATATGCATATTATATGTATATTTATGCTTATATAAATACATTTCTATTTATGTAATTGAGAATAAGAAGATATATATAGTTTTGTATCTTTGCATTTTCATCTGATTTGTGCCTTCAATATTTTACTCATCATTAAATATTAACCAAAACTTGATTTCTACTTAATATGTAACAGTTCATATATGCAGCACATTAGTCAAATATTTCCACATTGTTCACTATTAGTTTTATTTTTCCTTTGGAATTTTTTTTTGCATAAATATCACTCTGATGAACAACCTTTAAAACAAACTTTAGCTTGTATCCCTGATTATTTCTAGCATTACTTCCAGGGAAAAGTCTTGATTAGGTAGTTAAGGCTAAATAAAGGTTTCTGATGCATAATTCAAATGTGGTCAGGTAATATTTCGTACTCCCAAAAAATATTATGCAGAGACTCGTCCTTCTCCTAGTTTTCTAAAGTGTTTGGTTTTTACATAATAAAAAAACAAGAACAATAAAACAGCTCTACATACTGTTTACTTGTATTAATAGTTTTCTCAAATCAACTCTGTATTCTACACAAAAAAGCATGAGCCCAAGAGGGGAAGAAATTAAAGCTCAGATTATTAGTATTGCTTTCCAAAAAAGCATTTAAAATTCTCTGCTATTTGTGTTTATATTAGGAAACATCCTTTTTAAATGTCAGTGAGCATGCTTTCCAAATGCATTTCCTTAAGCTTCCTTATTAATATTTCTCATCTTATTTTAATAAAACATATCTAATCAAGATGTTTTATATTTAATCTAAATATTGTGTATAAATCAAAATATATTAATCATGTGCATGCAATCAAAACACTAGAAATTGTAGAGCTACATAACTTGATTTATTGAGATATGTCAGCCACCAAAAGTAGCAAGTAATGAGGTGAGTACAAATAATTTATGCTGGGTAAATTCTAATCATATTTCTTAAAAATTATTGTGTAGGTAAATGAACATGCACAACTATGATGAACTAATCTCTCTGAACGGAACAGTCTCAGAGGTATTTAAGATACTGATATTTTTATCTAAAAAATATTTATAGTACTTCTTTAAGAAAACCTATTTTAAATATTGTCTCATTTCCAAAGGGAAAAAACAAGGAAATTATCAAGTGAGATTATTTCCATTATCATTCTATTTTGCTGATAAAATGGCAAGAGACATATTAAGCTTAACAAATACCATAAAATAAGATATTTTTTTTGACTATATAGAGATCTTTTTAGGCCTTACCTTTTTTTCTCGGGTAGCAATGGGGCTTCATTTTGGGGGACCAATTTCTAACTCCAGAGTTGTATACATATATTTCTAACCACAGAGTAATATAGTGTATATGTGCATATATATTACACATTATGGACACTTAATATAATATGTAATATATCTATACTGCATATATTTTATGACACATACATATATCTCTTATGAAACAAAGTGGTAAAAAAAAGGAAATGTTGATTGAAGGCAAACTATCTTGTATTTTATAATAGCATATAATTTAAAATCCTTACTTTGGGTGGTGCTTGCGTGGCTCAGTCTGTTAAGTGTCCAACTTTGGCTCAGGTCACGAACTCATGGTTTGTAAGTTCGAGCCCCACATTGGGCTTTCTGCTGTCAACATGGAGCCCCCTTTGAATCTTCTGTCCTCCTGTCCCTTTGCCCCTCTCCCACTGGTTCTCTCTCTCTCTCTCTCTCTCTCCCTCAAAATAAATAAATAAATTAAAAAAAATATAGAAATAAAATCCTTACTTTGGGGCCTAAATCAATATTTTGAGTTTTAATTGACACTAAATAATATATTCTTCAGCATGGTAATATGAGCAGATTCAAATTTAATATTGTATTTCCTAGAAAGCACATATTATTCACTTTTATGAGTATGTCTGTGAAAAATAAGAAAAGTTGTGTGATTATTTAGAAATGAAACCAAAATGAATGTGACTCATATCAAAGCATGCCAATAAATTTTTTACTTTTTTAAATTCATGGTTCCCATGTGAGGTGATTAAGGTAGAATTCGAAAGACGTATGTTCTATTTTTTTAACTTGTAAAATATTATCTGACTTAAAAGATGGCATAAAAGTAATAAGAACATTTATAAACATTTATAAAATGATTTCAGCTAATGTTATTGTGCCTCTATGTATTAAAGGAGAGTGTATGTAATGAAGCTGTGATATGTATCTTTTTATATTTTTGGTTTTCAAGGTGAATATAAGGCACATAGGAGAAAAGACTGATGTGGTAAATGTGCACTATTTTAAGGATCATAAATTTCATTATCTTCATTTTCTGCCTCTTCTCAATCACACATATCTTTTCTGCTGTTAATGATTAATTTTGCAGAAACACACAAGATTGACAGTGAATTAACCACAGTTGTAGGTTTTTCAGTTACACAAAGAAGAAACCAGACAGTACTTAAACACTCCAACAATACATCAGACAGACAAAAAAGCCAAAGCTTATATTAACTACTTTGGTATCAAGTTGATGAAGTAAAAAAAAAAATAATTAATTGGTTGAATTTTTCAATTATTTGTTAATTATCTTTCCTTTTGCTTACTTTGTAATATTTTAAAGGAATAATTTTATAATATGGCTGTGTAATCAAATAACATGCATCTTTTGAGTGTTCATAATGACAATATTAATGTTACAACAGTAAATAAATGTAAAAGCATGTCAGGTTTTGTGTAGCAATAACTTTTCACACATTGTATACATGTCACAGTTCTCCAAAATGCTGTGAAATTAGGTAAAAATTAACTTATGAAAAATATATAAGACATAAAGATGTTTACTTAATTTAGGTAGAGTGAGCCTAATAGACATAATGGAAAACTCAGAAAATCTCAGAGACATGACAATGGACACTGCCTTTCATGAGGAAATACTTCTTTCTAAAATTGTTGTTTCCTTACCAGTTACCAGATTACATATACTTTATATGAGATAAACAGGAGGAAAGAAAGAACAATGAAATATACGAGGCTTTTTATAATTGTATGTTAAACTGAGTGATAGTAACCACAAACAATTTTAGAGAAGTGGAAAATTTTTATGGATTGAAGTCAGTGGCAACCTCTTTGTGGAGCAGAGAGGCATTTGATTTTGTAGAACATATGGTGATTTGCATAAGTAAAGATCAGGGAAGTACTGTATCAGTAAATGTAGAAAATAATTAATGGGTACATGAGGAAGTCAGTGAAGGAACTAGTTTGGGACATATGAGCTGTGGAGTAGAGAAAATAAAGATCAATAGGCACATAATGGGATTAAAGGTGTACTCATGAAGTAATGCATCTGCAGATAAAAAGTACCTTTATATTATGTGTAACTGATTTGATCTTCAAGGACAACTTCAAGGCAGTGGGAATATGTAATTTTACTCTAGTGCCTTAAATACATTTATTTTAAAGGTTGGTCAAAGCAATGTTTATTCTCTTGAGTTCTATCTCTCTCTGCTCCTCTCCAAGCTGATGTGGAAATTTGACTTCTCTGTGCTATTAACAGCAGAAGAGAAAGAGTACCTGAAAACCTCACAGAGTCTTTGTTGCCTGATCTCTGCTGTGGAGTCACTGGTCTGATCTACTCTGTGAACTGGTAACCACTAAGACATAAATGGTCTTGATCACAAGCCCTTTCCAGGGGTTTTCTGCTGAATCTGTGAATATTGAAATCTGTGGACTTGTAACTTTACACAGGACTAATGCAATCCATGGCTGATTGGGTCTTGCTTTAGTTGTCACATGTTCTAAGCATTAGCCAGCTCTTTCCCATGTTGTAGGCAGTCACTGCTTCCAGTCTCCTAGCCTAGGCTCCTTCATACGATCCTTGTCTTAGCTAGCCTCATGCACTTCTGGTGGTTTTAATTTCTGCTATTTTCTGTATTATTAATTGGAAGCATTTGGGAAACTTTGGGTCTTATTCATGCCAAAGAATTTGATGGTGATTCCTAAAAATGATTTAGTAGTTGCCTTCACTCTATGTAATGATTCTATACTGCCAAATTAACTTTGAGATAACTATAAAGAACCTATCCCAGGTCACCATTAAGAATGAAATGTTATTTCTTCATAGATTCAAATTACACTGAGGCAAAATTTTCATGTTCTCTATATTCCCTTCATTTCACCTAAAACTTTCCTTCAACCAAAAGCAAGAGAGTGGAGAGACAAAACACATCAATCTGTCTTTACTAGTTCTCTCTCTGTTTTCCCCCCCACAGTTCCCTTGGTGAGAATGGGCACAATAGCTCCCTCCCAGTTCCCGTATTCTGAGGAACTTTCTTGTATTAATTTCATGTTAGGTCATCAAAGTTGACCCTAATATATTAATCACAATTAGTGATTAAATTCATCTTTCAGGTAAAAACTTTAAAGATCATGTCTTGCTTCATAGTTCTATTTATAAAGTTAGTGCTGTGTTAATTACTTCTTTTTATTTCATTCCCAGTTTAACAATTCTACTGGCTTCTCTACCTCCCTCCATTTCTCTCTCCCTGATTCCAAAGCAGACAGACATCTTTAATTAATGGCAAAAATATGTACACAAAATATGGAATATAAAAACACAATGATATATTTAAAATATTATTCAAGTTGCAAGATATTACTGTTAGGGTAAACTAGGTAGAAGATATGCAAGATCTCTTATTCCCTACAATTGTATGTGTATCTACAATGATCTTAAAATAAACCATCTCAGGACACCTGGGTGGCTCAGTCAGTTAAGCATCTGACTTCAACTCAGGTCATGATTTCAGTTTGTGAGTTTGAGCCCCACATCAGGCTCGCAGCTGTCAGCACAGAGCCTGCTTTGGATCCTCTGTCTCCCTCTTTCTCTGCCCCTCCTCCACTTCCTCTTCATATATATATATATATATATATATATATATATATATATACATATATATATATATATATATACACATATATATATATATGTGTGTGTGTGTGTGTGTGTAGTGTGTGTGTTTATACATATATATACATATATATTTATATATGTATGTATATATATATGTACACATATATATGTACATATATATACATATATGTGTGTGTATGTATACACACATACCATCTCAATTGATACAGAAAAAGTATTTAACAAAATTTAACATCCTTTCATAATAAAAACACTCAATAGACTAGGAATAGAAGAAAACTAGGTCAATATAATAAAAGCCATACATGAAAAGCTGAAGAACTTTAATGTTGAAGAACTGAAAGCTTTTATATAAGGCAAGGATAAGATAAGGATGCTCACTGTCACTGCTTCTATTCAATACAGTTCTACAAGTTCTATCCTGAGCAATTTGGCAAGAAAAAGAAATAAAAGACATCAAAATTGAAAGGAAAGATATACAATTATCTCTGTTTGCAGAGTATTGTAGGTATTATATGTTGAAACCCTTAAAGATTTCACCAAAAAAAAAAAAAAACAAAACACTGTCAGAACAAATGAATTCAGTGAAGTAGTAAAGTAGCAGGACTCAAAATCAACACAAAAAACTAGTTGTATTTCTATACACCAAGAATAAACAATTTGAAAAAAATTTAAAAAAAAGCTCAATTCAGAATAGTATCAAAAAGAATAAGTACTTAAGAATTTATCAAGGAGGTAAAAGACTTGCACAGTGATAACCACCAAACATTGCTAAAAGAGACTGAAGACCCAAATAAATGGAAACATATCTCATGTTCACGGATTGGAAGACTTAATATTGCTAAGATGTCAATACTACTAAAACAATCGGCAAATTCAATACAATCCCTATCAAAATCCCAATGATGATTTTTTTCAGAAATAAAAACTCCTACCATAAAATTCATATGGAATCTCAAGTGATCCTGCATGGCCTAAACTATCTTAAAAAAGAACAAACCTGGAGGGCCCACGCTTCTTGATTTCAAAACTTACTACAAAACTATAGTAACCAAAACAGTGTGGTACTGGCATAAACATATACATAATTACCAATAGAACAGAATAGAAAACCCAGAAATAAACTCTCAATATACAGTGAAATGAGTTTTGACAAGGATGCTAAGACCATTCAATGAGGAAAGGACAGTTTTTTCAACAAATGGTTCTGGGAATACTGGATATCCACATGCAAAAGAATGAAGCAGTACTCTTATCTAACAACACATACAAAAATAAACTCCAAGTGGGTCAAAGACATATATATAAGACCTAAAACTATAAACTCTTAGAAGAAAATATAGGGCAAAATTTCATGAGATTGGTATTGGCATTGCTTTCTTGGATATGACATAAAAGGCACAAGCATTGGGGCGCCTGGGTGGCGCAGTCGGTTAAGCGTCCGACTTCAGCCAGGTCACGATCTCGCGGTCCGTGAGTTCCAGCCCCGCGTCGGGCTCTGGGCTGATGGCTCAGAGCCTGGAGCCTGTTTCCGATTCTGTGTCTCCCTCTCTCTCTGCCCCTCACCTGTTCATGCTCTGTCTCTCTCTGTCCCAAAAATAAATAAACGTTGAAAAAAAAAAAAAATTAAAAAAAAAAAAAAAAAAAAAGGCACAAGCATTAAAATAAAATAGATTGAACTTTACGAAACTTTTTTTAAATTATGCATTAAAATACACTATCTACAAAATAAAAAGGCAGACCCCACAAGGGTAGAAAATATTTGCAAATCGTATATTTGGTAAAGGATATCCAAGGATATCCAGGATATATAGAGAACTACCAAAACTCAGCAATACCAAAAACCAACCAACCAACCAACCAAACAAACAAACAAACAAAAAACAGATCACTCTATTAAAAAAATGGCAAAGAGGGGCGCCTGGGTGGCGCAGTCAGTTAAGCGTCCGACTTCAGCCAGGTCACGATCTCGCGGTCCGTGAGTTCGAGCCCCGCGTCGGGCTCTGGGCTGATGGCTCAGAGCCTGGAGCCTGTTTCCGATTCTGTGTCTCCCTCTCTCTCTGCCCCTCCCCCGTTCATGCTCTGTCTCTCTCTGTCCCAAAAATAAATAAACGTTGAAAAAAAAATTTAAAAAAAAATGGCAAAGAAATTGAATAAAAACTTCTCGAAAGAGGCCAATAAGCACAACAATAGGATGTTCAACATCACTGAATATAAGGAAATGCAAGTCAAAACTAGAATGAGATTATTACCTCACACCCAATAAAATGGTTCCTGGGAAAACAAAAACAAAACAAAACAAAACAAAACAAAACAAAGAACAACAAATATTGGTGAGGATGTGTAGAATTGAAACCCCTGTGCACTGTTGGTAGGATGTACAATGGCACAACCACTGTGGAAAACAGTATGGTAGTTCCTCAAGAATTCAAATAGAATAGCCATATGATTCAGCATTTCCACCTTAGGGTATGTACCCAATAGAATTGAAAGTGGGATCTCAAAGAGATATATGTATACTCGTGTTTATAGGACCATTATTCACAAAAGCTAAACTGTGGAAGCAACCCACGTGTCCATCGGTGGATGGTTCTATAAGAGAATGCTATATATATACACACATATTATATATATATATATATATATATATATATACACACATATATACACATAATACATATATATGTACACATATATATGTATATGTACATGTATGTGTGTATATACATACATGTATATATGTATGAATGGACTATTATTCCACAATGGAATATTATTCCACAGTGGAATATTATTCAGCTTTGAAAATGAAGAATGTTCTGCAATATGTTACAACATGGATGAAACTTGAGGACATAATGCTAAGGGAAATAAGCCAGTCACAAAAAGGCAAACACTATATGATTCCACTATATGAGGTACTTAAGAGTAGTCAGAATCATACAGACAGAAAATATAAGGGTTGTTCCCAGAGACTAGGGAGAGGAGAAATAGGGAGTTATTGTTTAATGGTACAGAGGTTCAATTTTATAAGGTAAAAATACTATGGAAATGGGTGGTGGTGTCGGTAGCAGAACACTGTGAATGCATAGTACCATTGACTGTACACTTAAAAATGGTCAAGATGGTGGTGGGGGGCGCACCTGGGTGGTTCAGTTGGTTAAGCGCTGACTCTTGATTTAGGCTCAGGTTATGATCCCACAGTTCATGGGTTCAGGGGTTTGAGCCCGTGACGGGCTCTGTGTTGACAGCGCAGAGGCTGCTTGGGATTCTCTGTCTCCCTCTCTCTGTCTCTCCCTTGCTCTCTCTCATGTGCTCTCTCTCTCTCTCTCTCAAAATAAATAAACATTTTAAAAAATGGTCAAGATGGTATATTTTAGGTGACGTGTGTGTTTACAACAAAAAAATGTTTGTCTGGAATATCTTCTACACAAAGCAACATGAATAAACCTCACAAACTTACTGCTTAGTAAATTAAGCAAGCTAGCAACACATAAAGATTCCAATTATATAATGATCAAAGTAGGCAATGTAAACTATTGTATTTAAAAATTACTGTGTCTGTTGTAAAACAATAAAGAAATGTAAGGAAAAATGATTATAAATATTGTAAGTGAGATCGCTTCTTGGGTACAAAGAAGATAGGAAGAAGAAGGAGATCACCTTCATGGATGCTGGCAATGTCACTTTTGTTTTATTTTTTTTTATCTGATCGGTACTTCCATTGGTGGTTGCTTTATAATTTACTGCTCAGCTGTATGGACATTTCAATTTTCTTCAATTTTTCTGTATGTATGTTTGTCCTGGGTGGTCTCTTGGAAGTTCACCATCACTTTATGCTTTTCCAGAATTTATCAATGAGAAGTAATCTAACAAGATTTGTACACGAGGAAGAAAGAGGTGTCTCAGGCAGATACCGATATTAAGTTCACAGTTGGTTATCTGGATAACTGTTCACTTTTGTGGCCCAAACCACAAAATTTGTGAAGACTTCCCAAAGACCCTTGTAAATTGCAGCAACTTTTTAGAGAGTTATTAAGAGCCACCTGTCTTCACACCACTGGCTGAAATTGTTGGTAAGTGATTCCTCTCACCTTTGCTATTTTTGTAATATATAGTCTTCTACATTCTTGAAGAAACCTTGACTGATCTATATCTGTGTCTGTATCTGTACTGTCCATAGCTACATATATCAGGGTATTTATAAATTATATTTCATATTAAAGTATATGGAAATACTTGTAGCATGTTTTCTTTTTGAAAATCTTGACAATTACTGGGAGAGTGAAAAAGAGTAATTCATAGCCATGTGATCTTCTATATGGGCTTTCTTGTTATATTTTAATTATTTTTATGTATGTATAAATGTACATATGTATATATTTTTACTTAATTGTTTTAGCGTTAACTGGACAGACTGAATCTGAAATTCACTGATGCTTATTGCGTTTAAAATGCCTCTTTATATCTCTAAAAGACAAGGATAGCATGAATAACTGTGACCATGAAAATGTTAAAGCATAGATTCCTGAGATGGTTCTTCCAGGGAAGATATTTAATAGTGTGACACAAAAGGCACCATTACATTCATGTTTCTTGCAAGGGAAAATCTATTTTTAACCAAGACCTAATTGAGATGTATAGGATGGAAAGTAATCACTCCACTGTTTCATCATCAGAAAAACTATGGAAGAACACAGAAGTGAGGTAGCATGCAGAGGCAGCTACTGAAAGCAGGGTGGAGCTCAGGGGTGTTGTGGGTGTGTCATTGTCACTGAAGAAGCACAGAGGCGGACATTCTCATCACTGCATCTGAAGCAGAGGAAATCTCTAGGAAGAGCTAAAGAAAATTATACAAATAAATTAACAATGGCTATATTTTAAAAGCTTGATCTTTTAATTCAGAATAGAAGGATGTGACTAAAGTGAACTAATAAAAAAGACATGACACAATAAAGGAACCATTTTAATTTTAAAAATGCAGAGAAAAGTCTAGAAACAAGTTTAAGAGACACCAAAAAATGAGAGTAGAAAAAGACAATAAACTTACTTTTGGCACCACTGTTTAAGTATTTAATTATGTTAACAATAAATTATAAAATATAAGAAACTCAGTACATATGATATTAATGTGTTATATAGCATTAAGCTTAAGATGGGGGAAAATTGTATATAATTCTCTTATATGTATGCCATAAATCTCAAGTCTTCCTCTACTTTCTATATGAAAGAGAACTTTCATTATATTGCTACAGATCTCTGGGTCCCTAACCCAGAACATTCATCTGATATAGACCAAAGTTTTAAAATACTGTCTCCAAGTTTGAGATATGATTGAAAAATCATCAGGTTACATTTTGAATACCAGAGGTGTATTTTATAGGACTTTCGAAAGTATGTGTCATCAGAGTAGGTGCTAAAAGGCTCAGCTTACCAAAAATAAATTCCATTTATCTAACTGTGTTAAATTTTTGCTGCTATAATTATTCTTTATACTTAATGCTACGTATTCATAGGAGAACCTATTTAAAAAGCAACTGTATTATTTTGGAAGAAGAAATTGTAAGCCATTAATATCCATTAACATATTTTTCCAGACTATTTTTTTATATTAATGAACTTAAGAAACACTAAGGGACCTGAGGAAATAGATGCCAGGTAGGTATGTATTTATGGGGGTTATTGCAAAAAAGGCAAAATTATATCCACCCACCATACAGAGCAGTGCTTGAAAGTCTTGAATAGCTATGGAGCAAAATGGCAAAACAGATGTCATGGAAGAGATGAACTGAAAAAAAGATAAAAGGAAAGAAGAAACAAACACTTGACTAATTTCCCAATTTTTCCTAGGGCTAATTCTTACCTATCACTGTTTTTGGGTACCTCATTCCTTGAGTATTAGTATACAGAGTTATGTGGAATCTGAAAAAAAAATCACCAACAAAATCATAGAGACAGAGCTCATATTTGTGGTTGCCAGAGGTGGGGACAGGGGGATGGGAGAACTGGTTGAAAGTGGTGAATAGGTACAAACTTCCAGTTATAAGATAAATTAATTCTGTGTATGTAATACAGTAAAACATAATGACTATAGTTAACAATACTATGTTGTATGTTTGAAAGTTGCTAAGACAGTAGATCTTGAAATTCTTGTCACAAGAAAAAAAACCGTTAACTATATTAGGTAATCATTTAGCACTATATACCTATATCAAATCATTATGTCATACACCTTAAATTTACACAACATTATATGTCAATTATATTTCAATAGAGTGGAAAAAAGTAAGATATGTAACACTGTCATGTTTTTTAACACCTAACTATCTTAATTCATTTTGATCACCTTTCTACATATGGCGAACACCTGTTACATATTGTCACTTCAAAAAATATAAAGTAGTTCAAAACTTGTTACTTTAAAAAACAAAGGTATATAGTCTGGTCCAATGAAAAACTCATTAGAAAGAACACGTACTGTAACTTTTTAAAAGTTATTTCTTATGTGAGACTATGTAGTTTAAACAGATTCATTTTGGAAGTCTTTGTTATATTACTAGTGACAAGGGCTGTTATGCAAAAGAATTGAAGGAATTGGAACAACACAAGTCAAATCTTTCACTCAGTGTTTGGTATGCAAGCCAAGTATATAGGGCAAGGTTACATAGATGTCCTTTCTGACTTCTGAAAACTATTTCAAAAGTTTCTCTCTTTCTGATATGTGAAGACTTGAGAATTTGCTGTCCTGGTGCTTTTGACACTAAACTAAGCCAACATTACAGGGAAGTGAACACATCTTTCATCATTGGTTAAGATTAGCTTAAACTGAATCTACAGGGTATCTGTTATAAATACATAACAGGTCATGGCTGAAAAGAGAATAATTTAACCCATTTTACTCACTTTAGGCTGCCCAACTATAATTAATAAAGGTATGTTTGCAAGATTTTGGAACAAATATTAGAAAACCAAAACATCTGACTGAGAGTTAAAGCTGTTTAATAAATGAAAATCCACAATGGGAGCTAAAATAAAAATTGAACTTGGAAAAAATAATATTTAATCTCAGTAGATATTTTCAATTTTATAAAATGAATTAATCAAGCTAATGTCCTTTTTAATGTGTTGGGATTAAATTTACTGTTTTCTTATAATCCTAAAAACAAGATCCTTACTGCTTTCATTATTTCTAGAATAAATACACTTAAAAGTTTATATGTTGCCATATGATACTTATGGCAACACTTATAAAAAGAAGAAAATTATCAAATAATAAAGTTGTACATGAAAAAATATATAACAAAAAAATCTCAAAATATCTTACTCATTTGAGGTTAAGAAGATGAAATGATATAAAAGAAAAAAGGGTTTACGTTTTGAGTGTCAGAAACAGTAATCATTTTTAAAATTTCTACTTTAGTAATACAGGCATTTGCCTGAGAGCCTTATAACTTGTACTTAAAAATTCTAATCCCATTTAATTTTTATTATAAATCCCCTTGAATTATACCCAAGCTAGTACCTCTGTCAGGCTCCCTTCTTAAATTTCTCACTTGAGGAAACAAGAAAAATAACAACAGAACCCAGTGGTATATACTTTTGGGAAAAACTTGAGTTTTTCTTTCTTTTGAAATGTATTTTTCACACGTTTTACAAAGCCTTGTGAAGTGGCTGTCATTTGAACTGTGTTTCTTTATCCTTTGGTATTGGTGCCTGAAGAAAGAGCTTCAAAAATAAAATGATAAAAAATAAAAGATTCTCCCAAAGATTTGATATCTTTAAATACTCCCAATTCTCTTATGGCTACAAATCGTAGTTCCAATATGCAGTTGCTGTCTTCTACTCTCACAATTGTCTTTAGGTATTGAGATACTGAATGTAAATGCAAAGTTTCCTATTGTGTTCTTAAACCTTTTTTTTCATAGTTTCTACGGACTGTGCCATCCTTTTGCTGCATGATGTAGTAGCTAGCAACATTTTAGAGTTTGTAATTAAATATTAAAAGTATATATAATTAATGTATAATGTATAATAATAATATAATTAAATATTAAAATTATATATATTATATATACATACATAATGTATATACATACATAATGTATATACATATATAATATATATATATACATTAAAGTTTTTTTTTTTTTTTGAGATCAACAGTGAGTAGGGGAGGGGCAGAAAGAGAGGGAGGGAGAGAATCCCAAACAGGGTTAGCACTGTCAGTGTGGGACATGGGGCTCAAACCCAGGAACCGTGAGATCATGACCTGAGCCAAAATCATGAGTCAGACGCCCAACCGACTGAGCCACCCAGGCGCCCCTAAAATTATATTTTTTTAATGAAAAGAGATATGTTCCATCATCAGCAGTGCTTATAAAGAACTTGTTATATTTAAATGAGGGAATAATGGTTAATATATTGAAATGTTTTGCTTATCTTCAACCTCAAATTGATAAATTTATCATAGGTAATAGATCACTTGAGAAATACATATTTTAAACATATTATGACATTTAAAACATGTTTGACCAACTCTAGTACCTTAGGAAACAGGCAGGTAAAAACTGGGTGCAGAAATTATTCATAATGGAAGCATGGTATTTAAGTGTGACAGCATCACTGGGGGTCGGGCTTTAGCAGTCTAGCACCAAGTGGGAATCAAATGTCTCATATGAGCAGTTGCAATGACTAGTTTCTGACTCTGGATACCGATCTCTTTCTCTTTGGGAGTTGCTGTGGTTGGTGCTTGTTATTTATTTACTGACTTGGATGAACTTAATTTAGTGAAGTCTATTTTTCCCCACAGTGTGAAACCTCTGATGCCAATCCTCACAGAGGACAGTCTTTTCACACTAACCATGGAATGGATAGTGTTTTTAGCAGTGTTGTCTCTTTCCTTGATCTTTCTGTTATGTTGTCTACTTCTGTTGGTATCACATCCAACTGTTAAGACTCCACTAATTGCCAGCTGAGCACTCAACTGTTTTTGACATAATTTGGACTCAGATTAAAATAGGTGCCTTTGCATGTGTATTTTGAGGTCAATTTTTCTTCTGACCACAGGGGGCGTCTTTTTAGCTGTCTCTTTTCCTAGTTCTCTTTTGGTACACTAGTAGCTTGTGATTAATTTGTTGCTATCATGAAACTAGCAGCTTTATCTTCATGGCTTATCGTCAAAATCTACACTTTTTTCCCCCCTTTCTTTATAACATCCTTATGCTTGAACTTTCCCAAACTATGTCCCAAAAATACAGTTCCCTGGAGGAGAGTTCTGGTGTTCTCTGTTCTTCTAGCTTGCCTCTTTCTCTGAGCAAAAAAAATCTCTGAGTTTCTGTTCTGGAGCTGAGGGTAGGGACAGTGGCTCACTTCTCTTGGAATGACTGGGTGTTATACAGAGGTGGTTAAGCCTGGTCTTCTCCTCCTGCATCTCTCAAGGTGGAACCTGTACACTGTAAGTGAGCTGGGGTGAGGAAAATTGGGGCCAAAGTATTTGCCCCTGCCACACCTGGGTAAGACGCTCACCCTACAAATTGGGGTGGGGTGGGAGAAAGTGGCCCCCAATTTATCAGCTGCAGTTGACTGAAGTTCACCCTGTGCAATTTCATCCTTCTGCAGTTAGCCAACGGTGGGGAAGGATGGAAAATATCTGACTGTCTCAGAGAGATACCACAGCCCTTAACTAGGAGCTGGGAGAAGACATAGGCCCCAAGGGCCATGAGGTCTAGTAGATTTTTTTTTTTTTTGAAAACAGTTTCTTCATTTTCTCCATGTTCTTAGGAAAATTTTCAGAAACTTTACAAGGTCACTTATTTTGTAATTTTTATCTGTTATGGTTATTCTGCTGAGATGAAGGCCATAGAGCTCCTCACACAGCTGTTTTGGAGTAGAGCTCCCTCCAAAGCCATTTTTATCACAGGACACTAATTATTTGTAATTCTGAAAAATACCACAAAGTTTGAAAGAGTTTCTAAGTTTTATAACAAAAATTTAAATGCTCAAAAATATGGCTCAAATTATAGTATATTTTTTGACATGGCACATTTTGAACGCATAGTATAAACATATATGAGTGTGCTTATCAAGGAAAAAATAAATATAATCTTTCAATTAATCAGTGAGGCATCTGACAGGCATTTCTATTGCTTCAAATTCATTTCTGAAATGAACTACTTGCACCAAAATCTTGATATTTTTAGTATGGGCTTTGAAAATATTGATGTTAATATTAAAAAAAATAAAAACACCACCACCTGTTGGGATTATGATAGTAGTCCTATATGATGGAAATGGTCTTCTATAACATTCTTGTTATTTTCCACATGTTGATTTGACTTAGTTTATCAGAAGTACTTTCTCTAGAATTGTATCACCCTGAAGTAGTTCAACATGCCATCCCCAAATATGCTGCTATTGTAGGTTGGTAATTTGGAGCTAAACACACTTGAAAAGCAGTAAATGCAGGAAGAGCCTTTCTCTGAACTCCCCTGATCTGCCCGAAAACCAGATCCTCCAAAGGGAACTCAATTGTCTGAAATCCCCTCCCCAAGAGTATCATCTAGCCAGATGAACCCCTTCTCTCAGGAGAGGGGACTAGAAGCGCACACAGCACCCAGACAAACTTAGTCACAAACCATCATACCTTCCATCTGCTGGAGAATTCAGGGCAGCTGCTCTTGACAAAGGTCCATATGTGAGAGGAGCAGAAAATATTTGAACCCAGGAGTCCCTCACACAGATGTACTTGTCTGCCTAGGATTTCAGGGGAAGTTAGGGTTTAGTTTCCTTTTCAAAGCTGCCTGACCGAACGGTGTTGGGGAGGGGTTTGAGGAGCAGTCCAAAGCTGGAGGCCTCAACACAGTCCTCCAGAACGGCCCCTCCCACCCTGCAGCATCCAGGGCTTAGGGGAAGGACTTCCCCATACATTCTGCGCGGTATGGAGTTGCTTCTTAATGCCGCGGGTGTGTGTGACAGGAGAGGAAAGTGGCTGTCTGGCCTCTTCCTCCTTTTCCCATTCCCCCAAAAGGGAGCCCCAAGCTGGCCCTCCCCGGTCTGGCACACAGAGGCACCGCTGATTCCTCCCTTCACCCGTCTGGGCGCTCCAATGCCGCACTGCCACCTGTCCCCCACTCTCCTTACAGGCTCCCGTCCACCCAGCTTAATAAAATGGTTTGTTAAAAAAAACAAGCAAACAAACAAACAAACAAACGCAGCACTCCGCCAGCCTGGGGTTTGTCTCTTGCTTCGACAATGCTCCCTCTTGCTCCGGCAATGCTCCCAGGTAACAGAGGCCGAGACTCCCCTTCTTCTAGCCTCTGACCAACCTCTAACCTCCTGTCCAGTCACAGCCTCCCAGACCATCTTTTCTGCTATCATCTGCCGTTGGGACCAAACCACTTTATTTGCGCTTAATTTTTTGCTGCCCACCAACCAGGAGCTCCCAGATTTCTCAGAACTACCTGCACTCAACTAGCTGGCCAACCTGCATTTGTAGGCCTCCTATACTTACCTTTCTCTGGGCTTCTATCTGGCCTGGAGGGTGTGGCTCCGCAGGGCGTGGGCCACTTCTGCCCGTTGGCAAGGAGAAGCGAGATCACCCAGCCTCCCTTGAAAATGCAAAAACAGCGCGGGGGAGGGGGCGGCTTCGTGCCCTTTTCCGGAAAGTACAGAAGCCTTCGCGAGAGGAGTGGGGGTAAAACCCTGGAGGCCAAGGAAGCCGCCAAGGTTCTGGGGAAGATCCTGAACCAAGCCCTTCGGGATCTGCGTGCCCGTGGAGAGAGCCATCTCTGTGACTTCCTGGAGAACCACTTCCTAGAGGAGGAGGTGAGACTTTTCGGGCTGGGCTGGGGGAGGGTCTCCCCGGAAGGTTCACCCTCAAGCGTGACTAGGAGACTCGGGAGCCCAGAAGTTTTTGAGGGGCCCTCTGGCATCATCCCCTGTGGTGTCCGGTCTTCTGTCTGAGCCTCTCCCTGAAGCCCTTGCTCAAGACCTGGGTCAAATGAAAACAATAAAACTTTCTGAAAAAAAGAAAAAAAAAAAAAAAGCCTTAGAAAAGGCCCATTCATTTTACCTAAACACCCTTCACTGTCTTCTAAGTTGGTTACATTCCTCCTTCTCTTCCCTTATTGAGATGATATATAAGCTCTCAAATCTCACCATTATTTTGGGTATTCACTGTTTTTTCCTGTGATACCCCATACATGTAATACTAAAAATTAATCAATTTGTATATCTTTTCTCCTGTTAATTTGCTTTTTCGCTAATTTCATAGACCCAGTTATTGAACTGAAGGAAAACAGAATATGCCACCCCAAAATATGTGATTTTGGGGTACAGATACTTTGCACTGAAGGCAATTGAGAAGATATAAGAAATGACCCTCTCCTTATTAGCTTAAAAGCAAGACATAAATTTTCAAAGATCTCCCTCCACCCCTCTCTACCAGGAAGAAAAAAAGTTAATCACCCCAAAAGTTAGACACTATCAGCCTGAAGAAGGTATCAAAGGAATCTATACAACAAACTTTACTAATTGGCCTCTAGCTCATTCCTTCGAGGCCCCAAACAGATTTCCTGTGTCCTGTCCTTTCTCCACAAGTATATTATTCTTTGTTGAAGATGCTATGTAATCTGGAATTCTAAGCCATCTCTGAGTTGCTCATTTTCCCTGGGTATCTCCCACATATACTTGGAGTAAACATGCTAATGAACTTGTTTGTTTTCCTCTTGGTCACCTATCTTTTGTTATAAGAGTCTCAGGAAAAACTCCAAAAGGTAGAGGGAAATCGTTTTCCCTCCCTTACAGGAGCTAAGAGGGTAGAGGAAGTCTTTCCTCCCCTACACCCTCTGTGTATGAAGATTAATGCTCAGGTTCAATCATAGCTGTTCTTTTTAGATGCACAAGTGTCTAACAATTACTAATCTACATGTGATTTTCTTAAACACTAACTATTAGGAAGATCTGAAGAGTAGACCCTGTGAAGGAAACTAAAGCCAAAACCAAATCAAACCAAACAGAGGGATATGTTGGAAGGATATGTGAAAATCTAGCCCTCCCCACCCTCTTCGACACACACAGTCATAAACACACACATGGTTTCAGGCACATGTGTACACAGACACGTACATATTAAAAGAAGTAAGATTATTCCAGTGTGTAGCATGAGGTATCTCTGAAAAACTTCACTACAACAAATAGTAAATTTAAGAAAACACTTGATTTTAGAGTTTTATCTGCTTCAAAGTAGCAAATATTTCATTCTCAGATTCTTTATTCACAACTTTTTAAATACATAATCTCACTACAGGAGGAAAATAGCAGTCAATAGTGGGCAAAATACAAAAATGCTGGTAATGGGTTCTGATTAAGTTACTTGCCTAACTGAAGAATAATAAGAAACAAATTGTAATCATTCCTGTCATTTGTTACAACACCGTAAAATATTTTGCTAAAGTATCCAGAAATTATCCTAATGTGCTCATTTTCTTCCTTTTTAAAAAATATAATTTATTGACAAATTGGTTTCCATACAACACCCAGTGCTCATCCCAACAAGTGCCCTCCTAAACGCCCATCACCCACCTTCCCCTCTCCCCCACCCCCCATCAACCCTCAGTTTGTTTTCAGTATCCAAGAGTCTTTTATGGTTTGCCTCCCTCCTTCTCTGTAACTTTTTTTCCTCCCCATGGTCTTCTGTAAAGTTTCTTAAGATCCACCTATGGGTGAAAACATATGGTATCTGTCTTTCTCTGACTGACTTATTTCACTTAGCATAATACCTTCCAGTTCCATCCACGTTGCTGCAAATGGCCAGATTTCATTTTTTCATTGCTAATGTGCTCATTTTCTAGGGCTGCCATAACAAAGCACCACAACTGGGTGGCTTAAACAATTGACTGTCTGAGAGTTCTGGAGGATAGATGTCTGAAATCAGTGTCAGCAGGGTTGCTTACTTCTGAGAGCTGTGTGGTAGAATTAGTTCCATGCCTTTCTCTCAGTTTTGGTGGTTTGCTGGGAATCTGTGTCACTCCTTGATATGTAGATACGTCAGTCCAATCTTGTCTTCACCTGGCGTTCTTTCTGCGTGCATGTATTTTAGTGTCCAAGTTTTCCTCTTTTTTTACAAAGATGCAGTCATGTTCGATTAGGGCCCACCCTAGTGACTTCATCTTAACTTGATCATGTGCAAAGACCTTATTTCAAGAAAAGGTCACACTCATAGATATCGGTGGGCTGGAATGTCAATGTCTTTAGGTGGACGCAATTCAACCTGTAACACGTAGGGACTTTGACACCAATAGTAAAAGTGAATGTGTATGAACTGTGAGAAAATAAATAGGAAAAGAAACACAAACATACTAGATTATGGGGAGTTATGGGCCCCAATGACTCTCAAATTTCTTTATAAATATCTATTACTAATTCATTTGTAAAAAATATATGTAATTTATTTGTGATACAAAAACAGCATTTTATCAATTCTAAGACACACTTTTTTCACATTTTAAAATATCTTAATCATGATGCATATTAAAACTTGTGAATATGTGTAATTTTAATTGAAAACTTTTTCCCTTTATTAATGGTACTAAAATGTCTTAAAATAGATAATATTGTAGACTCCATAATATATAACAATGTTTTCTCTAATAGCATAAGCTGAACCTTGTCACCATTAAGTATAACTGTACCTACCCAGATCAGATTTGTATTCTTTCTTTGCCTAGCTTATTTTAATGACACTTAATACTTTAGGAAAGAGACATATTCTTTCTAAATAGATATGAAATTAGAAATCAATATGTTGTATGCACATAATTTGATTACAAGTATCCTTCTATCAATCAGGTAAATATATGATCATTGACCATAACCAAAACCTCTAACTGCTTTAATTACGCCTTTTTTCTTTCGTCCTAGTCACCAGTTACCTTTCAAATTTTAATGCTATTAAATTAATTAAACTTCACAATATTCAACCCCTTAGTTAATTGTCACTAGTAGCACTAGAATTGTCACCACAAATCAGCTTTATGTAAATTCTTCCTAAACGAGTTTGTAGATTGCTTATTTTTTTTACTTCTTTTTTTTTTAAGTTTATGTATTTATTTTGAGAGAGAGAGAGAGGGAGAGAGAGAACATGAGCAAGGCAGGGACAGAGAAAGAGAGAGAGAGAGAGAGAGAGAGGGAGAGAGAATCCCAAGCAGGCTCTGTGCTGTCAGCACAGATCCTGACATGGGGCTTGAACTCACTAACCGTGATACCATCACCTGAGCCAAAACACAGTCAGACGCTTAACCCACTGAACCACCCAGGTGCCCCATGGGTTGCTTATTTTTAAGAACTGTATGTATCACTTGAATTATGTGCACCATGAAAGCTATATAAAAATGCAAAGACATGACCATTATTTGTGGCCATTTTTATGTAATTCTGTGTATTACAAACACATTTTATTTCCAAATTATCTTCCCCAAAATATTTAATCAGTCATTCAAGCATCTGACTCTTGATTTCGGTTCAGGTCATGATCCCAGGGTTGTAGGATCCAGCCCCATGTCGGGCTCCATGCTGGGCATGGAGCCTGCTTGAGATTCCTTCTCTCCCTCTCTGCTCCTCTCCCCCATTCTCTCTTTCTCTCAACAATTAATTTGACTTACAGTATTTCAAAATACTGCATTTTCCTCAGATAAATGACCTGTTGATATTATATTAATCACAATCTGACCTATCTGCCATGTTTCAGTTACAAATAATATTGGTGAATATTATTTCCACAAGCACCATTCCTTTGAGAGAAAAGCTTACAATTTTCACTATATTCATCAGTATTAGTGTTCATTTACAAAGACATACATGTGTTTATTTTATCTTGTTCTGGTAAATTAACATCATAGAAGGATTGACTTATGAAAAGGTTGGGTCATATTTAGTCAATACATTTCTCTTAGGAACACTTTATTCTTAGTTAAGTGAAGAACAAGAGGCCAAGGGCACTCTATTTTTTTGTTTATCTATGTTTGTTTTTGGAGGGTCTCACCATGGTTGACTAATGTTCCACTGTAGTCTCATTTTTATTTAGGGCTGAAATTTTAATTAGTCCTTTGAGTTTTAGCCAGTTGTCTTTTGGCAACTCAATGCACATGTCTCCAGTCACTCTCTTTGACACTTATGTCCTGATACTCTCCTTCCTAATTAATCCACTTACATAGCTTTAAATAATTAACTTACTACTGTGAGGCTGTATTTATAAAATATTTTGAAGTATCTTAAAATTTGTTTTTTCTATTGTTATTGTTATTATTTGCTATTAAACTTTGCTAAAAACAGGTCAAATGCATCATGCTTCATTAGCATTATTCAGTCAACTATTATTTCCTGTAGTGCTGTATTGTTATGCTTGTTTATATAATTTCCCTTCATGATAGTTATTGGTATATAAGGAAGGCATTTTTAAAGCACTTTACCAATAATATTACTACTATTAATAGCAGTCAATTTCAAAAATATTATTACAACCTTTAAAATAAGAAAACTGAGAATTGTAGCTTGTAATAGAGAATTTTTGTTTGCTAGAAGGTGCACAAGTACAAGAAGTTAGGTGTTAGCCTGTGGTCTAAAAAGTTGCTAGAGATTAATGATATGATTCATTTTCTAAGAAAAATAGAGGCTATTTAGTCAGTTTCTGAATGCAATGGTACAATAGCTAACATACCATTCTGTTGCTCACTGAGTCCTGTTCAAAAAGAATATTTGATTCTTATAAAGACATAATTAGTTGAGTTGGTCTCCAACCTGGGAGTAAATTAGTCAGTGAAAAGTCAGCTGAATGTCTACTATTAACAGCTTTACTGGAGATGCACCAGTCAGAAACAGTGTGATTCTGATTTACAGAAGAGGAGATACACACACTCACACACACACACACACACACACACACACACACACACACATATCTAAGACCTAGTCTGTAGAGGGAGAGCTATAGACAATATTTTGCTTATTTAGATACTGCTTTTTGATACTAAGCTGTACCCAGAGGTTTTCCTTGAAATAACCTATAAATAAACTAAAAATGGCTATGGTCATGCTATAGTCCAAGACAGGAAATATACACTGAACAAGAACATCTGAAACATAATTAAATCCTAATAGGGAATAAGGGTTAGAAGGAAGGGAAGCTGGCAGCTTATTTCTTCTCCATTTTTGCCATGAGACCCAACTAATAAGCTAATCGTCTTCCTATTGCTTTTTTTTTTTCCCTTCAAGTGTACATTAAACTTGAAATTACAATTCTTCAGAGAAACAGTAGTAGAGGTATATAGAATTGTGGGGGTTAAGGGTTCAGGGGTGGCAAGTCCACAATCTATAAGGCAAGCTAGATTCTTGGCCAGGAGCTGCTATTGCAGTCTTAAGGAAGAAGAAATTATTTTTAATTAGGGCTTATTTTTTAAAATTCTGAGTTTAATTCAAATGTGTATCAATACTTTTCAGGGGTGCCTGGCTGGCTCAGTTGGAGGAGCATGTGATTCTTGATCTCAGGGTCATGAGTTCGAGGCCTACATTAGGTGTAGAGATTACTTAAATAAGTAAACTAAAAAAAACAAAAAAACAAAAAAAACCCAAAAAAACCCACAAGAAAGCAAAAAACCTTCCAAAGGGATATTCAGGACTCCAGGGCTGGATAGGAGTGTTACTAGATTATGAATGTGGTACAGTAAGCTTTATTAATGTGCCCAAAAATTTCCCTTATTCGTAGTTTCTTCTCACATTCCTTCTCTTTCTCTTTCATGTCTCTCATTTGCTATGAGCCAAAATGGTCTGTAAGTGGTCACAAATTTGACCAAGGCCTTGGGAATTCTAATAGCTGAATATTTTCCCATCCTGGTGAGTTCTTCAGTGAGGAAAAATCAGTTCTATTCTTCCCCAGGGAAACCCCTGTTTTGTTCTAAGTGCTTTCAACTGATTAGATGAGGCCCACAAGAGTTATCGAAGATAATCTACTTGAAGATAATCAATTGTAGATATCATTTACATTCCTAAATTTCTTCACAACAACTAGATTAATGTTTAGTTAAATAACCTCATACTATAGTTTAGCCAAGTTGACACATGAAACTATCTACCACATTTCACTCCTTGTCAACTTGGCACTCATACACATGTCCTTAAAACATACTTAATCTCCAAAGACAATGACAAAGTCATACTTCTGCTTACTATGATATACTTATCCTGTATACAACCAAAAACTGTTAACCTTTTCTCCAGAAAAAGACAAAAGTCATTGGATGATATTTGCTCTTCTCCTTGATAATTCCATAACTTAAAAAATGTGATTGAAATTGTTATTAATACATACTATTTTAATGATAAGGAGAAAAGAGATGGAATAAAAATATTTGATAAATAAATAATATACACCCACATATCCATAATAAAATAAAGGAGAACTACTTATAACAATTATAGAATGACAATCCATGTTTCTTCTATTGGTCACAACATTGTAGCTGGTATTTATAACTACCTTCTTCTACTACCCATCCCATATTTACTTTGTCCCCAACAAGCCACTCAGCTGATCATGGCTCTTTGCTTAGTATAGGGACCTAAACCTTCATTACTGAAGGGTGTGGGGCATTAGTTGTCCTGCCTGGATTGGATTGCCACAGTTTTCCATTGCCTCTCATTAGAGAGCATGGTAGTACTAAGACATGCCCTAAGTGATTTCTTATATACCAGACTTACTCCTCTTTACATCCATTGTGTAGTAGCAGCCCAATTTCATCTTGATAGTCAAGGCCAATCACCCAAGACAGTGTCACTCCCTTCTAATCCTGATTCAGAGACATGAGGAGCCCAAAGTGGCCAGGTGGCTGTCTTAATCACCAGTTCAGTGGAGTCATTGTGTGTCTCTTGATGGAAGCTTCCTTCCATTGAAACTAAGACCTCTCTCGACCAGAAGAATAAAAGGTTGCAGGGACAAGAAACAAAATTTTTGCTAGCGGTTCACAAGGAATAATGGCGAGCATCACCGCTCCCATTTTCACCTCTTGAGTACTGGGCCACAAAACCCTGGCTATGGAAAAACGAGCACCATATATAGGATACATGTTTAGAGCTTATGCATATGGAGAGTGTCCCAAAGCCTTGCGATTGCCACCTAGCTGGTGCATATACCAATTTCAATTTCTTACTTTTGACAAGTCTTCTGTGGCATTGTAAGATGTTAACTATAGAAGACACTGGTACAGGATATTGGGTAATTGTCTGTACTATCTCTGCAACTATAAGTCGCCACATTGAAACATAAAACTAAACACCACGAAGTATAAATTCTCAACTTGCAAGTATGAGGTACGTGAACAAAGTCCTCACACCAGTCTAGAAATCATTCTGAAGCAGAATTGTAGTATTATCTAGACTCACTTCCAAGTGTAGGATGTGTGGGGGAAATCCCTATTCTATTAGTTAGCTGTTGTGAGAATTTCAGCAAATTACTTAATCCCTTTAGCCATCAATTATCTCATCCACAATATGGAAATAATAGTTCCTACTCCATAATGTTGCTACATGGAAGAGAATTTAGAATAGTTCCTGGAACAGAATAAGCACTCAGTAACCAATATTAATATTATATCACAGCATAAACACTTTAAATTCCACAAATGAAAAAATATGGAAAACACACAATGGAGTGGAGCCTATATGCACTTAGCAGGGACAACTACCCATACCTTTCATAAGTTAGTTTCATTGCTTCTGTAAAGCAATGTTAACAATATTCATCTCAATGGATAATAAATAAAATCCAAATATATTTACATCCATGCACATATCAGTGTTATGAAAATATAAAGCACATAATATATGATTATATGACAAATTTTATTTAATTTATTGCAAGTAAATTCTATAGCCTATTGCGAGCTTCCTTGGGAAAGATTTTATCTTAAATATGTAGTCAAATAATTAGCAGTACATTTTCGTTTTTATATGTTAGTATTATGTTAAAATTTGCCTTATTCATGAATGAAATATTTTAAGGGAAAAACGCCCATACATATATACGTATAAATGTAACACTGTACATTCTAGAATTGCAATAACATTATAATCAGTTAACCTTGCTAAGGAGATCCATTTCTTCTCATAAATAAGAGCTAGACATTTTAACTTAAGCTCATGGGAACATATTTAACTAGAGAAATTACTTTGAGAATATTTCTACACAATGCATATAAAGAGCTTCTTATTGAAAAAAATTAATATGGTATAAATGGGTTTATTCCCAAGTGCATATGGTGATAAATGACAAATTTACATTAATTTTTGGAGATAGGTAAAAGGCATGTATCATTTACTTTCTACATAGTTCATTATATGGAAATGCAAATATTAATCTAAAACAGTAATACCTTTCTACATACTGTCTGAATATGCTCAAAAGAGCAATGAGATTTTTTGACCTCTTTTTTAAAAGCGTAAGTCATATTGTTTCAGGTGTCCAGCATGCCATTGCAGTACATATATATATATATATATTAATCTCAAATTCCCATGAATATTTAACTTTGCAGCCTTTATCTTATTACTGCAAATATGCTAAACTAAAGCAGCTATATTTTGATCATTGGTTAGGCTTTTTCCTTTTATTTTTTTTAAATCAGTAGGTTTAGGAATCTGGAGAATAATGGGTCACTGACCATGTGGGAGGATGAATTCTTTTTCTTTCTTTTTTTTTTTTAAAGTAGAAAATGATAGAACCATTTGACTCTCACCATCAAAATGTTGTCACATCTGTTACTTCTTGCTTGTGTCCTACTCCTATGATTAAAATACTTAATACTTGTCCTTTTCCTCTTTTCAATGTAAATATTTCATTATATATATGAAACTAAAATCATGAAAGGTATTACACTACATAGCTAAATTTCAAGCAAACATTTTCAAACCCAAACATATAATTTTATCATCCTCAAAGAACAAAATGTCCTTTGAGAGAATAAATACAAGGAGAAAAACCTCATTAGTTGTGTATCATTCCCTCACTGTTGGTTTACAAACTCCTTGGGAGCCTCCCTGGTATAATCTGAAACCTGCTCTTGTATGCAGAGGGAGGATAGAGATGGAAGAAAGAGGCAGGACACTGCAGATTGGTAGGTGGCAGTTATAATGAACACGGGAATTTACAAGGCTTGTCTTGGGGGTCTGCAAGTCCAGTACGTTTCCACACCCACCTGCCAAATCCTAAAAGTTTATACTGAGGCCTTAATCGAGACCGTTATGTACACTGTCCAGAGGGTCTCGACACCACATTTCCATTTCAAGGCTTTGTCCTTGTGGCAGCTTCTGGGAGCAGGGAAGGCAAGCAGAGAACATAATTCAAGGACAGGAGAGAGGATGAGGAGCCTCCCATTTCCTGGGTTCCTCCAACAACCTCCTGATGACCTCCTCCCACACTCCACCCACTGCACCCAGTGTGACAGGCTCTTACAGTCTCACAGGCTCTCCCTTTTTTCTGCTGTGTGCCCTGAGCAATCAGCAAGGGGTTGCACTAGCATGGAGGAGGCACCTTTGGCTGCTCTCTAGCTACACGAGAGACAGATGCCACAACAACAAAAGACACATGCAAGAGGAAACACGGGTTAAGACCATAATTAGCCAAATTAGGGGCCCCTGGGTGGCTCAGTCAGTTGAGCATCCAACTTCGGCTCAGGTCATGATCTCATGGTTTGCAAGTTCAAGCCCCGCATTTGGCTCTGTGCTGACAGCTTAGAGCCTCGAGCCTGCTTCGGATTCTGTCTCCCTCTCTCCCTGCCCCTCCCCTGCTTGTGCTCTGTCTCTCTCTTTCTCTCTCTCAAAAATAAATAAACTTAAAAAAATAATAATAATTAGTTAAATTAGTGACAACTTTTTCCACAAAAAATGGAAAATTACTGGAAATGTTCATTTACTATGTCCCTTAAGCTGGGAGTTGGATCACTCAGGGCACTCACTTGTGCCCTCATGCAATTTAATGTGACCACACATTAACAGACTCATCATGTATGAACACACACCATTCTGATTGGATAATAGCACAGGTGCCTCCTTGACAGGCTGTAATAATGGCCAAGGCCATTCTATATTGGAGGACAGCTTTTCTTATTAGAGACATTTCTGTGTTCAGTGAGGATAGGCTCTGTTGGCTGTTATTCAATGCTTGCGGGGTGAATTTAGTAAGGTCCTCCAGACCAATGGATGGAACAGAGAGAGCAGCTAAATGATTGTACCAGTGAGAAATGCAACATGCCCATCCTCCTGAAGAGGAGAGGAAGGCTGGCAGCTTTAGGAACCTGATCTGGTTGTACATACCATGCATGTTGGCTGGGGAAGTGGCACTGGCAGGTGTGAGGAGATGGGGCAAGATATGGCAGACCAGAACCTTCACTTTCTCCCCACTTTTAATGGTGCATGCTCCATTGTAGGCATAGTGCATTTTAACAGGTCAGACTTGTAGCAGGGCAACGGGATCTCAGTGGAGATTGAGTAGTGCCCCCTCACCACAGGGTGTGAAGTAGTTCACCCATCCCAGTCAAACATCCCATTGTAAATTCCAGTAGATAATGCCTTTCCCTGACATGATAGGGCTTGGTGTTCTCAGCAGCATAGAATGTTGATCCTTGGTGGGTGTCTGAGAAAAGGGTGTTTCCTGCAACTTCCGTACCTTTATGGTGTTGGGTGCCTCAGCAGGGGTCCCCAATTTGGCATATGAGCCAACAGGTTCTGTTGGCTGAGCATTCAAATATATTAAAATCTGGGACTGTACTTTAGTCCATCTGGCCAACATGGTTTTACCTATCAGTAATTTAGTTTTTCCTTTATACCAACCCTGGTGCTTGTGGATTAAAGGGAAGATGGAACCTCCATTCAAATGTCACATTTTTTTGACTAGTCTTACATATCATGACTTTTGAAATGTGACCCTAGATCACTCTCCATTTAACAAGGGTATCCATCCATATTTAGAACCCTCATTCAGAGGGAGAAGGTGAATATAATCAATTTACCAATCCCTCCCTAGTTGGGAACTTTAATGCAAGGCCCCAACTCTTTTGATAGTTACCTTGGGTATTTGTTTAGAACACACATAACCTATAACCTGCTATTACTGCATTAACCAAGTTACTGTATTTCAAAGGCAATCTGGCATCCTTGGCAATATGCCATCCCTCCAGGGTACTGTGGTGGCTGCTTTTTTAAATGCACCCAATCTGCTTTATCTACTGACAGGCCAGTTGCTAGGGATTGTATCTGAGCTAGAACAGCAACTTCCTGATTATCAGGGGGTATCAATGCCTTATGAGGCAGGATGTAGAAGACAGTGAGGATTACTTCAGGCTCTTGCAGATGAACCCAATGTCCCTTCATACATCCTGACCCCACAAGGGCCCACTCATGAATTATATACCCCTCAGCTTCTAATTGTCCAGGACTTCAGGTTAATCTCATTAGAACAACCCAACTGTCAGTGCAAACGGTTAATGACCAGAAATCATAAGTGATCACCAACTAGACTCTCTGAGTTCATCCCTTTGGCTGCTGTGGTTCATTCCTTCCTGACAGGGTCCATCTAGAGGAGCACTGTACATTGCTAGGAACTGTTGTTCAATGATAGTATATCACATTTCTGCTTCCTTCCAGAGCTGGGACCAAAGTCCTAGGGTCACTCTCCCCTTCTGTTGTCTCTGCCACTGTGCCCAACCCATGCCTCCCAGAGTCACAGACACAACTCATTCAAATGGTAGCCCTGCTTGAGATGTCTAGAGCTTGAATCTCTTTCACTAGTAATTTTGCCTTCTCAAAGGTGGCTTGCTGTTCTCATCCCAAGTCCCACAAATGCCCTCTCTTTACCAGGCAGCATACGGGTGGAGGCACCATGCCAGGTGGAGGATAAAAATTCTCTAAAACCCCCAGAATCTCCACAAAGGCTTGTATTTCGTTACATTTTTGAGGTTGGATAAGCTTACATTTATCAAATACAGCTTCTGGGACAACATATGTCTTGCCTGACAGAATGACTGCCCAAACCTTATGGCACTGTCTGGGCCTTAAATTTTCTGTGGGTTCCCTGCCCATATGATTCTTCACAGATGTTCCAACAAAATCTGCAGAGTGTCCTGCAGCAGATGCCAAGTCTTCACATGTTAGCATTATGTCATCAGTGTAATGGACCCATTTTACTGATGTGAGGAAGGAGAATAGGGACAGATCTCAGGCTACCATCCCATGGTATATTGTGGCACTGTGCAGGTAGTCTAGGGGAATCACTTAAAAGGTTCATTATTGTCTCTCCCACAAGATGGCAGATTGATCTTAGTTATTAGAAACCAGTACTGGTCAAAGTCTTTTTCATGATTCTTGTTGAAGATGAACCACTTTGGCAGAAACTTTTTGCCAAAGCATCAGAGTAAGATAATAGCTGTCTACAAAGGTACTAAAGATACTATGAGAGTTTATTAAAATGCAGTTGACAAGGGAATTTGGTTATTTTTGCAACATACCTTTTTAAATTATGACTGATAACATTATGCCAAAACATCAGATTTGGGGGAATTAAAAAAAAAATGAAATAGAATGAGTCAGTCCAGCTCCTGGGTCAACTGGTGGTTATGTTTCTCAATGACCTACCCCACACTTACTAAAACACAAAAGGATTAATAACACAATTTCTAACAATGCAAGTATTTTTTGAAGCACATATGTGTTTAGTATGTAGTGAGACATTGTGGTAGGGTGCTAATGATAGAGAAACAAATGATAATAGAATAAATAGGTGTTACTCACGGTAATGCTCTTGGAAGGACTTATAATAATATACAAAGGTTAGATAGAAACACATGTATCCAGAAAAACATATAAAAGTACTGATCCTATTAAACTAAAACAACAGTGCTTCTGTGTCTTAGTCCAGAGAAAACAGAGATAGCCTTGCCTATAGAAAGATGAGAAGCAGGAGGAAGCAGGAAGCTATTGCTTGCATGCATCGGGAAAGGGAGAAGTTCACCTAGAAGGATAATTATAGTATATATAACAATTACTTTTCATTTTATTATTATTGTTATTATTTTAATTTTAGAGAGAGAGAGAGAGAGAATGTAAGTAGGGGAGAAGGGCAGAAAGACAGAGAGAGGGAGAGAGAGAGAGAGAGAGAGAGAGAGAGAGTGAGAATCTCAAGAAGACTTCATGCTCAACACAATCCCGATATGGGGCTTGATCCCACGACCCTGGGACCATGACCTGAGGGGAAATCAAGAGTCAGATGTTCAACCAGTTGAGCCACCCAGGTGCCCCTAACAATTACTTTTAAAGAATAGTTAATAGAGCTGGGGTTTTGCCTGCAAACTATTTTAACTTATATAAACTATCATTTGTGAAACCAGAGTGGGAACTCTTCTAAGGCTGATAAATCACTTACCACATTTTGTTCTCTTTAACCAAAGAGTAGTGTTTAAAGTGGGAGAGAGCAATTGCCACTGAGCAATTTTACTGCATTCCTCAGCAGTAATGAAAAATAATAGAAACATGACTGTGCCTTTGGGGAATGGAAATATTCATATAAGTTTTGCCCAAACTTACTTTACCAAACACAAAACCAAATGCTATAAAAATTATTTTTTTAAAAAAATGGGAACACTGAATAGTCTATTTTTTTAAATGAATCGTGAGATATATGGGCATGTTAAAGACTTAAGTTCCACAGTTGAGAATTCTATTATAAATAATTTAAATAATTATTTTCTAAGTTTATTTGACAGTGGAATACATGATCTATCTCTGTCTTTATGAGCAAGCAAAAAACAGTATATGGTGTCACCATCATATCTGTTTATCTAATAAAAAAACACACTTTGGGAAAAAAATATCAAAGCAAGAGAGCATCATTGATGACTATTCCTGGAAACTAGAGATTAATTAACAGTAGGCATACACAAAATAGGTGATAGATGATCCCTAATTTACAGACTTTCGTATATCCTTAAATTATACTCCAATTCGAGTTAAGAGAGTCACATGAAAGAATTTCAGCAGCACCTAGAGCATAATTTCTTCCTCCTCCCTCAGTTTTACTAATTATCAGCTAATGATAATTACCACTTTATGGCATGATTATTCTATTTTTATAATATTTTTGTTTATCAACTTTATTTACATACAAAATTTACATATAAAAATGCACTGATTAGTTTTGGCAGATGTATACATTATGGCATCCACTACCAGAATCAAGATAGAGAATATTTTCAATGTTCCCAAAGGTCCTTTTAGATCCTAATGAAATACATCCCACTATCATCCCAGTCCCAGTTAATCACTGACCAGGAAAAAAAACAAACAAAAACAGTAAACACAGTAGTTAAGACATGTATCCGTGGTCTATATCTATTACAATGACAAAATAAATAAAGTGATACAAATACTGGCTAAGTATTGTATCAATTTCTATACAGCCTTGCATAGGATATCAGTCTCTCTGGGGAGTTTTGTGTCTATGAGGATGATTTCCTCATTTTCATAGACTTAAAATTCATCTAAAAGTGGGATCTGTAACTTCATACAATTTTCCATTTGGACTATATTTTTCTCTTTATGTCTGAGAAGGGCAGGATCCAGACAGAAATATTTTCAGGAAAAAAATGTCAATCACATGTTAACAAACAAATTCGGCTAAGAAATTTAGAAATTTTATTAAATGGGAAAGCAGGAGTATAATAAAGTTTCTTTAATGGGGGATGAATAAATGAAGCATTTATGTGTGCTAGTTACTTAAAGATTAAATAACTTCTTCCTTCTCCTTTTGTTAAAAAAATTAGGCTGCTTATGCTTTTTGGTTTGCTTGTTTTGTTTTATTTTTCTTTCCCAGGTAAGGAAATTTTAAGTACAAACTACCTCTCTATACCATTTAGATAATTTAACTATTATATGTGTCCCTATATATCATTATCCTCTAGTCTTGAATCAGGTGTTATTTATACCTTTGGCTATGATTCTCTTCAGTTTCTCATATCTGTCATTTCTTTGACTTTTGATTTTTTTTTTGGCTTTCTTACCTGTTCCCATATAAATGATTGAATTTAATTGAGCAAACTAATTCACCTTGATTTTCTCCTCAGCTAATGATGCCATTATGCATATTATTCACCTACCAAATATAAACTGATTTCGAACATAATGACGGTATCAACTATTGTGGGGAGGTAGATGATCTCCGAGTCATATTAGATTGTGCTCCCAGTAATTGTATCCCAGGTGAAAAATTTACTGTTAGGCAGAGCTCTACTGTTTTTGAGCATAAAGCAATAGTGAAGGAGTTATCTCTGTTTCATATCTTGAAAATAATGAGTACACAATTGCCAAATAAGCAAAATGCCTGTGCAAATAATGCAAAAGCAGTGTAACTTTTACACCAAAGTACTGAAATACTCGAATTTTGAAACAAAATTAATAAAATTTTGAAACAAAATTAATAAAATTTTGAGTGTGGGAAATGCATCCACTAACACTCTATGCCTAAGCATATTTAAGAAAACAGTATGAAATTGCTTAGACTATGAAAATACAGACTTCACAATTGATATGTTTATGGTCTCAAAATGCACTTTTTCCTGAAAAGAATTAAGTATTGATATTTGCTTAAATTTATATGAAATGGAAAAAGAATGTGTGGAAGAACGCACCGAAATTTGAACATCTGCTACTCACAGGAAGTGACATTTGCAGGGTGAAGTAGAGATTAATTTTTTTTAAGAATAACCTTTTGTTTTATCTTTATGAAAAAGTTATAATAATAGTACTCATATTTCACATATATCCCACATCTACTTTTTTCTGTATTAACATATTACATTACTATGGTAATTTGGCACAACTGATGAATTGATGTATTGATACATTGCACAATAATGTATTGATACATTATTATTGACTAAACTTCATGCTTTTTTCAGATGTCCTTAATTTTTTATCTAAAAATTTATTTATTAAAAAATATTTTTAATTAACTAAACTTCGTGCTTTTTTTAGATGTCCTTAATTTTTTTTATCTAATATCGTTTTCTCTGCCAGGGTTGTTTCCAAGGTAGAAATAAATATTTCTGTATGTATCCATCTGTGTCGGCACTAAGCTAACCATGAGTTCACATTATCTTCAACTCTAATCCATTAACATATGGATCATTCTAGCTTTCTCACCTTGCTTGTCTGAAGCTTCCCACTCCAACGGTGAGAAACCTGGCTCCCAACATCTGCCATCCATTTATTTCATTGTCGAATTCTACTATGTATGTATGGTAGATATGATGGTTTCAGAACAATTAACACAAATCCCCATAGTAAAACAATTTTACCAAATATAATACAATGACTGTGTGTAGTTTCATTTATTTGAAGTCTTATAGTCTTCATTCATTTTCAGTTACTACTCCCTTAAGTTTGGTTATTTCATGCATTTACAATACATTTAAATTCCTCTATCACAGTCTGCATTCCATACACTTAAATGATTTTTTAAAATTTGCATACATTAAGATTCACTCTTTGTGATGTAAAATTCAATGGGTTTGACATGCAAAGTCTCATGAATCCATCATTATGGTGTTACAGAATCATTTTGTCACCCTAAAAATCCTGTATGCTTCATCTATTCAAACCCCACCTGCAACCCTAGGCAACTATGATCTATTTTTGTTGTTGTTGTTGTTGTAAAATTGCTTTAATTTGGTTCTTTCTGGATTACAAACTGTTGGGATGGGCAGTGAAATGTGCCATGCTCCCCATCACAATTCTGAACCTGTAATTGCAATTATCAAAATATACATCTGTTTCACCTTTATAAAAAAAAAACACACTTGCTGCCCCTTGTTTTACAACAAGCACAAAAAAATTATAAATTTTTATATCCTTGTTCCACCCCAACATGGGTCTGTGCCCAAGGGAGGGAGGAGCTGGCCAGCATGGGGTCTGCTCTCAGGGGAGCCCTCTGGACCCATGAGAGCAGGATATTATACAGAAGACAGTTAAGACTCAGGGGCCAGGGTCCCACTTTCTGGGGCCCCAGCAATAGAAGCAGACATGAAACAAAACTTTGGCCCAAAATTTACAGGAGAAAGGAAAACCTGAAAGTTTAAAACTACTTGTCTCCTGGACAGAGAATAGTTGGTGTGAGTAAGGCATCTTGAGGTGTCAGATGAGGCTAGCTTGTACCCCTCCAACTACAATCTATTGATTGTCTTGATCACTTTGTCTTTTCCAGAATGCCATATAACTTGAACCATGTAGCATATAACCTTTTCATACTGACTCCTTTCACTTAACATTATGCACTTAAAATTTATCCATGCGTATCTTTTTGTGCCTTGAAAGTTCATTTCTTTTTATGGCTTAATAATACTCCATTGTATGGATGTACCACAGTTATCAGTTTGTTTACCATTCTCTGAAGGAGATCTTGGTAATGACAAATGATGTTGAGTATCTTCTCATATGCCTATTTTCTGTCGGTATATCTTCTTTGGTAAAGTATCTTTTCAGACATTTTGACTGTTATTTATTGTATTTTTTTTCTTTGTTGAGTTATAGGCATTCTTTGTGTATTTTGGATACAATCCGTTATCACTTATGTATGTTTTGTAAATATTTTGCAAATATTATCTCTTAGTCTGTGCCTTGTCTTTTCATTTTCATTTTTTTTTAATGTTTATTTATTATTGAGAGACAGAAAGGGACAGAGCATGAGCATGGAAGAGGCAGAGAAAGGGGGAGACACAGAATCCAAGGCAGGGCTCTAGGCTCTGAGCTGTCAGCACAGAGCCCGATGTGGGGCTTGAACTCACAAACCGCGAGATTATGACCTGAACCAAAGTTGGATGCTTAACAGACTGAGCCACCCATGATCCTCTTGTCTTTTCATTTTCTTAACAGTCTTTCACAGAGCAAAAATATTTACTTTATATTATTAACATTTTAAAATTATAATTCTATATTGGTGGATTCTTATCTTCATTATGTGTTATCTTTGTTCACTTAAAATAAAGCATACAATAAAATAAATGTTTAGAATTGCTTTCCCAAATGCTTGAGTTCTAAATTATATTTTTGTATATCTTTGTATATGATTTTATTGTATTTTTGCAAGTAATGTTTACAAAATGACTAAATAGTCACTCAATTGATGTTTGCTTTATAAAATCTCGTATTTTTCTTGTCATGAACAGAAGATTCATATGCAACATTGCCTTCAAATTTTTATAGTCCCAATGTGCACATCATTCAAAACATATAGTTTTTAATAAAGTGACCATAAAATTTTATTAAATATTTTTTTCTAATTGGCACAACAAAATTTCAGAGATACAAGTTTCAAAATATTTCTAAGCAGCACTTTTTACATTGGAAGCTTCACAAATTTCAATTAGAAGTACTTCTAATTCTCTATTTGTGACCACTATAAATATCATTTTGATCGTTTCAGTTACAGAAAATATACAATGTTTCAAAATGGGATTTAGAAAGTTTTCATCATTCAACTTAAATGTGTTTAATAATTAGAGCCTTTAAATAGATTTTTTGAACTATAGCAATTTAGGTAAAAAAAACACTATTAGTTTTCATGCTAGCTTAAAAGAAAATGAAGACATAAAATTATCTGTTCAAATTACCTTATTTTCAAAATCACAGATACATCTTTGTGTTCTAAAGGCAGTGTTTAAACGCGCTCCTTTTATTCTAAGGTCTTTATAGATTTCCACTGTGTGTATGATTAAGGTGCATGAGTATGAGAGGTGAGAGACTTCTAGTAAATATAATTAACTGTGCTTGACAAACCTTGAAGAGCTTGAAAGTGTCACAGTGCTGTAACCTCAGGTTGTAATTCTGACATCACAAATGTTTCCTGGGAGAGAGCAAGAGAGTAAGCGAAGTCTTATATACAGAAATTATAGGAAGCAATTGAAGGCTAGACTGAACTCTTCACTGAAGTGATAAAAAGCCTTCAACAGTAATTTTTGTTATGCTTCAATTACTTACATTTCAATTACACTTTCTCTAATACCAGATCTCCTCTTCATCCTGTTAAACACACATTCAATAGCTGTCCTTTTCTTATTAACCATACACTGGAAAAAGCAAAATATTTTCTCAAAGGCCTGTAGAGCTAAGAGGATTGATGATGGACATAAGTGATACTTACATTTAGGACAGTATCGCAAATCAGTCTCAGACTCATACAAATAGTGACTAGCTATCATTGCTTATGTGAAAGTTATTTTGAAAGATTTTTCAAGTGAAACATTTGTATCAGTTAAGAATAAGCAAGCTTTTATCCAAAGCTCATTGCCCAGCACAGCAAATTAAAATAAACCTAGCAGCATCACCACGATGGTCTGAAAATATTAAGAAACAAAGCTCACTCCGTTAAATTGCTATTTATCTCGTTTCTTAGTGTATATCTTTTTATTATTTAAATTCTAAGGTTTTACCTAATTTTGAAATGTGACCACTCATAGGAGAACATTCTCTACCTATTATTTATTTCTCAAGAATAGTCTTGGAACCCTCTGCATCTTTATTACCTGGGGAAGATTTAATTTAAGGATGCCTGTGCTTCGGATGCCTGGGTGGCTCAGTCAGTTAAGCATCCTACTTTGGCTTAGATCATGGTTCCTGGGTTTGAGTCCTACATCAAGCTCTCTGCTCTCAGCCCAGATCCGGCTTCAGATCCTCTGCTTCCCTCTCTCTCTGTCCCTCCCCCCGCTCTCGCTCTGTATCCCTTTTTCTCTCTCAAAAATACATTTTAAAACTTTAAACACATTGTCTACGAAAGCTACTTGAAAAATAGAAAACTTTCAGTTAAAAGAAAAAAAAAGATGTGCTTCATGTCCACTGAATCAGAAGCAGGTGAGGAAGTTATTGGACTCCGCATATTTACCTCTGTTTACAATTTATGTGTGAACAAAAGAGAATATCAGAACCAATCTTCTAAACAACTCTGCATTGAGAGCATATTGATTCCAAACTTTAATTAGTGAGGTAGTACAAATGTTACTTTCTTTGTTAATTCATTTTATCTTAAACGTAAATGAAGTAGGTTCTAATTTAAAAAGTAAAATGATTCCTTCAGTTAACCTTTTCTTATTGTGATATGCCCTGGGTCTGCTGAATATGAAACACTGATATCCATTTTATAACCTACCCCATATTGTTCTTAATTCTTAGCAAAGAAAGCATGTTTCAAGCAGTTGTATGATGCTTAAAAATGATTATGTGGTGGGTATATCCTAAGCTCCATTAAATTTTCTTCTGATTTTCACTTCTAAGAAATGTGCTACGTCTTTAATAAAATGCAGGTTGCCCTAAAATGACCTCACAGATACATGCAAAATCTTTTCTAAAAGATTTGATAAAAATCTTCAGGCAGTGTATGTAAATGTGTACTATTTATGATACATAAATTATACATAAATAAAATTAATTTAACTAAAAATATAATTATTTTGTGAACCTCCACATCCCCAATTTCCTCTGTCCTTTCACAGGATGCGATCATATTTTGCATAAATTGAACATTAATTTAAAGTTTATAGTTTGATAAAATATATAAAATCTAAATATATTTGACTTCTGTTAAACTTGATACGTATCTACAGAATCTATATGGCAGGAAATATCCTTTATTTTTTAAAAAAAGTCTGAAAACTTCATTTCTGTTGTTAGTTTTGTATTTCAATTATGGCTAAGATATAATTACTTAATCTTTATATATTTTGAATATAATGGAAAATTTTAAACTTCCACACATTTATAGCCAACAAGATAATTTAGCAACACTTCAAGAAATATTAGCTACCAGTAAAACCTGTGCTACCAACAAGCATTTTTATTTTATAGTGGGCCACTTTAAAGTCTTGGTTACAAATGAGTAACCTGTCTGTAACTAGATTAAGTATATGTATATATATATATACATATATATATATATATGTATATATATATATCACTTCAACTTACTCTAATTGTAATGTTCAGGATCCAAGAGATGGCAGCAGGGAACTAACTGGATATTTTCTCTGTATGGGGATTTACCAGCAAAACAAGCATGTGTAGACAAGACAAGAAGCAGTACAAGGTTGTAGAGTGGAGCCAAGAGGACAAAATTAGATCATGGTGGGCAATCTAGAAAATATCAGTCTGGAGTCCTTAAATAGAACATCCTAAAAATATATCAAGGTAGCACCCAAAAGATCAGTTACAGAGTCTAGAGGAAAAGAAGCTGATAACAAAGCAAGAAATCAAAATCCAAATCCTATAATAGTGCCTGACATTGCAGATAGTAAGGTTTAAATGTATCCAGCAGCACCTGTGTGGCTCAGTCAGTTGAGCACCTGACTCTTGATTTCAGCCTAGGTAGTGATCCTAGGGCTGTGGGATCGAGCCCTGTGTCAGCTCCTTGCTCAGTATGGAGCCTGTTTGGGATTCTCTGTCTCTCATTCTGCCCCTCTCTCCTGCTCCCTCTCTCTTGCTCCCTCTCTCTCTAAAAGAGAGAGAGAGAGAGAGAGAGAGAGAGAGAGAGAGAGAAAGAAACAAGGAAAGAAAGGGAAAGAGATAATTCAGACTAATTACTAATGGCTGTTTCATTACTGTGACACCTTGATATGTCATCTTGAAAGATGGTGGTTATCTTATATTGAGTTCAGCTGTGCTGACAACTCAGTGTCTGGAACCTGCTTCAGATTCTGTGTCTCCCTCTCTTTTTTCCCCTCCTCTACTCACGCTCTGTCTCTCCCTTTATCAAAAAATAAATAAACATTAAAAAATAAATAAAGATAACTAATAAGTCAAATTTTTCTTTAGCAAAAATATCTGAAATTTTAATGATTAGCTCAGTATTGTAATATATACTGAGGCATAAATATAGATAAAGCTGTGTCACTTCTAAACTAATAACTTAGATAAAAAGCATCAACAAGGACCTGGTAAGAATCTTTTGAGAAAAAATTGAATTTGTCAAAGAGCTCTAATGACTTTAAAGTATACACATCTAAAAATATAAAAATAATTAAAATAAGGATATAGGATGTTATAGGAAATAACTAAAAATCCAGTATCATAGTGTACCACTTTAATACACTTTTTCATCTATTGATAAGTTGAGCAGAAAACAATCAGAAAATATGCAGAAAAAGTAACAAAATCAACAAGCTTTACTTGTGCTTGCATATGGAATTCTGTGTCTACCTTAATTAACTTATTTCTTAATAAATGTTAATCTTTACAAATCGGAGTGTCATTCTATAGAACTTCTGATGGTCTTCTTGATGTTTTACAAAATATCCAAATTTTAGCTATCAGTAAAGATGTTATCAATTGTAGGACACACCCACCATTTAGGCTTCTATAATGAAAGGACACCATTCTCCTAATTCAAATATGATACATCACTGATTAAAAACCCATTCTGATTTTTAAAATGTTAAAAATTTAAAAACAAATTGATAAAATTGATAATACAGCATATTTATGCATTTATTTTGGGGGCTATCTTTTTTAATTTTTAAATTGTTTTAAATTCATTATTTGTCAGTAACCAAAATATCCAGCCAGATATCCAAATACACACAATAAAAAATATTAATAGAATTAGTCTGTTTCAGATAAAAGAAATCAACTGTCATTCATGTTTTTTTCTTGAAAGAGATAATGATCCAACAGAAACATTTAAATGTGAAATTCATAATCAGCAAGTAGGAAAGGAATTATTTATGTATTTTCACTGTGTAACTAGAAAAAAGTGATTGCAAAGAAATACTAGGAAGATCTCTAAAACCATAAATTTATTCAACAACTCTCTTACATTTATACCTAGTATTTATCACTCTCTTATTTACATTTTATATGTGGATTTTTAATCCATAGAAATATAACATTTTATGGGAATGCAAGCTGGTGCAGCCACTCTCGAAAACAGTATAGAGGTTCCTCAAAAAACTCTAAATAGAACTACCCTACGGCCCAGCAATTGCACTACCAGGTATTTATCCAAGGGATACAGATATGCTGTTTTGAAGGGACACATGCACCCCCATGTTTATAGCAACACTATCAACAATAGCCAGAGTATGGAAAGAGCCCAAATGTCCATCAATGGATGAATGGATAAAGAAGATGTGGTATACATATATATATACAATGGAGTATTAGCAATCAAAAAGAATGAAATCTTGCCATTTGCAACTACGTGGATGGAACTGGAGGGTATGATGCTAAGTGAAATTAGTCAGTCAGACAAAGACAAAAATCATATGACTCCACTCATATGAGAACTTCAAGAGGCAAAACAGATGAACATAAGGGAGGGGAAACAAAAATAATATAAAAAACAGGGAGGGGGACAAAACAGAAAGACTCATAAACATGGAGAAGAAACAGAGGGTTACTGAAGGGGGTATGGGAGGGTGGATGAGCTAAATGGGTAAGGGGCACTAAGGATTCTACTCCTGAAATCACTGTTGCACTCTATGCTAACTAATTTGTATGTAAATTTAAAAACAATTAATTACAAATTAAAAAAAAAACAAATGTAACATTTTACATGGCAAATGGTCATTGATAGTTGTATATCAACCATTGGTTTTCCTTTTTTCCTCTTCCAAAGAGCATCCACAATTTTCTTTGGAGGCCACCACCCTTATGCTGTGTTGCAGTAGGATATGCATATGTGATTTGTCAAAAAAACCAAGACTGTCTAGCTGTTACTGGTGTTCACTGCATTTAGGAATTGATTTGGTGCAGTTCGCTCTATGTAATTCTTGGAATTCAACCATGAATTCTTAGCTACTAAGACAATTATCTTTCTATGAGAAATTTGAAATAATTTTATCCAAAAAAAAGTTGCACTGAAATCATGGTTTTTTTTGTGATTGATATTTTAATGAGATGATTTATTTTTTTTAATGTTTATTTATTTTTATGTTTATGTTTATGTTTTTTAATGTTTATTTTTATGTTTATGTTTATTTTATTTTGACACAGAGAGAGACAGAGCATGAGCAGGGGAGGGACAGAGAGAGAGGGAGACACAGAACCCAAAACAGGATCCAGGCTCTGAGCTGTCAGCACAGAGCCCAACGCGGGGCTCGAACTCCCGGACCGCGAGATCGTGACCATGAGATCATGACCTGAGCAAAAGTTGGATGCTCAACTGACTGAGCCTGAGCCACCGAGGCACCCACCCCGAGGTGATTGACTTTTTTAATCAATATCCAGGTTTTGTTTCCTGTCCCTTATTGAAATTTTATAGCTTCTGAAGCTATTTAATTAGATTTATAGTTTAAATTATAGTTTCCTATAGGATTTTGGTTCTAAGTAAATTCTGAACTAAATTATAGTTTCTTAAATTATGCTTATAGAATTATAAATGTGGAAAAATCTTTGTAATACTAGAATATAATCTCTCTGACCATCCATATATTATCCTTTTGACACAGTGCTGAATTCAATTAGCTATTCTTTTATTTAGAACTATAACTTCTATAGTTACACATAAAAATCATCCCCCAGTTTGAATATATATATGTTTTACCATCTTGATCAGGTTCCACTGCTAAGGTTAAGTGATCTTAATAAAAATATTTGGAGAAGTTTGCATATTTTTAAGTCAACTTTTGTTTTAAGATCTGAGGAAATATCAAATATCATTGACTTAATGTTTAGAAACTGAATCTACTGCCTTCTGCATTTGACCATCTATTTAGACTATTTTATTATTCAGACTTAATACTTTTAATTGGGCCAATTTTGACATTTTATACTTGGCTGGAAAATTATCTAATTTGTCTAGATTTTCAAAGTTCAGGCTGGAATATTAATGATACACTAAATATCTTAAATATTTTTCGTATCTGAGTTTTTCCCATTTTTATTTAAAATGTCATGTTTTTGGGGCGCCTGGGTGGCGCAGTCGGTTAAGCTAAGCGTCCGACTTCAGCCACGTCACGATCTTGCGGTCTGTGAGTTCGAGCCCCGCATCAGGCTCTGGGCTGATGGCTCGGAGCCTGGAGCCTGTTTCCGATTCTGTGTCTCCCTCTCTCTCTGCCCCTCCCCCGTTCATGCTCTGTCTCTGTCCCAAAAATAAATAAACGTTGAAAGAAAAAAATTTAAAAGTTACTTTATAAAAAAAAATGTCATGTTTTTATTTTTTACTTATATTTTCTAGGTTTTTGTATGTTTTATTGTTACACAAATTTTGAAAATCTCTTTGCTGTTTTTAAACTAAGATTTTTATTGTTTTCATGCATTATATTCAGATTATTTATTATCAATTCCTGACCTCTATTTTTATTTGATATTTTTTCCTAAGTTGAATCATTAACCCATTTATTTTCAGATTTCCTTATTTTAAAATACAAATTGCTTAAGGTAGAATGCTTCTTTATTAGTTTATTTTCATATTCACATTTTTAGTGTCCATTCATGGTTCTTGTTCCTCTTAAGACACCTACCCCAACTCATGAGAAGGATATACATCTACAAAGTGGTTTCATGAGTCAATCCTAAAGAAAAAAATGTAATACTGGTAATAATAATAATAAACAGAGAGGCAACAGAATTGTGTCTACATGCCGAGTACCACATTTTCATTGAGGAGTAATAAGGGTTATGCACAAAGGAAGCGGAGAGAATAAATCTACCAGAAAATCTGGCAGAATCTACTGAATAGAAGACTTAAAAAAATTTATTCTTGACACTATTGAATTGTTTTCTTGCTATCTGAATCCTTGCAAAAGAAAAAAAGGAGAGGTGGAGAGCAATCTAAGGATGTGACTCTCATGCCTGCTTGCCAAATTTGTTTGAATTATAGAAAAAAAAGCCTCTTTCATATTACAGATGAAAGTCAAGTGGATTCTACATCATTTGAATACAGTGGGCTTGAGTAGAGACCTTATTTGGAAATTTAAAAATTCTCTTATATCTTCTTGGTTAAACATGCAATTTTCTTTCAAAAATAAATAATAAAAACAACAACGTCAATGACAAAGCATCTATTTGACATATTGTTATTATTATTTTAAAGTCAGAATAAAGTCAGACAAATTTAACAATTATCAAACTGTAAATATTCATACATGAGCATAATTTAAATTTTATATTCTTGAATAGTGTTGTGCAGAAGACTAGATTATTTCATAATCTAGTAAATAGTTTACAACTTGAGAGGAGTAAACTAAAATGCAAAAGAAAGCAGTGATTATAAATGTTTTAATTGAATAGGAAATATTTTTGTTTGAACTTATCTTTATTTCATACACAGAGCTGTTAAATATATGCCAAATAAACAGAACATTTGGAAAGGGTGGTGTCCTGTCAATCAAGTGAAAGAAGTGTGTCTAGAAGGAGGATGTAACCAATTCTTCAAAAGCCGCTGCTCATCTTATGTGAGTAATGAGAATTTTCCATATAGGAAGCATAATCGTTATTGGCAATCTTGAAAGGGTCATTTTTGTGGAATTGGTGGTATATTCAAAATAAATACAGAGATGAGGAAGTGAAAACTGTAAATATAGCCAACTACTTTGAAGTTTATGATCTATAAAGAAGCCGGGGGAACATTTCAATAGTTGGGGTTTTACATCTGGCCAAAGAAGGGATTTTTTTAGGACAAAAAAAAGAGATTTATATTTGTTTATGTGATTATGATCCAGTACAGAAATCTAACAGAAGAGAAAAGAAATGAGTGCAGAACAAAAATTCCACAAGTAGGGAGGGCAAAGAGGAGAAATTTAGTACACAGTTGGAAAACTTGACTTCTAAAAGGGAAGGAGACTGCTCATTGTGATATGAGAGAAGACGGAGACTTTGAATAGAGATACAAACAGTTGTTATTACCGGTTGGTGTGAAGATGAGAATCTTATCCTCTGCCTAAGTTTTCAGTGAATAAGTAAGTTAGATCATAACTGAAAATGAAAAGAAGAGAGGGGACACTGAAGTTTGAGTAAAGATGAACATGTGTGAAAATGCTGACAGTATTTGATGATAGATTATATTGGGCAATGGAGTAAGGTTTGTGGAAATTTCTGAGAGCCACTGAGAGATGTGGTTAACTTTAAATTTTTTTTTCTTTTTAATGTTTATTTATTTTTTGAAGGAGAGAGAGGGGAGACAGAGCACGAGAGGGGGAGGGGCAGAGAGAGAGGGAGACAGAATCTGAAGCAGGCTGCAGGCTCTGAGCTGTCAGCACAGAGGGTGACGTAGGACTAGAAGTCATGGACCCTGAGATCATGACCTGAGCCAAAGTTGGATGCTTAACTGACTGAGCCACCCAGGTGCCCCTGATGTGGTTAACTTATAAAATGAGATCAGCCATCATGTTTGGGTGTTTGATTTTTTCCTAGCCATATTGAGCTTGTTCTTCATGTGTAGACATAAAGTTGGCACAGAGTTCAAATTACTAAGTAGGAGGTATTTGCCTGGTGTGATTAATGGAATAATAAAGAAGCCGGAGAGGTAAAAGTATGCAAGAAAGTGACAATATTCATGAAACATGAATACATGAGAGAGAACAAAGGGTGTGAAGGGATGAGAGGGGAAAAAAAAATACCATGATCAAAGTGGATGGATTGAAAGTCCCCAGGAAGTCAATGAATTGTTACATAGTTATTAACAAAAGGGAACTGGAGAAACAAATGTAGCTGTGTACAAACAGGAATATTAAAAATCACCAATCTGTAGGTGGTGCTCTTGTTGATAATGACAAAGATTAGGATGATACCAATCTTGAAATGGTTCATATATCAAGGTAGGAAGATATATCTAATTTCATTTATTTGTAAAATTGTATGGAGGTAAAAGTAATGACTAAGCACATATCTGTAACTAGCAGAAAAGTATGTAATTTCTAGCATCCCATCCAAAATGTTAAGTGAAATGTTGTTAAAAAGGTATTATTTAAAGAAAATAGAAAATTATACTAATTCATCAACATTTGCTTTAAGGTGGGCAATCTTTAAAAAAGTTGCATTACAGTGTGTTTTCAAATTATGAATAGACAATATCCTACTTTCTGAAAGCTAAAATTAATTTTCTTGTCAGTGTAAATAATAAATATATCAAATGTCATGAATCCTATAGGAAATGTTGTTTAGTTTTATTGTTTCTTTTAGATTCATAGCAATCTAAAAAGGCAATGTTACAAGGAAAAGAAATTTTATATACAACTCTGACATAAACATTTTAAAACATTTTATGCTTGTTTTGAATTTTTATTTTAATTTATCTTATATGCTTAATACACCCTGATATTGAAAAAGTTTAAAATAACCATTTAAATAAAAAGTAGAAAGAAGAAAATTATCACTAATATATTTTCTGATTATATAAGTTGGCTGATTTAGGAGTATAACAATGGACAAACCTGTATGTGCAAGAAAGATGAAGAGTCTTTCTTCACCTTTAGAGGATTCCTTCTTTGATTTATTTATTTCTTAATTGCATTTTTCATATCATTTCCTAGAAATTCTGTTAGATGGATTTCAGAATTTCTGAATGATTTCTTCATTTATTTTAATATTTTTCTTATAATTTCCTTATCTCCAGCAATTTGGCATTTCTTTGTGAAAATTGCTGAGCCCTAATGTAGTCACTCTCTTATTATAAACAAATGATCCAGTTATTATAGCTGCATAACAAATTATTCCACAACTCAGTGGCGTAAAACAATTATATATTGTACTCATGGATTTTGTGGGTCAGGAATTTGAACAGATCATAACAGGGGTAGATTGTCTCTGCTCCATAATATGTGGGACTTCGAACTGGAAGATTCAAAAGGTTGGGGCTGAAATTATCTAGAGGCTTACTCATTCATTCACATGTTTGGAGGATGAAGCTGGTTGGAGACTGATATTAGTTGGAGCTGCTGAACAGAGAGTCTAAACCTGACGTCTCCATATAGCCAGGGCTTCTTCATTGCAGGATGACTGGACCACAGAAGTAAGTATTCCAAGAGAGTCAGGTGAAAGCATATTATCTTTTATTACCTATGGCTGGAGTAACATCACTTCTTACATTCTATTTATAGAGGTAGTGACAAAATCCCCCTAAGTTCAAAGAGAGGGGAAACAAACCATCTCTTCGATGGGACCAGTGACATTTTGGAGTGGAACTAGAAATATTGCTACAGACATTTTAAGAATATGTAATCTGCCACAACTAATCTCTTTCTATGAATTTGCTGTCAAGGAGGGAAGATAATCAAGCTGGTAGATGGAGAAGATAAAGGGTAAGGGAACATTCTTATTAATTTGAGGGCTAATAAAGATTATTTTCATGCTAGTCAGAATGATCCAGAAGAGTTAGAAAAATTGATAATAGCATACAGAATGCACACAAGAATGAAATTCTTATAAATTAAATGGGATCTGGTCCAGAACCAACAGGTGAAGTTGGCCTTTAAGATCACTTTTTCCATTCTCCATTGTAATAGCAGGAAATACAGGGAATGTCATTTTAGTTACAGATAGGCATCGTTCCCTGAACAAACAATAATACTAGTTTATTATATATTAAAGCCTATTTTAAGCAGTATACATATATTAACTGAATTCTCACTACAACCCTACAAAGCTGTATTAATCCTATTCAGATAAAAACAAAAACAAAAACAAAACCTGAGGCACAGAAAAGAAAAACAAATTGCTCAAGGTCACACAACTAATGACTGGGGGCTGGCATTCAAACTCCATCAGGTAGGCTCCAGAAAAGACTTTATTAAGCGCTAGGCTAGACTGCATCTTCTGGCAGATTTAGTGGAGAAAAGATACATGAGTTTCCCAAAGATTGTTTCTGTTTTCTAGGTCATGTCTCAGTGTCATTCAAGAGCATCATAAACACATTGGCTTAAAGAGCAGTTATAACCTAACATTCATAGTGTTAGAGTGCACTCAACCCCCAGAAATCTCATTATTCCACAGCACAGCCTGGGCAAAGAGGTCTCATACCCAGCAAGGCCAAGGTTGCAGCAGGGAGGAAACTGTGTGGGCTGCAGATGTACCTATGACAGCGTGAACAAGCCTGTCTCACTATTATGTACTTATTGGTTAGCTTAAGCTGGACTACAGAAAACCTACATTTCCTCTAAGTAACAAGAAATAGTTCAAGGGAACTTGGAGTACAATGGGAAGGAGGTCCACATTTTGCATACCAGATTCTGGCAAAACACTGGTCAGCCAGGAACGCTGACATCAGCCAAAGGTCTTCTGTGCTGTTCAGCTGATAAAACTGTTGAGCTGTCAAAAGGGAAAGCGAATGATCCTCCAATATCATTTGGATTTGTCCATCATCAGAGGTGATACTATCCTCAGAAAACAGAACTGAGAGTCTATTGGGAAGTGGTTTGGGGAATGGAAAATGTTAAACCAAATCTATTAAGGAAATGTGATGCTATAATTTATTAGTGTTGAACACCAATATGATGCTAACGGTCATGAGTTTAAAGAGAGCAACTAATGCTGCTTTGAGATGTTTTCAGGTAATAGATAACTTCTTGAGAGTAGATTGCTGGGCTTAACTGAAGTTAGGGCTTTGTCAACTTGATGTGATTGATTAGCAAGTGTGAAAAGTATTAATAATGTTTGTAAGGGAGTGTTACATCATAGAATCTAATATTTATAGGCAAGGAAGAAAAAAATGAAGAGAGTGATGAGCAGTAAAAGAGAGAAGTAGTTTAGTCTAGTGTTACTGGTTTACTGTGAATTCATTTTGGCATTTTCCCCTTTAAAAGATCACAAAACTTAATTTTATTTTATTTTATTTTATTTTATTTTATTTTATTTTATTTTTTCAACGTTTATTTATTTTTGGGACAGAGAGAGACAGAGCATGAACGAGGGAGGGGCAGAGAGAGAGGGAGACACAGAATCGGAAACAGGTTCCAGGCTCTGAGCCATCAGCCCAGAACCCGACGCGGGGCTCGAACTCACGGACCGCGAGATCGTGACCTGGCTGAAGTCGGACGCTTAACTGACTGCGCCACCCAGGTGCCCCTAAAAGATCACAAAACAATTTTAAATAAGTATGCCAGATTATTGTCCATAAAAACTCTTCACGGTTATATTCGTAAACTTTAAAAATATTTGACTTTTTTAAGCACTAAATCCTGGTGAGTTTGCTATGAAGTTAGTACATTTATATATTACTAAAAGCCATAAAAAAAACAATGTTCTTAAAATCTCACTCCTTGGAATTAATTTATTCCAAAACAATGATACATTTTAAGAAAAGATATGCATGGCAAATGCCACAGAGAAGCATGGATGTGCCTGAATACTTATTTAGAGCTCTAAGTCACCTTTCTAATTTTTTTTTAATGTTTATTTTTGAGAGGCAGAGAGAGAGACAGAGCAAGAGCAGGGGAGGGGCAGAGAGAGAGGGAGACACAGTATCTGAAGCAGCCTCCAGGGTCTGATCTGTCAGCACAGAGCCCAGCCAGGGCTTGAACTCAGGAACCATGAAATCATGACCTGATCAGAAGTTGGACACTTAACCGACTGAACCACCTCAGTCCCCCCTCAGTCACCTTTCTAGGCTTACAATAACCCCGTTTCTAGTTTTCTCTCTGACTTCAATGGGAATGAGCATACATATTGCTGATACCTAGACTTTTCAACTAGTGGATAACTAGTAGAATAAAAGGATCAGCAGAAAGAAAAAAAGGCACAGACTACACCTCTTTAACTCTTCAATGGCCTGAAGTTGGAAAAGAAAATTCATCAGACACTGAATATTTCTGGATTCCTTTGATGTACAAACAATGGATACAATGTAAAAAGTATTTTTTGACTTGGTCCCAGGTCGACACACAGGACTTCAGCAAGAGATCCCCTGTAGTCTGGGCTCAGGAGAGTTTCCTGCCCCTCCTCCAGGGGTAAAGGGTCTTTTTCTTTTATCTTTTTTTAAATTTTTAAACTGTTTTTTAAGTGTTGATTTAGTTATTTTTGAGAGAGAAAGAGCATAGGAAGGGTACAGAGAGAGGAAGACAGAGAATCCCAGGCAGGCTCCGTGCTGTCAGCACAGCCCTGGCGAGGCTTGAACTCATAAACTGTGAGATAGTGACCTGAGCTAAAATCAAGAGTTAGACACTTAACCAACTGAGCCACCCACGTGCCCCTATCTTTCTCTTAGATGCAGTAAGTTATCACATGTGTTCCTAGGCAAAAGCATTTTCTGCTCTTCTCTTTGCTATCAGGTAGGGTAACAGTGGTCCCTCCACTCACACAGCTCTGCATCACCAAGAAAAGCATTGTCTTGTATACTGTCTTGTCTAGTCTTTGTGACGATCCAGACCCAGTGTGTTCTATAGAAAAGAGCTCGTAAATGAGTGCAAACTCCCTTTGTGTCTACAACATTTTGAGATTCTATACCCTCATGCTATTTTACACTCGGCCTTTAGTAATTCAATAAAAGAATTGCTGAATTCTTCCTACTTGTATGGAGATCTTTGTCTATCTCCTATGCCACAGAGTAGTTAATGCTAAATATCCCATATTTCCTTTGAAACTGTATACTTTCAATTCTAGTCTTGTTGGTTATTCTGTGACTCCTGTTTTCTGGATCCATGATTTAGTGTATTATTTGACTTGTTCTTGTTGTTAGATTAGATGTGACAGTTTTCCCAGCTTTTCCATCCAAGATAGAAGCCAGAAGCCTTGCATCATTTAATCTTAATCCATTCGAAGATATATTTGGTTACCAGAAATTAGTTTTAATTAACAAAATTCTAAATCTATTAACTTGTGTTCATTTAAACAAAAATCTTTTTATCATTATTTAAAAAAATCTTCAAGATATGCCTTTGAATAGCCTTTGATAAAGAGCTGTTGTTATTTAGTTATATATTTTTAAAAGTAACACTTTAAAATATGACATTTATCCTAATTAGGGGGTGAAAGTGGTCAGAACAAATTTAGATGAAAGAGGCTGGAACCTTCTCAAAAGGTTCTTTTGACACTTTTGGATACTGGAGCAATATAATGACAGTAGGTAACATTAATGTTTTGCTTATTACCATGATATATTTTAACTAATTTAATCTTCAAATAATTTCATGAAGTAGGTTCTATTAATACCCTTATTTTAAAAAGACAAAATTAAGGAAGGTGGGCATCATTAAATAATTACTCAAGAACATCAAAATAACATCAGCAGTGCCAGCATTCAAACCAGGAAGTCTGGACCTAGAAGTTACGTTCTTAGTCTCTATGCCAACTGCCTTCTAAGATAAATTATTAGACAAAATAAATAAGAAGTATCCTTAGTGAATTTTGCTTAATCAGAACTTATAATGTAAATTCTGAATAGAACATTATCTGGAGAAACCAGTAGAGCTCACTTAACAACGATATAAATTGGGAGATAGTTTAAAATTGGAAGCTCAGAATTATACTACAATTTGACTAAAAAGAAATCTTAGTTAGTTAAAATCTTTTTTTATTGGCTATAGAAAATATTTTCTCCTCTATTAATAAGGAGTAATATATGATTTTATATTACTTAAGTAAAATATAACCTGCTTTTATATAAGCCTCTAGAGATAGAATGTTTTATAAAATATGACACAAGATAAAACTGGATCAAGAAGTAAATTTTGATGGACAAATTCTGCGAGACTTCCTATATACTACTTATTTTATATATGTATACTTAGTATATATACACAGTCTTCCTATACCCTACTAATAAAGGAAGTCAATGATACCTACAATTATACAGAGATACGGAAGTATTTTTCTGAAAATACATATGTATTTGTTAGGCACCTATTATTTATTTAGCAGGCAATAGAATAGTCTGTTCATACTATTATCTCAGTAAGTCTTCCCTAAGTGAACAGTACCAATTTCTCCATTTTATAGGTAAGGAAACTGGATTTCTTAGAGGTTAAAATCATTTGGTAAAAATCACAGAGAGATGATCTCATCTGAATTTCAGTATATATGGTTAACTCATTAATAAACAGACTCCAGACTTGTGAAAAGGAGATGTTTACATGTGTTAACAGACATCTTGAATGTTAACAAACACTGCTTAAAGTAATAATTATAGTGTTAAAGGCCAGCAGGTAATGGCTCTAAAAACAAATGTGAAAGCTCATTATTACCTTATTAATATTTAACCCTATTGTAGAAGTCTGTGCATGAAATTCTGAGATTACATTCTTTTATTTTAATGACACAGTGACTAGGAATAATAGGATTGTAGTGAATATATGGGTGTGCAAAGTGCTAAATTATTTATTAAATATACCTGTATTAGTAATGCTTAATAATAGCTGGTTTCGTGCTATTTAGTGGTAATAAAATAAGTAGATAGAAGTAAATATAAAAGAACTGTGGATGTACATAATATTCTTGGGATCAAACTCCAGAGATCTCAATCAGCTGTATTCACCCACTGCAGGGAAGCATCTGGTATTACATAGTGTTTATCAGATCTTCAAATTTGTGTATGTCCTCAAATACCCTTAAAATTTATAACACCCTTAAAAATATTATACACCCTTAAAATTTAACACCCTTAAAAATTTAACACCCTTAAAAATATTATACATTTTTAAGATTCAGGATTCATATTATTGTACTAATTCAGCCAAGGTTTTTTTTTTTAATTACAAAAAACTTGCTTCCTATTTTTAGTATATGATTATGGGGAAGAAATTAGGTTTTGGTGATTTCCTGCTTATAACACATGGATTCTTGTATTCTTCTAAATCACCTAGATAATATTTTGGAAAGAAAATGGAATTATTTTCCTTGTTAAATTTTCTCAGAAGCTTACCACTTTCATGGTGGCTCAGTTCTGTGAGCCTAACTGCAGTGACTTAGGCTACAATGTAACATGAGGAATAGAATCACAAGGTAATTGTTCACCGCAGAAGAAATTGGGAAGATTCCACTTTTCAGAAGCTTGTGTATCTAGTGTTTAACAGTTGCTTTACCATGGGCTTGGGTATGTTCTTCACAAATCCAAACATTTCAAGCCAGAACTAAACAGTAAAACTGAAAAATTACTTGTAGTTATTAATCGAATGTTACTGATATTGGCAGGGTTTAGGAAGATTTCTTTCTCTTGATGTATTTTTCTTATGTCCTCAGGTCATTCGCTGCTTGCCTTGGGATAGTGTTCTAATCTTTCCAGTAAAATTTAGTCTCTCCTGATTAATTTTGTCTGCTATTCTTTTTCTCCCAGGATGCTCATATTTCTCTTTAATCTCTTTTCACTATAGCTAATGCTTCTCCCATTTAGCTGACTTAGATGATGGGTTAAAAACATTATTATTAGAAAGATTTTAAAAATATACCACAGGGCAACTAATTGCTTCTTTGTACTCTGGGAAGAAAGAACAAAATATAAGAGTATAATAACCATATCTTCAGTGAAGCTTGGAAGAGCACATTTGTTTACAACACAGGCACTCATCTTATGCCTGCACAATAAGCAGTTAGTATGCTTTTTTGTGCTTACACTGGAGAGAAAGGATGCGAGTTATTGAGGTGAGAGCATTCAACTTCCAAAATTAATTGCCAGGTTGAAATTAAAAATCCAGTGTCTAGCTCAGTAAGGAAACCGTGGTGTATTTCCTCCAGGAAGAAGAGATTTATATCTAAACTTCTCTCTTTTGCTGTTTGCAACAGTCCTAAATTCAAAATAGAACTGGGGAGATGTTTGCCTGACAACGAAACAAGACTAAGGATCAGATTCACCTCTGGAAGTAACCTATTGAGGAGCTTACTCTGAGTTTTGAGCAGAGCTGTGTGCCTCTGCTTCTAAGAACTCCTTGTAGAATGACCTTCATGCCAGAATTTCAGGGGTGTTGAGAGCATCAGTCTGTTACTATAATCATTAAATTCTTCCTCTGGAGTGCACTTCATATGAAGGATATTCAAGTGTAGGACAGACTCTCTATTCCTAATGACTTTGAAGCTCCAGCTTTATATTTTCAGATAAGATAAAAGAGACAGGGAGAAGTAAACAACAGTTTACTATGCAAGAAGGGTCTAACTTTGTTCAAGGCTATTTTCTTCTAAGAAGGATCTATCAGAAGACCACAAACCTATTATAATATGTAACATGGTGATAGGACTAATTCATTATATTTTTAAATATGCATCCCCTAAAATCATATGGCCTTGAGGGGGTCTAAAGAATTTCACATTCTGTAGGAAGAGGGCAATGAAATCTAATTGGCCACTCACTTTCTTTCTCGCATAACAATATTATTCACATCAGAAGGCACCACGAATCCCTGTTGACTATAAAGCATAACTTCCTTAACGCCCTGCATAAAGTGCAGTCACTTCAAACCTTTTCCCCCCATTGTTTTCTAAACAGACCTTCTCCTGTGGGCAAATTAGTTAGAGACAGCACCCCTCACACCCCACTCCACCCATCCACTCCTGTCTCCTTCTCTGTTTTCTATTTCACTCCCTCACTAAGGCATCTTCTTTCACTAAGTGACATCTACTACTTTTATCACTTAAATCCTCACACTTTGAGGTTTCTCCTATGTAATAATGATAATAGCCAACAATTATATAAAATAATTATTAGTGGCTAAGTATAGTATATGCATTGCTGCTTTTAATATTCAAAATAACCCTAAATGTTAGGTAGTATTATTTCCCTACTAGATTATATCTCCATGAGAACATTGTGAGTGCCCAATAAATATTGAAGGAATAATTTTCATTTTATGCATCAGCAAACATATGATTAAAGGTATCAACTGATTTGGCCGAAGCATGACAACAGCTTGTGGCAGAGTGGGGTCTGGGTGACTATGGGGACAAAGTTCTTATTCATGATGCTGAGGTAATCCTTTTAGCAAGAAATATTCTTCACATGTTATTTCACTTTATCCTAAGAAAAAAAAATCTGAAAATGGGGATTATTATCTCCATTTTCCAGATGAAGACACCAAGATTCAAAAAGCTTATGCCTAGTGATAGAATCAAGATTTGTATGCAGAGAAATTCAATTTCAAAGTCCAATTTGTATTGATTTTGATATTTTATAGCTCACAACATAAAATAAATAGACAAAATAACCTGTGGTACTTAAATCATTCACTAAAAATCTACCATCGTATCTCTGGGTATTAGTTCTATACCCTAAAAATATGATTGTACAATCAGAACCATGTCGAAAGGACATAATACACTGGCTGCAAAAGGAACCATCAATCTGTTGCTTCATGTGGCTTAGTGATTGAATCAAATCAACTACAGACGTTGATCACATTGATAATGATAAAAGGAGTTATTGTGAGAGAGGAATAATATTAAATAGCAAAACCTCAGTTTGGCAGCAACTCATATATAATCTGGGTCTTTTCCAATAATATTTAGAGAAGATTTTCCTTGCATTACGTATGTTTTGTGACAATTATCTTTCTTATTGTATTATTGGAACAAAAGGCATTTCTTTCTGTTGCCATGATGCAAATTTCCTTAGTGAGTGATTAGGTTGATTTGCCGGTTATATCCTTTTTGCTAAGTGATGGCAAATGGCAAATTAGGTTCAGTAAGGAAATGGCTGTAAAATACATTGTGTCTTATTCTATAGCTGAGATAATCAAGAACATATTGTTGAGAAAACAAATAAATCATAATTTTTGGAGAAGAGATATCTTTCAGCAGTCTTAGCTTTGATGATTTTATCACCTAGCTTTTAATTGGTGAAATTCAAGTCTCTGAATAATAGCAGATGGTATGGGCAAAATCTGTTCCATTATCAATGTTATAATTTCTGAAAGCTGCCAATGTAAATGTTCATAGATCTAAATAACTGCATTTTGTAGAAACTGCTGGCCCCATATTATCAAGTACATATTCAAATAACTGTAGATCAGCTGACTTTCTGTCAGTGTGGAATCTCCATTAATTGGCAAGAATGTACAGCTGTAATGTATTGTGAAATAGTTTCCAATGAAGGATCCAATGCACCACAGGAAGCTGGAATGCATTCTCCTGAAATTGAAATTTAAAAAATTGAATTTGTGTTTTAAGTTGAGAAGTTCAGTATTTAACCTGTGCTCATATTTTCTGAAATCAGAATCTTACCATTTCCATAATATAGTAATCTTTCCTCAGATAACACAACCTACCATATAAAATTAGCAATTGCATGAGTACCTTTCTTCTTAAATATTACACTGTATCCGTTGCAAATTCAAACATCCCTTATATATGACCCAGTAAGTGTATACAATATATATTACACACACACACACACACACACACACACACACACACACATTTATATACACAGGGCCTGAATCATAATTGTTAAGCTTTCTTCTTCTTCTTTTTTTTTTTCTGTATTCCACCTTCCAGAAGACTTTTTAAGTGCTAAGACATAAAGAGTTGAGACTTCAGTGGTAATCTCTAGGCCTTCCCTCAAAGACTAAGAATCACAGCATTCTGGGTTTGTTTTTTGTTTTTTTTTTTTAGGTCACTTTAATTATCAGAATACCTGACTTGTCCATCTTAGGATTTTCATCTTCCTGACATAGAACTTCAAGGACACTGTTATTCTACTTCACCATTGCAAGTGTTCTTAGCATTGACTAATGTCTCAATTTGACATTAAATCAACCTATTGAAAAGGGCCTTCCTCCTTAATTTAATTATTTTACTCTCATGCTTGAATAATTATGATTAGCTCTGCACTAATTTAACATTCTCTAGCTTGTGGTCCTTCCAAAGCAATTTCCATATGGATCTGATCACGTCAATTCTTTGATTTCCTCTGTACTTCCAGACCACTTGGCACTTTCTTCTGGTTTAGTCCTTATTATGCCATTGCACCCTGGAAGTTGAGATTAATTATTGAATTTTTTGTCTATCTCCAGTCACAGCATAATAAATTATACAGGTCATAGTCCACAATTATTTATTGAAATTGTATATGAGAGTTAAAACCAGATACCTACAAAACTGCTAGCACTTTTAACTGAGCAATTAAATGAATCATGGTGCCATTCTTGAGTTAGGAGAAATTAAGAAATGAACTTATGAGTTTTGAGAGGAAATCTAGAATCCTTCTCTTCATGCTGAGTATGAATTGCCTATTAACATACAAGTGGAGATGAAGTTCAAAGGCAAATCAGGTTTGGATTATTGTTAGGATTGATTCATCCATTTATGCATCTATTTCTTAATTATCTGCAAAGAGCTATTCAAAAATTGCTACTTATTTTTGCTTCATAAAGGACAACCCCTTCTGTGTTTGGATATAGAAGTGTACATTGATTTTTTCAGTAAAATGGGCTCATTACATATTTTGTTTTAAATTAACAATGTACTCTGATTTCTCACTCCTTGAATTAATTTATAGGTCTGACTGAAACTCAGATTTTTTAAAGAGGTATTTTTTTAGTTAGTTTATTTATTTGTTTTGAGAGAGACAGAGACAGTGAAAGCTGGGGAGGAGCACAGAGAGAAGTCGAGAGAGAGAATCCCAAGCAGGCTCCATGCTGCCAGCACAGAACCTGATGTGGGACTCAGACTCATGAAACTTGAAATCGTAACCTGAGCCAAAACCAAGAGTTGGACGCTTGACCAACTGAGTCACCTAAGCACCCCTGATATTCAGATTTTTAAAGCATTGACCTTATTTATGTATTCATTCTGCTCATTCAACAATACAAGCAAATATGAATAAGGTATGATTCTATGCAATCAAAAACATCACTAATTAAAGGTGAAAATCAATGATTGTCATATAAGGGGGATGAGTTAAAGGAAATTATAGAAATGCTTTGAAAACATATAAGAAAGGTATTTAATAAAACAAGTATTAGTAGGGGGGAGAGGTAATTGAAGAAAATAAGCATTTGTTTTTCAACTCTGATACCTGAGCTGTAGAGTTGGAGTTTTTGGTGATGTTCTCTGGTCCTTTCTAGTCTTTGTTGCTTTTGGTCTTTATTTATTTGTTTTAGTTTTTTTTTTTTCCATCTTTTCTCCCCTCAGAGAATCCCCCTTAAAATTTCTTGCAGGGCTGGTTTAGTGGTCACAAACTCCTTTAATTTTTGTTTTTCTGGGAAACTTTTTATCTCTCCTTCTATTTTGAATGACAGCCTCACTGGATAAAGAATTCTTGGTTGCATATTCTTCCAATTCAGCACATTGAATATATCCTGCCACTCCTTTCTGGCCTGCCAAGTTTCTGTGGACAGGTCTGCTGCAAACCTGATCTGTCTTCCCTTGCAGGTTAGAGACTTTTTTTCCCTTGCTGCTTTCATGATTCTCTCCTTGCCTGAGTATTCTGTGAATTTGACTATGATATGCCTTGTTGATGGTCGGGTTTTTTTTAAATCTAATGGGGGTCATCTGTGCTTCCTGGATTTTGATGTCTGTGTCTTTCCCCAGGTTAGGAAAATTTTCTGCTATGATTTGCTCACATAACACTTCTACCCCTATTTCTGTCTCTTCTTCTGGGACCCCTATGATTCTGATGCTGTTCCTTTTTAATAAGTCACTGATTTCTCTAATTCTTACATTGTGCTCTTTTGCCTTAATCACCCTTTTTTCCCCTTGCTTCATTATTCTCCGTAAGTTTGTCCTCTATATCGCTGATTCTCTGTTCTGCCTCATCCATCCTTGCCTCCATAGCATTCACTCAAGACTGCAGCTCAGTTATAGCAGTTTTTAATTTCATACTGACTAGCTTTTATTTTTTTTATCTCTGCAGAAAGGGATTCTGATCTATTTTTGATTCCAGCTAGTATTCTTATTATCGTGATTCTGAATTCTGGTTCAGACATCTTGCCTGTATCTGTGTTGGTTAAGTCCCTGGCTGTCATTTCTTCCTGCTCTTTCTTTTGGGATGAATTCCTTTGTTTCATCCTTTTGAAGGGAGAAAAGGAATTAATGGGGTAAAAAAATTAAAATTAAAAAATATTAAAATAAAAAAAAATTAAAAACAAACACACACACACACACACAAAATCAAATAAATGATGCTAGATCCTAGGTGTGTTTTAGTCTGGGTGTTGAAAAGGGCTTGATATATTAGAGAAAAAAGGAGAAAGAAAAAAAAAAAGAAATCATTTGAAAATTTGAAGAAATGAACACATTGAGGTAGACTAAAATGAAATGATGGAAGTAAAATAGAATTTGAAAAAATTTACACAAAAGTAAAAAATATAGTAGAAAAAAATAAAGAAAAAAGTATTTTTTTATGAAAAAAAATTTTTTAATGTTTAGTTAGAGAGAGACAGAGCATGAGCAAGGAAGGGGCAGAGAGAGAGGGAGACACAGAATCTGAAGCAGGCTAAGAAAATATTTTTAATAACAATTGAAAATTAAAATGATTTTTTCTCTTACTGTATTCAAGAAAAAGAAATGAAAATATTTTTAAAAAAAGAAAGAAAATTGAATAGATGGACCAGTGAACAGACTGAAATACGACTTAAATTACTTCATTTTCCTTAGAAAATGGTGAAGTGGTTTATAGTCTATAAGCTAAGCAGGTGGAGAGACTTATGTTCCTGAAGAGCAAGGTTGGCCCAGTTGGGCAGGGCTTAGTGTAATGGTTCCATTTTCCACTAGATGGCGCTGCTTACCTTACTGAGGTGGATTTTTGTGGGGCCTGTAGGTGCCTATGTGCATTCGCGGAAGTGGTGAAAATGGTGTCACCGAGATACCCAGTCTCTGAACTCTGTTCTCCCCGATCAGCAGTCGCACACCCATCCTTTGTTTTTGGCTTCCATCCGCTGCCCGCTTTTACACAGTCCGTGACCAAGCCCCAGGCAGCACCTTCCTCCTGAGTTTCATCTCAGATGCGGCTGTTTTTCCGACCTCTTACTTCTGAGGGACTGTGGCTTTGACCTGTTCTGCCCCTTGGCAGGAGGGTCTCACCAAGCAATGGCCACGTGCCGGCCACACCCAGGAACGTTTTTGCAGGACCATGCTGCTGTTGATTCCCAGAGGCTGCAGCCAGGTGCCAGTCTGCCCCAGAAAAAGTTTGCAAGATAGTGTAGCAGCAGCATTAAAGGGATTATGGAAAATCACAACACACATCTGGCACCAGGCTTCACCCTTAACAACCTTGTTCCAGCACCAGTGAATGTAGTTGTTCTCCTGGGTCCACTGGGGCCTTGCCTTTGGGTGACATACACAGCCTCTACCAGGTGTCCCTCCAGCAGAGGAACCACCTCTCCCTGTGTGGCTTGAAGAACTCCGGATTCCACTCTGCTCCTGGGGATTCACCCTTCCCACCAGAGCACCACCAGGTATTGTGCTGTGGAGTTTCAGACTCTGTGCTCCCCCTGTTTATAGTCTTAATGGAATTTAAACTCTTTCCTTTCTCCTTTCTCCCTTTTAAGTTCAGTCCTTGTGGCTGTTTCCACTTTTCCACTTTCAGGAGAGTTCTGAATCTTAAGCAAATTTATTTTCTAGTAGACATCAGTGTGTAAAGAAATAGTTTATAAAATCAAACATAATTAATGATTTTATTATATCAAAAGCAGATTTCTACTTGGTCAATTGGAATATAATTAGCTTATTATACAATAACTTTAATGATGTAAGAATTCCACTTAGTGATTTAATAATGCATGTTTTGTTTGTTCAATGATAAGAAGCTAAATGTTTGACAAAAAAGAGAAAAGAAAAAGAATCCTAACTTCGCACCTAAATATTTATTTGCTTAAAGTTGGATCTTTCATTTTCAGCTTGTGAGATTTATACTCTTTGAGAGCATGGAAACCATTAATGCCAAGCATGATTAGTTTTCAATCCCTTTTTCCCTTCTAGCCTGATGATGTGCTCTATTTCCTTTAATTATGGTATGATGACTGGTTACTTGCACTGTTGCTGTTATGAACTGAGTTAACCTCTTGGCCTTTTATAACTGATAATCTGTCTTTTTGCCTCTCAAGTGTGTTTTTCCTCTGTATATAGCACTTAGGATTTATCATGATGCTTATTTATTTATGTAGTTATTTTTTGCAAAGTATGAAATACAGTATAGGAATGCCATCAACTTGTATAAAACACTTTTACCTCTACCTACTAAATACTAGCACAAGACACCACAAAGCAGTATAACACATGTAGGGCAAATAGCATATTAAATAACCCATAGTATAGAATCTAGATTTTTTTTTTGAGACAGAAACTATTACAAATTTATTCAAACATGGAAACACTTTTTTCTTGTTTTTCTTTCAAATTTAACCTACATAACACTATAGGTTGAGTCAAATTTATGAGTCACTTAAAACTTCTACATTTTTAAATTTTATAGTCTTCAATTCCTAAATAGCCTGTTATGAAACAGTTTTTTTTTTAAAGTTAATGTTTATTTATTTTTGAGGGGGAGGCAGAAAGAGAGGGGACAGAAGATTCGAAGAAGGCTCTTCACTGTCAGCAGGAGCCCGATGTGGGGCTCAAACTCATGAACTATGAGATCATGACCTGAGCTGAAATCAAAGTCGGACTCTTAAAAGACTGAGCCACCCAGGCACCCAATGAAACACTTTTTATAAGGAAGCTATGCTTTTATAACACTCCTGGACTTTTAGCATAAATAGAAGGAACTCTAAATTCCCAAGAGTTTAGAAATTTCCTCCATCAATATATTTCTACTCTTCCCCTCTGGTTTTAATGTTCCCTTAAAAATGAACCACATTAATGACTGAAATAGGACACAAAGGATTTTGAACAGCTTGTACTTTCCTGTGATAGTATTTTAAATAATATGAAGCATCTTGTATTTATTACAGAGATATCAGGCTCACAACTCTTTAGAGGAAAAAAGTATAAGGACAGACTGCCCCAGAAGGGCTACTTAATGAAATGCAGCATCTCCTTGAGGATCATGTATAACTGAACAAGCTGATAGAACTGAATATAGTATATTTTTAAGTGTAATATGTCAATATGTGTGTATGCAAAGTATATACATATATGTGTATGTGTGAATGCCAGTGTAATATCTTAAACAAAATAATAAATTTTTTAGTAACCTATCAGTGAACACACTGATAGTACGTGTATAATTTTGTCATTGATGTGAGGTTGAGGGCAAAGAATAATTAGATTGGTGTGGTGTTTCCTCCTGATTCAGGATTTGTAGGGTCCTTAGAGAACATTGGTAACAACCTTTCAAAAGTACTGATTACAAAGTGAGATGCTCTGCATATTAACTACAGGTTTTTACCCAAGAGGGTATGGGAAAAAATCTAACACTATTAAACAAAATGGAGGGAAGCCAAGAATGCTTTAGGGGTGGAGAGTCAAGCAATTGTCTTTGAATATAATGATTAAGATGCACTTGGGCTGAAGCAAGTGAAGTTGCTGACATTACAAGGCAGAAACAATGATGAAATCAACTAAATCATCCCTCATTTAACAATTTACTAGTTCTCTACATGGAGATCTCTACTATTGATCTATAAAGACTAAGGACTGTTTATGCTTAAGACTAAGTTTTAAGAATAAAGACTAATTTAGAAAGAATTATAATGATAAAGAGATAAGGCACATACAAAGCTGCTTATCAGCACTAATCGGGAAAATGCAAATCAAAACCATGATGAGATACCATCTCTAACTTGTTAGAATGACTATTATCAAATAACAAGAGATAGAAAGTATCATCAAGAATGTAGAGAAATTGGAACCCTGTACACTGTTGGTAGCAATATAAAATGGTATAGTTTCTAAGGAAAACAGTGTTATGGTTCCTTGAAAAATTAAAAGTAGAACTACCATATTATCCAGCAATCCCATTGCTGAGTACATATCCAAAAAATCGAAATCAGGATCTTGAAGAACTATTTGCATACCTATGTTCATTGTAGCATTATTCATAATAGCTAAGATATGGGAGCAACTTAAAAGTCTATTGACGGTGGATAAAGAAAATATATTACATACAATGGAATACTTTTAAGCTTTTAAAAAGAAGGACATACTGCCATATGTGACAACATGGATGAAACTGGAAGACATTATGTTAAGTGAAATAAGCCTGCCATTGAAGGGCAAATACTATATGATATCCTTTATAGGAGGTATCTAAAATAGTCAAATTCACAGAATCAGAGACTAGAATGGTGGTTACCAGAAGTTGGGAGGGTGGGTCAATGTGGAGTTGCTGTTCAAAGGATAAACTATTCCACTTATGCAAGATGAATAAGTTATAGGCATCTGCTGTAGAACATTGTGCCTATATTTTAAAATGCTGTATTTTGAATATAATTTTTTTTTGTTTTCTTTGGAGAAATGTTGCAATGTTGGCCATTCCAAGGTATTTGCTATCATATGTCTCATATATGGGCAGGAAAGACATGACCAGTTTAGGACCTGGAATAAATGTATTTTTGGACATCTTTCACTAACTCTCTGAGTCTCTCTATGTGATCCTTTTTGCTGAGAGGCTTTAGGGTAACTGAACTTCTTAGATGTTGGCTTAGGGTTTCCAAAGCATGTGGTGTGTGCAAGAGAAGCCAGGTGAAAAGTTTATCTATCTATCTATCTATCTATCTATCTATTTTGAGAGAGAGAGAGACAGAGACAGAGAGGAGAAGGGGCAGAGAGAGGGAAAGAAAGAATCCTAAATGGGCTCCACACTGTCAGCACAGAGCCCAACGCAGGGCTCAGTCTCACAAACTGTGAGATCATAATTGAGCCATAACCAGAAGTCTGTTGTTTAACTAACTGAACCACCCAGGCACTCCTGTTTTTTGTTTTTGTTTTTGTTTTTGTTTTTGTTTTTGTTTTTGTTTTTGTGATGACCTAGACTCAACAATTAAGAAATGTTGCATCAGCCACATTATCATTAAGGAAGTCACAAAAGTTCACCCAGCTTCAAGGGGAGAATAGATAGAACTCACATCTTGCCGTGGGAGTGGTGAGACTCTCAGGAACATGCCTCTCAAGAAGTGCAAATAACTATTATTTGGGGGGAAATTCTGTTGAGAGTTGAATAATGGTGACTATAATTGTGTAGTTCCAAGATGTACCATCTTCCTGGTTCTGCTATCCTGAAGCAAGGAATTAATACAAAACATTGGACCAAGTTGATAATACTTCTAAAGTTGTAGGCTTTTGAAGTTTCCTTTCATTAAAGAGACTTTAAGGAATTGAAAAAAATATAAATGGAACTAAGAATGAGCTCACATTAAACATTATTTGTAACCAGTAGCCATCAGCAAGCATATTATGATGAAACACATTCTGTCCACAATAACAATGAAAAACTGTAAGTATTTGGAAAAGATCATAATATAAAATATATGGTACTCAAATAATCAACCCACAAATGTTCCCTGGAAAATATAAAAGACTTAAGTAAAGCAATAAAGAGATTTCTGGAATGAGACAACATTATAAAGATATCACCTCATGCTAAACTGTTCAGAGATTACTGCAACTCCAACAAAACTTCGTGTTGGATATTAATTTTAACTTGAAACAACTAGTAGTGAATGCAAATAGAAAAAGAATAAAGGTAGATAGGAAAGAAATTTATTAAAAAATATATTTCTTACTATCCTGCCAAACTGTCAAAACCTGATGGGATAGTGGTCATCTAACTGTGTCTAGCAGATATTTTCAGTGCAATGGCCAGAAAGAGATGCTGTCTACAGCTAGTAGAAATGGTAGCCTGGAAGAGTAACTGAGGGTAGTAAAAAAGGACGCGGTTAATTAACAGATCTAAGAACAATTGTGAAGCTATACATTTAAAAGTGAAATTCATTTAAAAACCAAGATGCTTGTAAAAATAATCTCAAAATTGTTTTTCACATGAATGCTCCTAGGATTTCCTATCAGGGTGTTGGCAGCATGCCTTAGAATTAGATCCTCTTGGGTTAACAGTGTAATACTGATCAGAATATATATGTATCAACCCAAGCATCACCTCTTTTAGGACACAACCTCTTGAGATCCACAAATTGGGTTATTTGGACTCCTTTCCATTAAGTTAGCACATGAATATACACGTATTTTGCATGAATCAAGCAGTAATGTGTGTTTGTTCTCCCCTGTCAAAACACTCTGACATCTTTGGGAGCAGAGGCTACTTTTTTCAAAAATTGCTTTCACTAGTATATCCCAATGCCCAGCAGAGTGTCTGAAATAAAATATGAACTAAATAAATTCATATTCTGTTAAACATATGCATGAATGGGTAAACAGTAAGGGATTATCATTTCCTGGTTCTGGTGGTGGACCTAATATAAACTTACATTTCATCCTTACAGTAGGATTTAATCATATATTTTGTTATCTCATTTTAAGAAAAAGAAAGCTTAGTTATGCTAATTAGATGATTAAAGTCATTCGAGTTTCAACTTTGAGGTGATTTGGGTTTTAGGCATATTATTTAAAAGAATTGTTGATAACATGGACAAGCAGGAATTGAACAGATATTCTTCCCCAAACAGATTTCAAGTTATAAAAAATGAACAAATAATAAAGTAGAAATTCCAGATTAAAGAGAGTGAAAGGTAATATTTATTAAATAATATTAGAAATACTGACTGGAAATTTGAGAAGATGAATTAACTTAAATAATTATTTTACACCATTCAAGAAAAATAAATTTCAATTTGATTAAAGATTATATTTTAAAACAAATAAGCAAATACAATTAAAATAAATGCTGTATGTCTCAGATGCTAGGATGAGGCGGTGTTGGAAACTGAAAGTGATAGAAATTATAAAGGAAAATATAAGCAGTCTTTTAATATCTGTTCTAATTTTATGTTTTTAGAAAATAAAAACTATTACAAAAAATGTATAATTATAAACATGTTGGTGCAAAGATGCCAAAAAGAGAATTTGTTCTTTTTATAAAGTATATAATTTAGATCCGTCAGTAAGTTCTTGGGAGAGAAATTGTACTTGAAAAGGTATAAATTTAAAGTCCAGTAAAGAAAAGTTTCAAAACGATTTTAAGTGAGCAAAAGCATGGAACTTCAATAGTGTGCAGATAGATGTGTGAAGTAGTTGGGAAACCAAGTCATTGGTGTTAAATGAAATGCCATGGCCCAATTTAAAAAGTTCTTGTCTTCTTTATTAAGAGGCTTAGATTATTCTTTAGACCAGAAGAAAGGATATTATGAATCTTATAAATACAAACAACTAGTTGCATATGCAAAACAATTAACATGAAGACAAATGAAATCAGAAAAATAAAAATAAATAATCCTATAAGGAAAATGAATGTAAAGAAAAATATGTCAAAATAAAGGATAAAACAGTGTCTGTAATTAAACACAAAATGTATTTCTGAGAATCTGTATAACATCATCTATTATCTGTGGAATATAGATAGGAGGGAGGACACATTACCAATATTTTTTCAAGTGTATCCTTGAATACTATTCAAATAGTCTGTGTATTTTGATAACCAGATAAATGAAACATGAAGACATTCTCCCTGTAAATAAGAGATACTATTGTTATCAGTTCATTTATCAACTCAAGTTCTTGTAAGCAGTCAAAGCAGAAAATCTATTTCTCTCTTGTGTGAGCCATACTCCTTCTACTTCTGTCTTACTTTTGGCTGAAGTCTCTGCAAATTCATTTGAAAAATTGGGTTGTCAGTTTCACACTTCAATTCTGTGGCTGCTGCTATAAAAGGACAGGTAATTTGCTCAGGGGGAACAGTGTAATCTGTAGCAGTACTTGTCATACTAATGGCTAATTCAGAAAACCATAAATGCTTCAAACAGGAGTCTCATATATATACATATGTATTTATGTATATTCATTTACTTATATGTCATCATTAAGAGTAAGTGAAATAGGGAACATACACCCAAAGTTTGTAGTAAATCCCATTTGATACTCTGACAAAATATCCCATGGCTTTCACTTGTCCCTCATATTTCTCTTGGGTCACATTTCTTACATTATGTCCAGAGATGAGGATTTGTATGTAGCAACTCTATTGGAAATTCTCTTGGGATCAACACATGTGGAGTTACCAAAGAGGGAAAATTAGGTAGATAGTGGAGCAGTGATGCATTACAACCAAGACCTAATTGATGGCATAGGCAATTCTAGAACTGGTATGGTTTTTCATAGTTCTCCATCCCCAAAGGAATCATTCTAGGCTTTCTGTGCTACGTGGACTAATCTTTGGATGTAGGTGGCTCCTAAAGTGGGAGTGTGACTTTGGGTAAATCAGCCCCCTTCTACTGAACACAGTATCTGAAGAAGGACTCAGCTAAGAGATATTAGCAGCACTCACTCCCAAGAGCTGGGGGAATGAATATCTCAGTCCCAAAGGGAGGTTCTGAGTCCATTGACTGCAGTCCACCTTTTGTGACTCATGGATTCATTTGCTTCATACAAGGAGTTCTGGAAACCTCTCTTCCAGTATTCTGGTTGATCTCTTTTCCTCAACAAACCTACGAAGGGAGGATGAGTGAAACTAACTATAACCCATGCCTCTAAACCTGTTCTTAAAGACACAGTTGATATTCATCATTTGCCTCTTATATTATCCATTCTAAAATCTCTTTAGCCTCAGCTAGCATTTCTGCTGATTTTGGTGACTTCTTTAACAGCATGACCCAGAATCTCTCCCCTGATTGGTCTGAACCTCTGATCCCTAAGCCTTTCTCAGTCCAAGGCTGAGGCGCTTGCAAATTTACCATCAAAATAAGGCAAAGCAGTTCCAAGAGATCAGTAAGTACATAATGAGGGTACTAATTTTTCCCTGCCCCTGATGTAGCTTGCCTGTAACAATAGCCTGCCTGCCAGGATGGTGATTTTTCTTTAAACTTTGCTTGAAGTTATCAAATGGCAGCTTTAAGTATAGGGGGAAACTTCCTGTGCCCCTGGTGAAGTCTCTATCTGGGACTGGAATCTGTAATCCTTTGGAGTTCAGTGTTGTGAAATAAAGCACAAATTCTCTGAAATGAATCACTGAGTATGATGATAAATGGAGACACTCCCTTTTTTTTAATATGCAATTTATTGTCAAATTGGTTAATGGAGACACTCCTACTCCTTCCCTTGGTCCCTATTCCCTAGAAAAACAACATCACATCATGATCATTAATTAAGGGGGCACACCTTGTCCTGGAGGACAGCACTTCACTGCTGCATGGTATTGTCTCTAACAGGGCAGCACAGTTGAACCTTAAAAAAGCCATTAAAAAAAAGCATTATCTTACTCTATCAGGGTGATATTCTGGGGTGTGCTGAACATGTTTGAACCAACAGATCCCAGAGTCATGTATCTATGGCTGCAGGGTTTTTTTGTTTTGTTTTGTTTTTTGTTTTTTTTTTTTTGTTTTTTTGTTTTTTTGCTATAAAATAGATCTTTATATTATGAGGGATATCTGTAATTGGGAATGTCATGAGGGATTCTATGTTAATGGATAAAGCTTTCTGTTGGACTTTGGTTAATGGTGCTGGCTAAAGTCTTGTGGACAGGAAAGACAAACCATTAGTGGAAAATGTGTTACACTCCTATAAAGCAATTATACAGTCCCTAAGGAAGAGTGTGGTGGCAGCTGCTAAGTTGGCTAATCATACTTCTAGAGATTCAGGTGGTAAGGAGACCAGTTCAAAAAAATTTAGACACTTCATTCATTACTCATGTTGTAACAGGTGACATAGGTTCCCTTTAACCTACAAATCTCACTGGGGCAATGTGGGTGGGGGCCCAGGTGGATGCTGTGCACACAGTGGGCCTGCATCACAATTAAGGAATGGCAAGCTTAGAAATCACTCATTCTTAGAAGAGAGCTGCTGGCAAACCTGCCTATCTTTCTCTTCAGAGAGAGAGACATTATCCTTGTTATACTTTAATGTAAAAAGATATTCTGTGGGAAGGGAAGAGACATTCTCTATCCTCTGAAAGGTAAATGAATCTGAGAATTGGGTGCTAATCTTTAGGAACAAAGAAAGATGAGAGATTCATGGAGAATTATTTCTCACCAAATACAATATTGGCTTTATTGCATTATCTTGCCCAAAGTTGCAGTAACAAAAGCTTTTACTTGCCAATCTCTACTGTGCCAACTCTTTCTTCCCTGGCCAAGGAACCAATATGGGAGTTATGATAATCATCAAATATATCTATGCCAATTATACATTTAGAGTTTGTGTCACAAGTGGACCCACTGTGAGTTGTAACTGAACCAAATCTCCATTAATTATCTGGTCCCCATGCATCCCCCATCTATATGAGAGGACTTGAAAATGCTTTGAATCCATAGATACCAATGTAAAGTTGGATCCTGTGTCCTTGAAATATCTGGATATGCTTCTTTCTCCAATGCATGGTTAACTAAATATGGGGTTGTAGCTATCATTGTGGAAGTAATGAGGAATATATCCCTGTGCACATTTATGATGTCCTCTGTGTTAAATTTGGTTTTCTCAGACCACTACTAGCTTAGGTCAGATTTCCTAGGAAATGAATTTTGAGAAGGAAATTTGAATCAGGAGCATAACTGAACCCAAAACATAGCCTTAGCCTTTAGCATCAACAACTGGAGAATTGTTGGAAGTCATCTTTAGCACAGGGAAAATGCACTAGTTTCTTATTGTTGCTATTACAAATTACCACACATTTAGTAGCTTAAAACTTGTAAGCTTAAAAAGTTTATTCTTTTACAGTTCTCAAGATGAGAAGTCCTAAAATGGGTCACAAGGGTCACATTTTTTTTTTTCCTGGAGGTTCTAGGGGAGAATTGGTTTTCTTACAGTTTCTAGCTTATACAGGCAACCTATATTCCATGTCTCATGGTCTCTTTATCCATCTTCAAAGCTAGAAACATGGTATCTTCAAATTAGTACGCTGTTTGTATTATTACAATGTCATCTGTATCTATGATCCTCCTACTGCCCTTTTATAAGGGCCCTTGTGATCAGATTGGGCCCTCTCAGATAATCCAGAGCAATGGTCCCTTCTCAAGATCCTTAACCTTATCACATCCACAAAGTTCTTTTTGTCATGTAAGGTAACATATCTGTAGGTTCTGGGGATTAGGATATAGACATCTTTGCTAGGCCATTATTCAGCGTGTCACAGTCTACCCTCTGATATCTTCAATGTACAACACATGAAACTGTTGACAATTAATGATATTTTCTTTGACGTCCTTAATATTAGAGAAGGAATAGAATGGTCTCTGAGACACAAAGCCAATTTCCTTACAAGATGAAGTAATAATGATTCTCAAAATGTGGTTTAGTGACACACAATTCTTTAAACTGGTGATACTTATTACTGATTTAGCCCTGAACCATTTATATTTAATCATTACAGCTTCTGCAAATCTTTCACGAAATATTTAGTACATATATGGTTTTCACATGGTGGTTGTTTTCAAATTGTTTTTATTTTTGAGCTTTTACAATAATATTCTAGAATTTTTGAATTTCCTATTAATGACAAATGGCTAATTGCATTTAAATTATTTTTTCTTATTGCATTTGTGCCTCTTTTCCTGTGTACAGTTAAAAAAAGCCTTACACTTTTATTTTATGGATGATAAAACATATTATGAAACATTAGAATAAACAGAATTAGTTAAATAAAAGTGTATTTGGGGGTGGGTGTTTATTTTGTAAGGTTAAGCTTTTTCTACAATCCCCTAATTGTTAGTTAGCTTTTTTATTTCAAGTTTTAAGTGTTATAAGTACTAAATTTTTAAAAAGCTTAAACAATGTCCAAAGAAGTGAGAAATTCATTTGAAAGAAGTTTCCAAAATTTAAGCACTATGTTTCTTTCCTTCTTTATTTTTCTTTATTTTTATTTTTTGATAGAGAGAAGGGCAGGGAGAGAGAGAGAGACAGACAGAGACAGAGACAGAGACAGAGAGAGAATATCTTAAGTAGGCTCTGCACCCAGCACAGAGCCTGATGCGGGGCTGAAGCTCATGACCGTGAGCTCACCACCTGAGCAGAAATCAAGAGTTGGAAGCTTAACCGACTGAGCCATCCAGGCACCCCTTAAGTACTACATTTATAATCATCCTCTATTCTGCACCATCGCAGAATGAGGCAATAGATTATCCATGTGAGATACTCCTAGAAGACCACATTGCCCTTGTGATATGTTGCAGTGATATATGCAAAATATACTGCAGGTGAGAGGCATGTGGATTAACGGATGGTCTTATATATTGATATCGATAACACCTTTGGTCTTTATCTCAAAGTCAAAGACAGCTTATAGATCCAGGAATTTGGTGAACTTCATGCATATAGTCGTGTCCCTAGGTTTAATATTTGACTCTTTAATTACACAAACTAGAAATATTTGTTTCTTTTAGCATTTTGATTAAATCTGATGTTAAAGAGTTGGCCCTGATAACATTTAAAGTTGTGTTAGAAAAAAAAAAAAAAAGACTTCATTTTCTATTGTGTGGCTGAGAGAATATCTAGAATTCTAGTCACTGGGAAAATAGTGAAAACACAAATCTAAACTCAAATGAATACACATACACTTGCCATATTTTTTTTACTTTTAAAAATACTCTTTATTATAGATATATTAAAACATAAAAATAGAATGGCATGATGAGCCCTAATGTACCTATAACCTAGCTTAATAATTAAGAATACATTGCCAATCTTGTTGCATTTATCTGCCTTCCCTCACAATTTTTACTGAAGAATTGTAAATCAAATCCCATATTCTTACTTTCAATGAGAAATACATTATTATCCTTACTTTATAAATGGGATGGTTACATATGTCACCTTCAGAACATGTAGCCTCAAAATTTTAGGAAAGAAATATAATGAAATTCAAACTCTTTTAAATACAAGGTTCAAATTTTTTAAATGATCATAGGGAACTACATTATAGAATATGCATTATTTTGGTATTTTAAAGTTTTTGTTTAAGGATTTTTGTTTTTATTTTAGAGAGAGAGTGCGAGCAGGGGAGAGGTGTAGAGGGAGACAGAATCTTAAGCAGGCTCCACTCTCAGTATGGAGCCCAATGCGGGGCTCGACATGGGGCTAGATCCCATGATGCTGGGATCATTACCTGAACCCAAATCAAGAGTCAGGCACTTAACCTACTGGGCAATCCAGGCTCCCCTAGAATATATGTTATTTTGTGTCTGCTTAGAAATTCAGCCTAACCTTGTGTTTTAACATTTTTAGTAATTAGGTAATCAAGGCTTGTAATGATTTTAAAGTAATATAGTAAATATCCTCCATATTTTTTCACATGGCCTGGTGTTTATGGCACTGTTGCATTTTAGGACCAGTTCTACTAATACTATATAAGTATTCTTTCATGGTTTGGTATACTAACCTATTCAGGAATTGAATGACTTAAAAGAGACAGTTTGTGTATAGAGGTTTTTCTTGGCAACAAATTCATACAGGTGGCTATGTGGTTCTGGTAGGAGAGATAAAACTCGAAGAAGCAAATGGAAAATAAAGGCATTTCAGTGAGTCATTTTGTGAGCACATGCTACATACAAGGCATCATGCTCATTTCTGAGGAAATTTGTTGTCAAGGAGTTTATAATCTGGGATAAAAAGAGATAAGTAAATCAGGGATTAAAAGGCATAGAGTATATTCAGGTGCTACAGAGTTAACGGATAAGGTGTGTTGCTATTCAGATGGCTGGTCAGGGAAGAGTTGAAGAAGCAAGAAGGATGGACGAGGTTGCACACAGGCAGAAACAACAAACATGTGATGAAAGATGTAGTTGATGATTTCAAAATGACTAGAATCAAGGCAGAAGATGTGTTTCACACAGAATTTGGTCTGACAGATGTAGAATTATGCAATCTATGCCTGATCTGAAATGTGGAGGAGGACAGTGTGTAGGCATGGGAGTGTCACTGGGAAAATTGACCAGGGGACCAAAACAAATGAAAATTTGGGCAAAATATCTGAGCGTGATACTGCAAATGTCTACCATTTTAAAAATGTATATCAAATTAATTCCCAAAGAGAAAGGAAGCCTAGGACTGCAGCTTTTCAATTCCCTTCAAGAGAAGACACCCAAAGGAGCTGGACTTTTCTAGCAACACTGGCCTATGTTCAAGTGTCAGTGGGTCTTTTCTTAACTCAAATGACAACCTTCTCCTGGCCATTGTTCTAAATCTGAATGCATTCATAGTGAATTAATCACTTAGCTAATAATCTCTTTGAAATGGAAAATGGAACATCCTTACAGTCAATATTTCAAAAATAAGAGTTGGTTGTTTTGCTTCATGAATATTAATACAATTTGAATCTTTCAACTTTGTGTCCCATGTGAGACACAATAGCATCCTTCCTTTCCCTTTGCATCCTCATATGTCAAAGGACTTTAAAAAATAAATCTCTCATTGCCATCATCAAAACTCTATGAACACCAGCAGGCAAGAAAAGAACTATAGCACATATTGTAAGCGCAGAATAATTTAGGGGATGACTTGTCTTAAAACAATTTAAAACACAAATATTAGTCACAGTCACCTACTTGTCAGTGTCTATGTTACAAAGTTCTGTTTGTCTCCTCATAAAATCATTATTTATAATTGTACCATGACTTAATGTCATGACTTAAATAAATATAATTTTGCAGGAAAAAAAGTTTGTCATTTTCTTAAAATTAATAATATTATTTTCCACGTCTTGGTAATTTGACTTGTAGAAAAATAGGCAAAGTGTGTCCTTTGGTAGTACATGAAAGATTCCTTCCTTTGCTGGCTGTAGTATACATTTTTGTCTCCACACTGAGAAACCAACAGATTTTTACAGGTCTTTTTTTTTTTTTTTTACTTCATGAAGTTATTTATGGAGCAGTTGTAAGCTTCTAACAAGAGTCCCATTTTTAGTGGCTCATAGGGAATCATGGGTTATTTTCCTGATGGACAAGAAAAAATCTAATGAGGAGAGCTATGACTCTAAAATTAAGGAGAATGTGGCAAAATTTTTACTTGGTTAAGCAGATATATGATCTTATAAAAGTTTCAAATTAGAAACATACAAAGCTACTAAAAAGAAGCTATATAAAATGTTTTATTTTGTAAAATTTAGTACATCCTGGAAAGTTTTTTTCTAATCATAACATTGCATTTTGCTTAATATTCTGCAAGATACCAGCACCAAAACTTGTTTTATATGAACATCTGCCACCAACATATTTAATTTCTAACATTACTATGATTAATTTCGATTGTGTTATTTTAGTTTGTAGCTGTCATAAAATACTTTATTTTAATTCAAATGCAGAAATATATATTACTTCATAGAGAAATCATTTCAGTTATAAAACTACAAATGGTCACAACACATTTTGCACTAAAGAATTCTGGAAAGGAAATAAAGGCTTTTCATGGATATAACTGTGTTCCAAAATACATAAATGATATAAAGGATCTACAATGCAATATCCTTTCTACTTTACTTGTGGCACTTTTGCATTAATCTTCTAAATTTGTTTCCTGTGGGTTTTTAGAAAATATTTATATGAAATTTGAAATTACAGATTATTTCCTTTGAATTGCATAGTTTTGTTTTTTATAACAAGGATTTGAAATATGAGCAAGACTATCAACTTACAGACTGAAACACCCTTCAAGTTAAGATAATATTATTTCTGCTCATATGCAGTGTTGTTAAAATATTGACATGTAAAAGCAGGCTTTCAGCTGCTCAGACAGATTCTTTGGGAGACAGCAGGAGGGAGGTCATGGACTCAAGTTTAATAGTTCACCTAGGAATAATCAAGTTGATCTGTAATACAGAAGGGTATTTGGGCACTAAGATTAATTTTGTTAGATACATTCCTTTCCATAGATTCAACTTGGAAGACATCTGCTTCCTTATTTAGTGGCTTAAGAACCCAATTAGTAATTCACTGGATTCAGTGAGCATGAGATTGAAGCAAAGGAATGGAGATGATTCTGTGAAATTTTCTATCTGTACTATAATAGATCCTTTTATATTATGCCCATTCTATGAGAAAATAAGTGACCAGAGCATTCTTATCATTGGTAGGGAATATTTATTTTCCTTGACCTGTTCCAGATACCTGCTCAGAAATTATTTGATTAAACTTTTACAATGCCCTATAATTGTCAGTAAGATCAAAATTTCCTATCACTTGTCATTTCTACTGGACAGCCATTTCATAATGCCCTGTACCTTATTTTTTTTCCATTTATATTTTAGCTCAGTAACCTTCTTTCTAGGAAGGAATCATAACTCCTTTGCTAAGTTTTAAACAGTATTGTCTGCACTTTTCAAAGATCTAATGTTCACTCTGTGTTAATCTTAATATCAATATGCCCTTTAAAAAATATTGATTATAGAGATATTTTTGTCACTCAAATTGTAACTTGTATGTGGCTATTTATTTTGTTTACCTATCAGTGCTTTCTCTGAGACCAGACACATGGTCTTCATTTTTAAAATAAGAAAGAAATTGTCAACATAAAAATAAAAGCTAATTAGAGAATAATGAAATTCATGTTTCTTGACTCTAACTTTTTAAGGTAATTATTAATAAACTTTAAGTTGGGGAATTTAAGAGAGACTTTCTAAAAAATTACTTGGTTACTCTTTACTAACTATTGACCTTTACATATGATAGAAATAATGTTAAGACCTAGGAATAGAATATTAAAGAAGATACAGTCCTTATCATTAATAATGAAGAGGGACACAGATTTAAAAATTGGGAAATTACATTTTAATAAAATTAGTGCACCAAGAAGTTTAAAACAGAGTGTATTGAAAGTTTGGGGGTGGGAGCAGTTGCTATCAAAAGCAGCGATAAAGGAATATTCCAAGAAGAATGCAGTAAACATGCTAATTCTAAAAGTCAATAGGAATTAGTCAGGCATAGAAGTGGGGAGACGAATTTCAGGCACAGGAAATATCAAATGCAAAGTCTTGTGGATGGGGGCACCTGGTTGGCTCAGTCAGTTAAGGAGCCAACTTCGGATCAGGTCATGATCTCACAGCTTGAGAGTTTGAGCCCAGAATTGGGCTCTTTGCTGTCAGCACAGAGCCCACTTTGGATCCTCTGTCCCCATCTCTCCTTGCACCTCCCCCACTCATGCACATTCTCTCTCCCTCTCTCTCTCTCTCTCTCTCTCTCTCTCTCTGTGTATGTGTGTATCTCTCTCAAAAAATAAACAAACATTTAAAAAATGTTTTTAAAAACTCCTGTGGATGATACAGTTCATGGCTTTTCCAGAAATAGAAAGATCTATGTGGATAGAATGTGGAGGGTAAAGTGGAAGGGTAGAGAGATGAAGTAGGAGAGATAAGAGTCAGACCACAAGACATTTTAAATCCTTCAAAAGTTGTCTTTATCTGTTAAGATTACAGTGAATAACCAATCAGATTCATTGTGTTAACGCTATCACCTACAATTCAGAATATGTCAGCACAGTGGAAAAAGAATCAGAAGACAGAAAGACCATAAAAGAGTCAGTCATTGGTTGTTATTTATCTTGTGACATATCAAATATTTAGCTTAACATCCTCCTTTTAATGGATGCTGTATGCACTATGAAGTATAGAGCTATAAAAATTTTTAAGTGTTAGTTTTATTGGTCTCTGAAATATCTGAAAGGAATGATTGAGTTCTCAGTTGTGTGTGGGGGGGTATGAAGCTCTGGGGAGAGATCTAGGCTTGTGATATAATTGTGGAAATTCTTGGAGCTTTTAAGAGTCTGAACAAATAAATGCTGTATTTTCTGCCTAAATTTAGAACCAATTGAAGGAAAGAGTCAGATGGTGACCAAAATATCACCTTTTTTTTTAAACTGGTAAAAAAAAAAAAAAGAAAGAAAGGAGGATATTGCCTAAATGTGCAGCTTACAGTGGTCATTTGAATAATGAATTAAAAAAAATAGACACACATAGTCTTCATTCTTTGGTGGTATTTGAAGTTCACAGTCTCTCCCATGAACACCTGCCCTAGTAAGCTTACCACCTGGCTCAATTGATATTAGAATATATTTCTTCTTTGAATAAGCAGCTCCCAAAGAAAAGGAGGCAATGCAAACCCAGTGTGCGTTTTTTCCAAAATTATCAATCATGTAAGTTATTCGTTCTCCTGTTTGGGGCAGAAAGAGACCAAAAGATGGCTCAACAGAAAGTTCCTTCACATGGAAGAGGATATCAAAGGGGCAAGGTATAAAGTGTTAAGCTCATAACAGTAGAAATGAGCTTGTAAATGATAATTCAAGTCACAGAGGTGATCCACGATCGGGAGAAAATCAAGTAAGAAGAGAAGAAAACCTAAACTTGAGATGTATTGCAATGAAATGTGACATATTAATTAGTATTTGCTAGTGAACTAGTAGAAAGCATGAAATATGATAGCCTCAAATTTGTATCTTCTCAGTGCCTAACATTCCAATATTTCAGGTCCTTAAAGGGTTCCCAGTGTGTTTAAACCAGTGGATATGAAACTCAAATGAATATCTTCTACAATTTTATTTACCCCTTAGTTAATTATTCAATTCGACAAGTATTTATTTAGTGTTCACCATGTTCTAGACACAGATATGAGTTATTGAAGAAATAATAGATATATAAAACATATATTTCTCTCACTGAGGCACATTTTAATGGGTTAGACAAAAAACAAAAATAAAAAATGTATAGTGTTCTAAACATTGTGATGTGATGTATAATCTGTTGTGTAACCACAAAGATGAGGAAGATTGTTAACTTATGGGAGATAAGTTTCCTTTTTTGTAAACTTTTAATTAGTAATTCACTTTTCTGTTTAAGAATCTTTTCCAATGTTCTTAAATGATAGCAGTGTTTAAGAAAAGCTACATGAATTGTGTAGTAAACTAAGACTAGTAGCAAACAACTAACCCCTCCTCTAGGAGGAAGAGGAAAAAAGGAGGAAAAAGTAAGTACATGGTGAATGGGGCAAACAGGACCTGACATCACCCAGATCAATGATAGAGCCAATATACTTCCATTCCTTACGGGTTGATCTAGGAGCTAAGCACTCAATCTCACACTCTCTAACTCACCTGTTTTATTCTGATTACTCTCTTTGGCCAAGCTCCATTAGAAGTCAGATGACTAGGGACCCCAGTACTGCAGTCCAAAGAGACCAGCACCAGCAGGTAGAACAGGGTGGGTAATGGAAAGTGGCTTTGGAAGGATCAAAATCATCTTAACCAGATGAAAGTAGCATGTATCAAACTGCTTGCCTTGACTCTACTGTAGCACTCTATCTCCTCAGGAATCAAAGTAGAGCCTATACTTTCACCCTGATTAGTCCTCTGGGGCTTACACATAGAAAATATTAAAGCACAGTTCAACCTTTAATTTTCAAGGCAAGAAGAGTATGTAAAAATATATGACTTACAGCTGATCTGTGGTGTCTCTATGCTACCACAGTTCCATTTTACTAACTCTTGGTCAAGATACGGATGCAGTATTATATTAGTGATTTATTTTGTTCTCCTTAAAGTCCTAAAACTCCCCTGGATTCATTACAACATTGCTTATAGAAGTGTGTAGATTGAGGGGCACCTGGATGGCTCAGTCAGTTGAACATCCAATTTCAGCTCAGGTCATGATTTAGTGGTTCGTGGGTTTGAGCCCTGTGTTGGGCTCTGTGCTGACAGCTCAGAGCCTGGAGCCAGTTCAGATTTTGTGTCTCCCTCTCTCTCTGTCCCTCCCCTGCTCAGCTCTGTGTCTGTGTCTCAAAAATAAATAAGTGTTAAAAAAAGATATTTTTAAGAAAAGTGTGTAGGTTGAGAGTTCACTTGGTTTAACCCGTAGCACACCAATTTTGCTATGTGACCAATGGAGTATTAAAACTAACAAACAAACCCCCAGTAAGCTTTAGCCTCAGCTTCCATGATGCGAAGACATATCACATACATCTTCATGGTTTGTAATCTTGAGATGAGACAAGTCTTGAGAAAATGAGAGAAGACCTTGAAAACTTTTGTCTGGATCTCTGAAACCTCTATGATGTTTGCCTAATGTTCTCTTTCTTCTGCTCGATCTTACTCATTGCCTTTATTAAAGACTGGTTTGAGTATATATCGTGTAGACACAGGAGTCTTTTCCATAATCCAACCCAAAATGGACATAATGTAATTGCTACAATAACATATATAATAAGTAACCATTAAAATATTGTTTCATTGAATAAAAAAATCGAGCTACAGACTGAATGGTACAAGGAGTAGCAACTATTCTATACAGATACTACATGCACAAATGAAGTGAATTCAATGAGTTCATGGGGAAATGTGTTATTTTTACATTTAAGTCATTTAAAATTCTGTTGCTTGTTCCTTTCTCTTAGTGATCTTGTGTATATTAATGAATATATATATATATAAAAGGATCTTCGTATTGAATTTTCATAAAGATTTTATTCATATGGTTAGTAAGATGGTGCAGTGATTTTTTTTTAATTTAACAGAAACCAAATAAAGTCTTTCAATCACAAAAAATAATATGAACTATCTTTGTTACCATTCATATAGGTTAATGTCAGATGGGACCAGGACTTTGATTATTAAATATCACATAAACTTTGTGCCCAAATGTTTGCTGAATCCCTTGCTAGGCTGACATATTTAGTCTAATATAGGTAATCCTTAGTTGGACTCACAACATGTTTTCAATGCCTCTTCTCCACCATTCATTCTTTAACCTATCTTTACAACCTGCTACATGTCAAACCATGAGCTAGATGCTAATGATACATTAAAAACAAACAGACAAAAACATACTTCCCATGCCTGTAAACTAGTAAAAGATACTGCCATTTCAACATACAATTTCAATATAAAATTTGAAATGAAAGAGAATGAAAGACACAGTGTGTTTTGGACGTAAAACGAAAGGACCCTCAAATCCTTTTCTGAACCTGTGTAGCCTGTTTCAGCAATTCCCCATGGTTGGCTCTTTGTATTTTTAAATATTACTACATCTGACCTAGGCTAGCTCAGATCAAATGCACCTCTTGGCCTGCTTCTGCCTTCCTCAGCTTGGCTTTTCTGCACATTCATTCTGAGCCCTTGGACTCCCACAGATCTTGCTGACTTTCTCCTCTTCTTGATTTAGATCTTCTTTTTAAAGGAAACGCAATGTAAATTCTTTTCTGAAGTCACTCCTTAGTTCTTGCTATTGGAAAGGATGGATTTAATCTACTCATGCCTTTAGTGTGATTTTTCATTTTCAATATTATCTCTTAAAAAATAAATGCGGATACATTCCTAATAAATTTTGTTGACAAGGTTGATCTCTATACTCCTAGTTCTGGTAAGTGTGACCTGAAGGATAATTCCTTTAATTTCTGAATTGTGAGTAAAATATCATTTAGAAATTTGACGTAAAATGGTATATGAATAGAGGTTAAGGATAGTACTGGGATGCTGAACCAAATCACAGAATAAAAACCTAACAAATAATCATGTCAGAAATATATTCAGGAAAAGACCACCAGACAGGATGCAGTGAAAAAAAAGAATATATAAGCCTAAAACCAGGGAAAGAAATAGGAATTTGAAAGCACTACCAGACAACACAGATGGACAGCTATATGAAATCAGGAAAACCATTGGCAAGTCAGCATGAAGACAAATCAGCCTGTTACAACATGGATGCAACATGAGGGCACCATGCAAAGTGAAATCAGCCAGTCACAAAAAGACAAGTACTGCATGATTCCGCTGATAGGAGCTATCTAAAATCGTCACACTCAAAGAAACAGAAAATACAATGGTGTTTGCCAGAAGCTTGGGGAGAAAAGGGTGTTGCTCAGTGCATACAGAGTTTCAATTTTGCAGGATAAAAAAGTCCTAGATGTTGCACAACAATGTTCATATAGTTAACACTGCGGTATGGTATACCTAAAAATGGTTAAGATGGTGAATTTTGTGTTAGATGCTTTGACCACAATAAAACAAAATAATAAAATAGATAAGAGCCCTAGAAGACTAAAAAGAAGCAGTAGGAGCTTAAATACCATTGATGGAACAGAAGCTAAGTTTCTTTTGTTCCTTTGGGTGATCTTTTTTTTAAGTTTATTTATTTATTACTAATCTCTACACCCAACATAGGGCTCGAAATCACAACCCTGAGATCAAGAGTCACATGCTCCTCTGACCTAGCCAACCAGCCTCCCCCTTTTGGATGACTTTTGGTGTACTTTGTGACACGCAGTCAGATACTTAGATTACCTTTTCACAAGAGAGAATACAACTGTTGAAAGCATGTTCCAGAGTGGCTTGAACCTGTTAGCAACTGAATTGCATAATATTAAAGATTTAAATCATATAAAGAAAATTTGGAGACACTTCTATATCCACCGTTTTGCTTTCAAAATGAATATAGTTAATAACAACTGTCTTTGTTTTGGCCACTGTGTGTTGCAGTGCTGAAGAAATTCAGGGCAATGAGGTCTCATTTATCTTTTCTCCATAAGAAGCTGAGAAAATCTGCCCATTGTATTTCATGCTAGGATGATATCTGAATCACATGCTTAAGAATTGAATTCATTACTTTAAATATAATTTGACATTTAAAATAAAGCTGACTACAGAGAAAGCTAGGATTTACATTTCATTTTAAAAATGCTTAGTGACAGTATGTAGTCAAGACAACTATAGACTCATTAAACTAATATTCTGATAATGCCTGATCTCAAGATGTCAATAATCCCTTGATAATAATATATACAGTGAATACATATCTAATTTTATCATAATGTTAAATGTAGTATGTATTACTACATTGTTAGAAGAAACATAAGGATAACTAAGGATAAGCATCTAAAGGACAAAAACTCAATTTCTCCTTAATTATATATATATATATATATATATATATATATATATATATATATATTTATATATATATATATATATATGTTGCAATTATATTTGGAGGCCCTTACATTATATACACGTGTATGCCAAATGTAAATGCCATATATCCAAATCTTGCATTGAGTAAATTGGCATATTGACTACTTAACTTTATACCTTGAGTTTTGCTCTCATTTTGAATTCTATCTCATGTTTTGGTTAGTCCAGTTGCCACCCCCCCCCCCTTATCTTCAGCAGATATGTTCCAAGACTCACAGGGGATACCTAAAACTGAAGATAGTATAGAAATCTCTATACTGTGTTTTTCCCCATATATCCATACCTATAATAAGGTTTAATTTATAAATTAGATACAGTAAGAGACTAACAACAATAACTAATGATAAAATACAGCACTTATGACCATATGTGGTAATAAAAGTTATTTGAATTTGGTCTCTCACCCTTCTTCTTGTGATGACATGAGATGATAAAATGCCTACATGATGAGATGAAGTGAAGTGAATAATGTAAACACTGTGACATAGGGTCAGGCTACAAATGAACTTCTGAGGATTCCTCAGAAGGGGTATCATTCGCTTCCAGACTGAAGTGGACTGTGGATAACTGGAACCATGAAAAGTGAAACTACAGATAAGAGAAACTACTGTGTAGTTTGGTGGGTTTAACACATAATATGTGTCACATATCAAGAGAACACAAAGAAGGGCATCCTACCTGGAGACAGTTGGCACCTGGCTTGAAAGACAGGAGCCGGTAAGTACACAGTGTGAGAGAACATTTCAGAGAGGAGATACAGCCAGTATTACACAGGGAGCGAGAGAGAACTTGATATACTCAGGAATCCGCAATATTTGGCACATAGTAAATGTTCAGTAAATATTTGCCAGTATTATTTTATTTTTATTGAAATTTTTTTTATTACTGTAGTGGGAGAGGGGTACCTGGGGAGCAGAGAGATGACAGCTTCAGTTAGAATAATAGTTAAACAGCAAATAACGGACTTTAAGAATTTTGTATATTTTTGCAGATTCTGTGGAGCATCAAAAGGCAAATATTATGAAGTAGTGATTTGATCTGACTTACACTGTAGAAAGCTGTGATAGAATAGATAAAAATAGAGTAAAACTGATTATTAAGAGTTTTATTATAGCAATCTAAGGGAGAAACAATAATTCTAACAGCAATAGAGTGGATTGAGAGAAGGTATTGGCATTTTAGAAGATAAATGAAAGAGGAGGATTGACTTTTTGTGAGGGATGAAGGACAGGGAGGTAGAGCAAGGAATCATGAAAGACTTTCAATATTCAGGCTTGTGCAAGTGGGTAAGTGATTTTATTACTAACAGATGTGTATACAGCCCAAGAAATATCATGGTTAGGGAAGAAATCACATAATATTTTACTTATGTTTATTTTTAGGTGCCCAAGGGACCTTTAAGTGAAGACATCATATGTTTGGATATAAGTACAAATCTGGGAAGTCTTCAATATATAGATAGCTGTTGAAGCCATGGATGTAACCATAGCATCTATGTAGAAAATAGAGCAAAGAAAGACTTTCCTATCCTGAATACACACACACACACACACACACACACACACATGCTGAAAAGAAGTAGTAAAAGAAACTAACAGGATAGAACATTTTCCTAAAGCTGACATAAAACATTGTGAGGAGCATTTTCAAATGTTGAAAAGACAAGGTAAGAACTAGAAAGTGTGCATTAGGCATCACAAAGAGAAGAGAATGCAGTTTCCTATACAGAGTGAAGCTGAAACCCACCTGACAATGGTTTGAAGACTAATTGTTGTGTGAAGAATGGAGTGTAAACTACTCTATGGATATTATCAAAAGGAAAATATCTTCTCTTTCTAGTTCTATCCATTTTTCATTACCAATTGGTTATCCTCCAAGTTCAATATCATTGAAGTCTTGAGAAATGAAACTAGTAGATTTCTAAGTTGAGATGTCGTTTATAAGATAAAGTTAATAAGAAACAGTGAATGAACACATTCTACCTTGACAGACGGGGTATAAGGAATCATGATTAACCAGGAAAGCAAGTATGGAAGAAAACATGTATTTTTGGTGAAAGATAATGAGTTTTTTCTTTTGACATGTTAACCACATGTGTTGGTGGAAATATCTGGTTTGAAGATAGCTATAAAGTCCAGGTGTTGAAAGAGTGGTTAGTGATAGAGATTTGTGAATTCCTAGCATATCAGGCTGGTTTACACAATTTGCAACATGTGGCTTGGCTGAGGGGATACGAAAGAATAAAAACAGCCATTGGTTTATCTGAGACATTATTAACCCTAGTGGGAATTAATCAGCCTGGTAGCTACCTGGAATCCACGTGCCAAGAAATGGTACAATTTTTTAATTGGCACTAAGGCTGTCTTACATGCTCATGGAGGTCCTGTATATTGAGAGCAATTGTTACTGTGGGAGGGGACAAAAGAGTATAGATTAAAATAAAATAGAGAATATGGAAAGTAGGAATAAAGCAGGACAAGGCCAGGACTTTGGAAAACAAATATTTAAGAGATGCATGGAGAAGAAATGATCCAGGCAAGAAAATTGAGAACTTTTCAGATAGGGAGAACACCAGGGTAAAATAACATCCAAAGGTCACAGGTCATCTTGGATCTCTAACTCTGATGTAATTTGACACCCATTTGGAATAGCATTTTTCATATAACTTAATCCACGTTGAATTAACTTCCTGTTCTTTCTCCACTTTTCAAATGGTTATGCTTTCTTCAGACCAGATAGCTCTTTGCTGCCCCCTTCTGATATTTGCCTGCTACAACTCCAGCAAATTACAAGTGATTAGAATTTAGGCCAACCCTAAAAAGTCAGATTCAGAGGGCTCCTAACTGATTTTTACCATTAGGGGACTGATTTCTACACTCCATCCTTCTAAGATATAGAATTCTGTTCATGAATCTCAGTCACCTATGGTTGTGCTAATTCTTTCTGTTTCAAGTTGTACACATTTTTAATTACTAATGGTTATCTGAAGTGTTGAGTGACATGAGCAAAGCAATGAGGATATTACATTTCCAGTGCAATCCCAAATAAGTCTAATTTCTATAAGCCTGGTATCTATGCATTCAGAGAGACCTCTGAATATCTGAGTGTCCACTGATCTGCATATACTCCAAAATTAACTTCATGTTCATCTAATTCACAAGAGTGAGATTTTACCTTGATGTATATTCAGCAATTTAAAACCTGAATGATCTAATGTTAGTGGCCCTAAACACTTCCAAATCAAAACTACGTTGTAATTGCCTTCTTAATTACCAATCTTTGATGCTAGACCTTTAGTTATATCTGATCTCAATCGAGTCAATCTTTTTTTCTTTTTGTGAAGATTATCACTTTATTTTTCCAGCTTTGAGATATACTTGAAAAATAACATTGTGTAAGTTCATGTGTATATTGTGACAGTTTTATATACTTTTATATTGTGAAATGATTATCATAAGAAGGTTATTTAACACATCCATTAAGGTAACATCACATAGTTACCTGTGTGTGTGTGAGAGAGAGAGAACATTTAAGATCTACTGTCTTAACAAATTTCATGTATATAACACAGTATAACTATAGCCATCATGCTGTACATTATATCTCCAGAACTTATTCATCTTAGAACCAAAAAACTTCTCATTTCCTCCATCTACCCTTAGTCCCTGGTAACCACCAGTCTGTTGTTTCTATGAGTTCATAGAACTCATTTTTTTAAATTCCACATACAAGTGAGATTATAGAGTATTTGTCCTTCTCTCCTGATTCTTTTCACGTAACAATACCTTCAAAGTTCAACCATGTTACAAATGGCAGAATTTCCTTCTTTTTTATGGTTAAATAATATTCTACTGGGTATATATACACATTTTCTTTATCCATTTATTCATCAAGTGACTCTTAGGTTGTTTTCATGTTTGGGCTATTGTGAATGATGTCACAATAAACAGGAATGCAGATAGCTCTTCAAGATAGTGATTTCATTTCTATTAGATATACATGCAGAAGTGGAACTGCTAGATCACATGATAGTTTTTTTTTACTTTTTTGAGGTGTCTTCTTACTGTTTTCCATAGTAGCTGTCCCAATTTATATCTCTACCAACAGTGCACCTGGTTTCCCTTGTCACCGCTTACTATTATCTCTTATCCTTTTTATAATAGCCATCCCAACAGGTGTAACATGGTATCTCCTTGTGGTTTTGGTTTGCATTTTCCCGATGACTCATGATGGTGAATGTCTTTTCATGTATTGTTGGCCATTTTATATCTTCTTTGGGAAAATGCCTATTTATGTTCCTTGTCTTTTTTTTACTCATATGATTCATTTTTTACTGTTGAGTTGTATAAGTTCCTTATATATTTTTTGGATATCAATCCCTTATGAGGTGGATGCTTTGCAATTCTGCTTGTATTCTGTAAGTTGCCTTTTCATTTTGTTGATTGTTTCTTTTGCTATGCAGCATTTTAGTTTAATGTAATTCCACTTGTTTATTTTTGCTTTTGTTGTTTGTGCTTTTGGTGTCCTATGCAAAAAAATCTTTGCCAAGATCAATGCCAAGGATCTTTTCCTCTGTTTTCTTTCAGGACTTTTATGGTTTAATGTCTTACAGTTAAGACTAAATCCTGGGTGACTCAGTCAGTTGAGCATCCAACTTCAGCTCAGGTCATGATCTCACAGTTAGTGGGTTTGGACCCCACATTGGGCTTTGGGCTGACAGCGTGAAGCCTGCCTTGAGTTCTCTGGCTCCCTTTCTCTCTCTCTCTGCCCCTCCCCTGATCACACTCTCTCTTTCAAAAATCCATGAATATTAAAAACTAAATACTAAAAAAAGACTAAGCTCTATTTTGAGTACATTTTGTGAGTAGTGTGAGATAAGAATCTACTTTCATTCTTTTACATGTGCATACCCACTTTTTCCAGCATTATTTATTGAAGAGATTATCTTTACTCCATTGATTATTCCTGACTACTTTGTCAAAGACTAGTTGACCATATATGCATGGATTTATTCTGGGTTCTCAATTCTTTTCCACTGGTTTATGTGACTGTTTCTGTGCCACCTTCATACTGTTTTGATTAATATAGTTTTGTAATATGATTTGAAATTAAGAAGTGTGGTGTCCCCAGTTTTGTTCTTTCTAAAAATGTTTTTAACTATTTGGGGTCTTTTGGGATTCCACATGAATTTTAGGATTTTTTTTCCTATATCTGCAAAAACTGTTGTTAGAATTTTGATAGTTATTGCATTGGATCCATAAATTATTTTAGGTAGTATGAACATTTTAATAATATTAATCCTTCCAGGGGTGCCTGGGTGGCTCAGTGGTTTGCGTCTGGCTTTAACTCAGGTCATGATCTCATGGTTCATGGGTTTGAGTACCATGTCGGGCTCTGTGCTGACAGCTCAGAACTTGGAGCCTCCTACGGATTCTGTGTCTCCCTCTCTCTCTGCTCCTCCCCCACTCATGCTCGCTGTCTCTCTCTCTCTCTCTCTCTCTCTCTCTCTCTCTCTCTCTTTCTCTCTCTCTCTCTGTCTCAAACATAAATAAACACGAAAAAATTTGAAAAATATATTAATTCTTCTAATCTGTGAACATGATTATCTTTGCATTTATTTGTGCTTTCTTCAATTTCTTTCATGTAATGTATTATAGTTTCCTCGTACAAATCTTTCATTCATCTCCTTGAAAAATTTACCGCACAAGCTGAAAATGCTGCACAGATTTGACACATTTACATGAGGAATGGAAGATGTAGATAACTTTGTAACCTGGAGGATTGTACAAAGTGCTCCTCTTGGCCCTCATGGTGGCCTCTTGATACAAAGGGAATGGGGTATGACACTTGCTAGGGGCTTCTATGCCATCTTTGGCCAGCTCTTAACTAACTTCTAGCATATTGGTATGAGAAGAATAGAAATAAGCATACATGCTTTGAAAGGAATGGAATTATTGAACATGTGGCCAAACTAAAAGTAAGATTTTCAAGTTGGATGTTAATAATTTAAAGAATATATATATATAATATATAATATATATAATATATGAATATATAGAATATATATATGTATATATATAATGTATATACATATATATAATATATATGCATATATATGTATATATACATATATATTATGTACATATATACATAATATATATACATATATTATATATATATACATATATATGTGTATATATATAGATAATATATATACATATATATATACACACACATATATATGTATATATATTATATATATTATATATATATTATATGTATATATTATATGTATATATATATGTATATATATTATATGTATATATATTATATATATACATATATATGTGTGTGTGTATATATATATATATAAGCATTTAATTATAAATAAGTCAAATGGTATTTCAGTCTCTCTGGGTATGTGTTGAGGAAGTTAAATTCTTAAAGTTTTGAAGTTCACATTTAAAGTAATCTGAACAAGTGTTACGAACTAGACAGTGACAAATGCTAAGACATCTTTCCCAATAGCTGATGCATTCTCACTGCTTACTATAGTTTCTCATCACTACAAACTCTTTTGGGGGAAGGGGAAGAGAGTATTTTATGCTATTTTATTTGTATTTGAGCTCACATCGTTTGCAGTTTCTTGTCTTTTTAAATTTGTATCTTCAACTTTGTGTTCAGTGCAAGCAAAAAGGACTACCTTGTGTATTGTAACATTGTCTAGCAATATGCCTATGGTTTTTTCAACAATTCACAGTAAGCATGACCATATACACACACAGGAGAGGGAGTAATCTTTACTGACAGATAGATTTACTTATTTGTACCTTTAAGGATGACATTTCAAAACAGAATTTCTGGGAACATTCCACACAGTTTATTTAAACAAACTAGCAATAAAGTAAAAAAGAGAACTACCCAATTCTTACTTTATGAAAAACAACTTTATGTCTTTGCATACATGCGTGGAATAAAAGGCTGCAAAAATGTTGCTTAATGTCAGCATTACATGGGTGACCCATTCCTGGGTACTTTATTTCTTATTATCTTGGTTTCTTATTGAAGTGTTGTTTCAAAGAAAATAAGCAGGAACCGAGTTTTCAAATATGCTTGGATTAATAGTAATAATGATAAAGATGATAATAACAATGACATCTGTTTAAAAATGTTTAATATGCAGTAGATACTCTACTAAGATATTTATGTATAATATCACTGGATTTTACAATTATAATTTGTCCCTTTTAAGACAAGAACAAATATTTTCTTGACCTGTATGATTAAAAATCTATACAGTAGAAACTAATAGTAGCAACCTTATAAACTTTTTACTATTACACATTTGTATCCCTATAGTTATATAGTCACTATGCACTATTTTCCAAGTTGCCCTTTAAAAGTTATTTTTCTTCAGGGGCTTCTGGGTGGCTCAGTTGGTTAAGGGTCTGATTCTTGATTTAGGCTCAGGTCATGATCTCACAGTTTGTGATATCGAGCCCCACGTCAGGATGGAGCATGCTTGGGATTCTCTCTCTTTTTCTCTCTCTGTCTTTCCCCTGTTCTCTCTTTCTCTCTCTCTCTGTCAAAATAAATAAGTAAACCTAAAAAATTATTTGTCTTCAGTGTCCCTTAACCCAAGTAAGTAATAAAATAAATACTTTGACTATGTCTGGAAACAAAATAAGAGATTTGCCTTTTTCCCCAGGATTTTCAGAAATTCTTCTGAGTTTCCCATAGTCAGAGTAAATTATTTTTTTTTCTCAAAGGCAGAGGTTTATGAGAGCATATGTTTAATGTTCTGAGTTTCTTTATCAATTCATCACCAGATTAATAGATCTCCCTGTATTTTAATAATAACTATTGTTAATAATTTTAGTGGTATGAAGAATTAAATTATACCAGCCACTCTAATTATGTTATGTGAACTCATTTAATTTTTCACAATTAATGACTGTCTCTATTTCACAGATGGAAAGCATAAGACTCATAAAAGCTAAATACCTTGCTTCAGGTGTCATTGCAGAGCTAGTGGGTGGATCATGTGAATACTTAGCCTTCAGAAGATGTGCACTTTATTGAGATGTAGAACTGTTACAGGGGCATGGGATGAGAATATATTTGAATGTGAAATAATAATGCTCTGATGTTCCTATGCCACCCACAGCCAAAGGGAAAAAAATGGAATGAGAAGTTAGGAGATTTTTCAAAAATTCATTTCTCTATCAGGGCATACATGCATTCAATCATTTTGTTTCACAAAACTCATTTAAAAAGAGCTTATAATTTTGGGTGCATCTGGGTGGCTCAGTCTGTTGAGTATCTGACTCTTAATTTTGGCTCAGGTCATGATCCCAAGGTTGTGGGATCGAGTCCCATATTAAGCCCCTCAATGAGCCCCACATCAGGCTCCATACCTAGTGTGTGGAGCTTCATTAGGTGTGGAATCTGCTTAAGATTCTATCCCTTTCCCTTTACCACTCACACTTGCTATCTCTCTCTCTCAAAAAAAAAAAAAAAAAAAGAAAGAAACACAATTTTCAGCTTACAAGGAAATTATCACTTGTGGTGTAATAAATAGGAATGGCTTTGGATAGTAGTTAGTCAATTTAGCTCTTGTCTGAATGAAGGTGAGCTACTATCATCGTTATGACTATGGATTTTTTTATTGAGATTATAAGAAGAGTCTAGAAATAGCTGTTATTTGTAAATTTCCGTGAATAGACAGCATTCCCGCTTTGTCACTAAACTTAAACTGGAAACAGGATATGGTTTTCTATTTTAAATCAAAAAATATCTGGTTTTGCTTAAACCTCAAAAATATTGTGGCAGACCTACTATTTTAACAGACGTTTAATTGAGGCATTTCCCATTTTAATAATGAGTAGCTATTTTTTAAATACTGAAATACTATTATTTATTTTTTTAAGTTAAGCTCACAGTAATGTGTTTCTTAAGGAAGAAAATAGCTTCTTCAGCTAACTAGAAGTGCCCAAGACCAAGGGAAAGAAGTCGCCAGACTGTGTGCGTTATTTCACCCTCTCCGAGCTCTATACAGGAGTTTCTACCCTTCTTTTACATTATCAGAACGAGCAGAAAAGATTTTTAAATAGTCTGTCTCCAGCTGTCTCCTTTTTGGGTCCCCGGATGATTTCTCTATGTGAAATGTCTTTCATCTTTATTCAGGTGAAAGGTTTACTTGCAGGTTTTCTACAAATGAAACCAACTAAAATCTGCTAAGCTTGGGAATAAAGCTTAGAATCTTTTTGAAGGAGGCTGGCTCATCACCCCTGCTTAGCTCTGCAGAGCACACACTGAGGCACCGCCACCCGCCTCGCAGACAAGGGGCAGGTGCCAATTAAAAGGAAGCCAAGCAGGTAGGACCCACATGGGCAATGAAGTGTCTCTCTTTATTTGCCAAATAGACACAACCTGGCCAACGAAAGCACGTTAGGTTGAACTATGATGCTTCTTTACAGGTTACCGGGGGATATGGGCCTGAGCCAAACACAAGTGATCAATTTTGCCTTTGGTCCCCTGCACTCTTATTTCACCCCTTTCTGAGCTGGCATATACCTCTTTTCTCTTAAGACTTCTTCCAGTTTACCAACACACTCATCTTTTTTCCCTTTCTTTTTCATTACAACCTGTTATCAGTAAAAAAAAAAAAAGAAGTGATATATTCATCCATTCACTTCAGGGTGAAAATCATGCTTAAGGCTTTATGTTCCTTATGATAATGTGTCATTTTGTGTGACATAATATCTAAGGCTCAAGTCAGGCATATTTAATGATGGGCTATCTGACAACAGTAACAGAGTTGAGAAGAATATTTTGGAAGTGTAAATCCCCCAACATTTAAGAATTATTCATTTATTGTGTATATAAATCGTATACATACACAGACACAATGCTAAGAAGTTCTGGGTATGTGCATGCATGTATGTGTATGATAACGATGGCAGCAGTGGTATGCAAGATGAGCATTTGGCTATTTATTTCAGTAAAAACTGTCTTAATATACTAATAAGAATGTAATAAGCACTCAATGGAATACTACGTGGCAATGAGAAAAAATGAAATATGGCCTTTTGTAGCAACGTGGATGGAACTGGAGAGTGTGATGCTAAGTGAAATAAGCCATACAGAGAAAGACAGATACCATATGGTTTCACTCTTATGTGGATCCTGAGAAACTTAACAGGAACCCATGGGGGAGGGGAAGGAAAAAAAAAAAAGAGGTTAGAGTGGGAGAGAGCCAAAGCATAAGAGACTGTTAAAAACTGAGAACAAACTGAGGGTTGATGGGGGGTGGGAGGGAGGAGAGGGTGGATGATGGGTATTGAGGAGGGCACCTTTTGGGATGAGCACTGGGTGTTGTATGGAAACCAATTTGTCAATAAATTTCATATATAAAAAAAATCAGACTGCAAAAAAAAAAATAAAAAAATAAAAAAAATAAATGATTACATTAAAAAAAAAAAAAGAATGTAATAAGCAGTGTCTCCTTTAGTTCTACTTTCTTTTTTTCTCTATTAATTTTCACTAACTTTCATCCCAGGCAGTATGACATAGTAGACATCCTAAATGACCTTCTCACTGAAAGCACCTACAACCGCTCAATAAAATATTTTGAAAATATTTCAAAACGGAAGCTGATCTGGCAAGAAAATAAGAAATTCTAAGAAGCTAAAAACAAAGAAAGCAGGAAACATGGGACTTGAGCAGGAAGCAAGCATGTTCTGAAGGGCTTTGCCCTGAGGGTATCTGTCAAATGCTTGAACAGCAATTACATGGGGTCAGATAATTGAGAGGACTCACAATACTCCACTGGGTATACTCATATAAGGTAAAATTTATGATACTGCAAGAGAAAGAAAAACACAAGCAAAACATCAGACAGGCCCAAGACTTAAATACACAACTTCCAGAGTCCTTTCTTGGTGCACAACTCATACTTTGTCTTCAGATTGTTAATTACCACATGGGGAACAGGGTCAGGGTGGGTAATACCTAGGTCTCGGGGGCACTTCTGCCTCATTGATGGAGGAAGAATTTTTATACTCCTCTGTTAATGTAGCCAAAACCAGTCTGCATCACTATGCTTAATAGCAGAAACCCAGAGAAACAAAACAGAAATCAGGAACAGACCATTAATCTGTTCATTTCCCATAAACAGGGCTCATAAGGTGATGCGAGTTTCCTCCTGATCTGTCTCATATCCTTGCATAGGACTTACACTAATCATTAGAACAATTTATTCATTTTGACCAAGGGTCACACCAAGGTTCCAAGCACCACTGCAAGCAAGCATGAATTTACAACAGATTCACTGAGATTAATCCTATACCTGCACAAAGTACAATTTTTGAGGGCCCTATGGGATTCAAGGGACAGAAAAGTTAAAGTCTTGAGCGAACTTGGTGAGGAATCTAATAGGAAACATTATGCATTTTGTTGGGATCCAAATGTTACATTCTGTTTGCAAGGATGAAATAAAAATACATGTGACATACAGAAGAAATAGTAACAATGTCTCTGTCTCAACCTGGGCATTTGAAAAGTGGAGGGAAGTCTTTGCTGAGGATTCATAATTTTATGATGCTCATTTGAATTTGTAATCTAAATTGAATTAAACAAAAATTTATTTCTGGAGGAGCAAAAATAATTTTTATATAAGAACCATTCTTTAGTACAATAATCAAAATATAGATCCCACAGTCCCATGAGCTTTAAAATCACAAAGCACACAAGACAACAAAGAACAGTGAATGTTAGCCACCAGAACAAAACTCAACAAATACACAAATACTTGAGATATTGCGATTTCTCAGATATACTATATGAAGTAAATATAGTTATCTTGTTTAAAGAAACAAAATATAGTCATACGAGATAAAATATGAGAAAGCAACAAAATGCCACAAAAATTGTCCATGTGAGTTTAAAAGTTACAGAGAGTGTGTCTAGAGCCCAAAAGGAAAAAAAAGAAACCAAAGGACCTGGTAGAGTGCAAATACTCAACACATCTGCTTGGAATTTCAGAGAAAAGAGCGAGAGTACGGGGAGTCTTTGTCCACAGGGAAAATTGCAAACCATTCCAGAATTGATGAGAAAATGTCTAATACTTGGACATCCCAGTGGTCTGAAAGTAGAATAAATAAAAGCACATGACCCTGGGGCACCTAGGTGGCTCAGTCGGTTAAGCATCCAACTGTGGCTTAGGTCACAATCTCATGGTTCAGGAGTTCAAGCCCTGCATCAGGTGCTCTGCTGTCAGCATAAAGCCTGCTTTGGTTCTTGTCTCCCTCTCTCTCTGCCCATCCCCTGTGCATGCACACTCTCTCTCAAAAATAAAAATTAAAAAAAAAAAGGCAAATGATCTTTGTGAAGATTTAGAGAGACAAATCTATAAGCATTTGTTATTTCATCAAAACATTGTATATTAATGTATAAATATATAAATATATAATGTATAGGATATATATATAAATATACATAATGTATAGAACTATTGACTCATTATATTGTACACCTGAAATTAACACTGTATGTTAATTTACTTCAATAAAAAAACTTTATAATAAACATACAGGTTATATACACAATGGGCTTTTGTGGCTGATAAGAAATGTAATATCAATTCAGTATTTCATTAGTCTTAGCTCTGACCATTTGCCTTGCTCTTTATTTGTAGAATCTTTGCTTCTTATAGTTCTTCCTAACAACAATCACTTATACACAAAAAACAATATTTGGAGTTCGCTGAAGTAAAAATATTTCCATTTCTTCCTTATCAATATTTCACTTCTCTGTAGCAGGGTCAAAGAGTTTTATTCTCACGGAGCTGTGAAGAGACAATATATTTCTTTAAATTCACCTAGAAGTGGAAATGACTTGTCATATATCATCTCCTCAGAACAGATTTTATTTGCAGAAGAAAGCAAGATTTCCCTAAATGCCTCAAAGGAGGTTAGATAGAGACCAAAGCCAGCTAAGGGGTGAAGGTGGGGATGGGCTGGAAGAGGAAGGAAGGGATATAAAATGAAACAATTTTGCCCAGGAGACAAACTCCTTTCAAGTGTTGGCCTGAGACTAGATCTTCAACCTTTAAAGCATGGTAACCACTGAGCCTCAAAGCTGAGCATGCTAGATTCTTAAGAATAAATCCTGCCATACTATCCTAATATAATCTGTGTATTGGTCAAATGATAGAGAAAGCCTAGCATTCATGCCTTGACTCAGAAAGAAGTAATCTTTCCAATGAGTGCTTTTTTTTTTCTTTTTTTTTTTTTTTTACTTAGTGGGTAGCGTCACTATATCACATAAGTACCAGGACTCTAAATGATTAGTTTTGCATATCACAGACTATGAACATTCTCGGCTTGTCAAATCTACAATACTGCCCAGAGTACTGTCACCGCTTATTAATTTACCTTTCAAAAAGACAAAGGTACCGTAAATACTAAACACACAGCTAAAGTGACAGAGTCCTTTTTGCAACGCAAATAAATATATCACTGTCATTTAGCAATCCTGTGTGTTCAGTTGAATTTTTTTTAGCACTACTAGGAAGTTAAAGGAGGTGAAAATAGAGCGACAGCTCATTGACTTCCCTTGCATACATCTATACCACTTTAATCTTGCACATAAAAGGTCAAGCATAAAATTATTTGCTTGGAGCAGCTGTCCTCGGGGATTTGAATTAACATAGATGGAGAGTACCACAAGGAAAAAAAGTTAATTTTACCTTAATTGGATTAAGCCAGGTCCCATCCATACTGAGAGGATGAGGTTACAAAGACTGGAAACTGCTAGGTTGACAGAAAGGGATTAATTCATGGGCTAGCATCAGGTTGTTGACTAATAACATATTGATCGTATCTATAAGATATGCAGAGTGCCTGTCAGGAAGAGACAGTTTGGAATTGAAGATCGCTAGCCTATCTGACATGATCAAAGTTAGATTAATATTATTAAGGAGTTGCAAGTGAACTGCATATTGCCTTAGCAACCACAGAAATTTTCGACACGTGTCTGGAACAGACTGACCATCATGAACAGTAGCGAAACTTGTCATTTGGAGGGAAGTGCCTGATTTGTGTTGCTTCTCTCCCCCTTCACCCCCGCCCTTTTCTTCTCTTTAATGTGTTCCAGCAGACATATTGAACTACCACGGTTTAATCCCAGTGAAGCCTGCAGGTGGTATTGTCCTTGCATTGAGGAGTTATTAAATTCTTAAGGTCACCATAAAAAAGGTTCCATTAAATTGAGTTAATAAAAACATTGGGCAAAGGTTTGCAAAGAGCACAGGTGTCAAAGCTTTGGGAATTGGAATGTCTCTTATAATATCAGGCTAAAAGAATAATTTAAATCACACCATAGTATAAAGAAGATAAAAACTCTGCATTGTTCAATAAACGTGAAGTTCTGCACCTACTACACATGTGTATAAGTGAATGCTTATATAAGACACTCATTTCTTTGGATGTCTTATTTTTTTATCCCCCTCAGCCCCCCCCCCCCTTTTTTTATTTGAGGTCAACTTTGTTCAAAAACTGAGACACCTGGAAAATAGCACCTGATAGTAAAAACTCAGTAAGTTGCTAGGAATTTTTCTATGTGTGAAAACTGATTTTTTTAAGGGAAAAAAAGATATATAAAAAAAAGCATGACACTTGATTTAGGATGACTCTGGCACTGGCTTGGATGGAGTATGTGAATGTGGATTGGAAAGTAGTCTTTAGCATTTAGTTTGAATGATGCTGCTACTGAGATTCTTCATTATACAGCCTATACACAAAACTGCTCTAATGGCATAAAACATATGGAAGTCTGATTTTTTCCCCTATGCATCCCATTTGCATTTACACTGGTATTGTAAACACAGGTTTACAATAGCCTGCTTCCTCTTTCATTGCCTATGGAAGGGGAAACAGGGTAGTTTAGCATAATATTATTGTGATAAACATTCTAGGAACTGAGGGTATCACTACTCAATCTGTCCGATTATTAACTTTTAATATTCTATATTTCCAGAGAAAAGTAAAAGAGGCCTCTTGTGGAAAGCATGTGACTTTTTAGGATGAATTTACTAACCTCTTTTTAATGACCCACTCTGAAAGTGAATGCTATTTCTTTTCTTTTTTTCCCCAAAGTTTATTTTTATTTATTTTGAGAGAGAAGAGAGAGAGGAGGGGAAGGGAAGAGAAAGAGAGAGGGAGACAGAATCTCTCTGCTGACAGCACAGAGCCCAATGCGGGGCTCAAAGTCAGAAATCGTGAGATCATGATCTGAGCAGAAGTCAAGTGTCAGATGCTTAACCGACTGAGCAATTCAGGTGCTCCTAAAAGTAAATGCTATTTCTTAACTAAAATCTCATCTCCAGTTTGTCTGGGGCACAAGAATACCCAAATGGTCCTAGACTTGATTGCATTATGTAGCCATGTGACTGTACTTCATTTGTGGGGTCCAGTGTAAAATGAAAATATGTGGGGAGGGCAGGGATAAAGGGTGTGCTCAAAAGAAGAAAAGATGTAGTATTAAAGGTAATAATATATAAAGTATTTCTGTTTCATTTTCTATCTCTCTAAACTTATTGTCGTGTTTTTGTATTTGCTGATTAATGTCTTTCTAAGTAAAGAAAATAATTTTAATTATTAAATTAATTTTACTCTCCATGTTTATTTTGTTCAATACTAGTTGAAAAACATATATGAGGTCATTTAATGACCATAAGCAGTAGCAGAAGTTCTACAATTCATATTTCATAGTTTTTACATGGATATCTATTTCATTCTTACTAAAGAACTTCTACAAACTAATTCAACTGTTCTTTATTTCACTTCTTTTTTTTAAATTTTTTTTTAATGTTTTTATTTATTTTTGAGACAGAGAGAGACAGAGCATGAGCAGGGGAGGGGCAGAGAGAGAGGGAGACACAGAATCGGAAACAGGCTCCAGGCTCCGAGCTGTCAGCACAGAGCCTGACGTGGGGCTCGAACTCACGGACTGTAAGATCATGACCCGAGCCGAAGTCGGAAGCCCAACCGACCGAGCCACCCAGGCGCCCCTTTATTTCACTTCTTGATATGCACTCATGTATCCATACTGTCTATCCTTAGCTTATTTTTTTAATGTTTATTCATTTTTGAGAGAGAGAGAGAGAGAGAGAGAGAGAGAGAGAGCGCTCCAGTAGAGGGGGGACAGAGAGAGAGACACATACACAGAATCTGAAGCAGGCTCCAAGCTCTGAGCTGTCAGCACAGAGCCTGATGCAGGGCTTGAACCCACAAACCGTGAGATCATGACATGAGCCGAAGTCGGACGCCTAACCAGCTGAGCCACTCAGGCACCCCTTAATCTTAGCTTATTGATGAGTAAGGAAGGACTGAAAGGAGAAGAATGTATGAGTTGCGGTATCTTTCTCTTTCCATCCATGTCATTATCTCAGCATAAGTGAAGACAGGGAATTAACACTAGTGAGAAAGGCTACCACAGAGTTCCTTCATTGTTTCAACATCTTAAAACACCATTGCCTTCTTTCTGCATTCAAAAGAAGTTGTCGTTCCAACAAAAAATTTGGCCTCTCTGGGCTATCAGCACCCCCACTTGCTCAATCTCAGAAATATATACTTAACTTTTACTTATTTGAGTCTTGCTGAACTCCCACCCTTGGAGGATCCACCTTGATTCTCCATGCAGGGGACATGGTGAAGGCTGTTTGCAAATAGTGCAGCAAGAAATGGCAGGCACACATATTGTGTGAATCTTCTCTGGTCACCTGCATGCTTCATTGTCCCATGAGACTTCATTAGCAAAGCAGAAGTTCAAAGAAAAAAATTATTAAGGATTTCAAAACAGTGACAGAAGGTCATTAAAGCAAATGTGGGACTCATTCTGTGATTTCTTCTTTCTTTTCTAAAATTCCATTTACTTTTGGTTTGAATCCTGCAGTTATTCCCAAAGCACCATCAAATATTTATTTATTTTTATTTGTTGCACTTTCATCTTTGTTGGGTCATTCCCTCCTCTGATTACCAATTTTTATAAATTAACATGTAGTTTTATCACCTAGGACACACACACACACACACACACACACGCACACACAAAACCCAACACAGTTCCCTGCTTTGCTATCCTTGAATGACTGAGTAATAGCTATGCAGTGACTAGTCAGTGACAGACTTTGAAAAAAAAATGACGATTAATCATGAAAGTGATAGCATCCTTTGTGTTTGCATAGAGAGTTATGCACCGAAGAATGAGCAGGAAAGTTTGCACATTCTGTATCTGGTCATATTTAGTGTGTTTTGGTAACTGTAATTTGAACTGTGGTGTTGGGGGGACTAGTGTTATTTAACTAAACAGCAGTAGCTGATATTTGTGAATATTAGAACCATGCAAAATGAGGACTGTTTGTCTCATATGTTTTCATGGTGTGAGGAATCCAGGAGTGGCGTAGAGTTTTGGTTTGGGGTTTCTCATCAGGTTGCAGTTGAGAGACAAAACAGTTTTATATCTTAATATATGAAGATAACAGTAATATGAGTTAGAATATAAAATATTATTAATTTAATATAATAAAGTTAGGCAGGGTGCGTGGGTGGCTCAGTCAGTTAAGCATCCCATCCGACTTTTGATTTTGGCTCAGGTCATGGCCTTGCGGTTCCTGAGCTCGAGTCCGACATCAAGCCCAGCATCAGGTTCCGCACTGACAGTGTGGAGCCTGCTTAGAATTCTCTCTCTCTCTTTCTCTCTCCATGCCCCTCCCCTCACTCACACATGAACTTTCTCTCTCAAAATAAATAAATAAATAAATAAATAAATAAATAAACTTAAAAAATGTTATTTGGCAAGCTATGAAATACAAAACACAACATATCAATATACATACCAATACAATACTTAACTTTTCCAATAACAAAACAATTGCAAACCAAACAAGTGCAAACAAGATTTTGCTTTGCAGATTTTTATAATAAAAAGCAATACTGATAACCAACATTGATGAATGTATGTGGGAATAGACACTTTTGTATACTTCCATACAATACAGGCTTTATGGAGAAAAAATATATTCAGACCCTTAAAATTTTTTCTTACTTTTATACCTACCACTTTCCTTTGTAGGAAAATATACTAGGACAATATTAAATAAGTGAAGAAATAAAATCAATAGCACTATCCTAACAACTGGAATATCTGAGCTGTAAATTTTACTCCCCAATTGCTGGGCTCCTTGAAAAACACCTATCTGGCATGTTTTATAAACTGGGCCCTATTTTTAAGTTCTATATATACAAAGATAAATAAGACAGTGCATGTTTTGAGAAGGCTTAACATTTACTGTGTGTATGGTGGGTGTATATAATATAATATTGCACCAATTAGCTTTACTAAATGTCTACAATAAAAATAGGTTTCTGTCTCCTAAAAGCATTAGGGCCTGAGGTAAGTTCAGAAGCAAGGACAGAAGATGGATGTCGTCTCTTCATGTCCTAGGCAAAGGAATTTGAGAGCAAAAGCAGTGAATGTCTTCCTTTTTCTCCATAGCTTCTGAAGCTCTATAAGAGAAGTTCTTGGTATTTCTCTTGACCATGAGAGGCATCATGCAAATTGTTAATATCTCTTTGCTTTCAAAACTATCTTGGAAGAAGAGTAATAGAATGCTTTAAACTTATATTTTATATTTTATATATATTTTTACATGTAGTCTTTTTTTTTCATCTTTCACTTTTTCACTACAATTCATGCTTATGATGTACATGAGAAGAAATCATCTCTGTTAATCTGCTTGAACTAAAGAAAGAAACAGTTTGAAACAGGTTAAATGTTATTTCCCAAATCAAAAACCACAGAGATAAAGGCTTTTAACATGCAGGTTTTCTGATCACCACTTCAGTATGGTTGTTTTTGTTTGCTTACATTATTTCCCATACGACTTTCTTTGACTATCTTTCTGATCTTTTTTTTCCTAAAGGAGAAGTATCTTCAAATGAAATGAAAAAGAAAAACAGAGGCATTTTTCAAATACATATTAGTTACAATTGAATATATCCCATGAACCACTATAACTTAGTAAGTACTTCTGTTGCATAGAGAAGGCAAAGTAGCAATTATTAAAGGCAACATATGGCAGGTGTCTTAAAGCTCCAGGGTGACAAAAAACATATGACTTCAGCTCATTATAAGTATTTTCTAAGATCCTCTTAATTGCTGTAGTAATTAAAATTTACCATTTTTTGTGAAAATGCCAACTGACTTATTACAATGGAGTAAATACATGCTTTGAATTACTAAGTTTACATTAAAATGCACACTGTAAGAATAGCAAAGGGTCTCTCTATGTCTATATTTGTATCTTTATTCTGTATCAATCTATATCTATCCAAATATATAGATATAAATCTCTCTTTATATATAGAGAGTACCTGACTTTCTCTATCCCTCTCCCTCTCCCCCTCCTTGTATGTGTGTGTATCATATAAAGAAGCTTTAGGGTTTAAATCCTTCTCTTACAAACCATGTCTCATTTTTATTTTCTATATGTTGTAATCTTGTTCTTCAGTATTTTTTGATTAGTAAAATATGCTGTGTGTGTTTGCAATGTACTGGTAAAAGGTAGTAATTAGCATTAAGAAAATTTATTAATTCAGATCAACAAGACAGCTCAATTTTCCAGATCACATAGTACTATTGGTAACACCACTGTGATTAAAAAAATGTTCACTGTATTAAAATACAAATGAAAATATGATAATATGTATTAACATTTTAATTCTGGGATCCCACACAACCAGGGGAAAACAACTTTCCAAAATAAATTTGATTTCTTTTAACTTTAAACTTTTCATGTTGTTAGATATTTCAGGTTATTGGATACCCTTGAGAAAAGTTGTTTTAACAATATAATTTTAAATTCATGACAACATAACCACTTGAAATTGGTTTTCAAGTTAGGGTTTAGTTTTTATTTGTTTAATCAATCCAAGCTTTATGAAACTCTTGATGGCCTATAAATAGCTAGAAACGTTTTTTTTTTTAAGAAGAAAAGAATATTTAATGTTGTAAGAAAAATGCTTTTCATAAATTTAATAAAATGTGAACACTAGTTCTTTCATAAATTATAGCTCAAAATGGATCAGATATAAATGTAAAATGTTTTAAAATGTAAAAAATGTAGTATCTTAACCTAAACTAATTTTACATTTTAAACACTCAGGTTGTATCAGTTAAGGTTCTGTACAGGAAGACAGTCTACTTAGGTTTTTGTTTTTTGGCATTTTTAGCAGAAAATGGAAATGTTATGAAATCAGAGATCACCTCTGAAAATAGTCAGTTTGAGCACAATCTCTTAACTGTACTCTGTCTCTCTAAAAATTGGAATTAAGAAACCACTGTCACAACTGTAGCCCAACATCAACAAAATGGTGACTGGACACCTAGAATGCTAAGGCCAGCCAGCTCCACAGATTCGTGATATAAATGAAGCTTTGACTGGACACTGAACACTGAATCTAGTGCAGCAACTTCTACCTATAATTCAATCCATAAGACTTTGTTGGAGAGCAAAAATGTCCAGAGTACTTCAGCCAGAGTTACCAGGAACACAAAAGCCAACCTAAGAATTGAAAACAGAGAGGATTTAATGAAGATGATTTGTTTTCTGAGAAGCCAAGGGTGAATAGTGATCCCTTCCCCATCTCCCAAAATTAAAGACCAAGAAACATGGTTAGTCCTATTAAGAAAAGAAAATAAGGAGGAAATGTCACTATACTTCAGAGCCCATAATTATCCAGGAACCATGGTGGGCATTCCACTTTGGAGGGGAGGCATAAAGAAGTTGTATTAGCTGTAAGAGACATAGCTTGAGGCAGAAGGAGAGGGAGACATGTTCTGTATCTTCCTTTCTCATGCCACTCAATATTATGACTTTGGTTTCCATTAACTAGGAATATTGGGGAAATTTCATTGGGGAAGTAAATGAAAACCTAGCTTTAAAATGTTGGCTTTCAACTTAATTGGCAGAACACAATTCACGTCATGAACTCAAATGAAAAAGGAGTTGGGAAGTGGTTTCCAAGTTTGCAGTCTACTTATAGAAAGGTCCACTAAACTACTGGAAAGAGGCTTAGTGCCAGTTCATCATACTCAACATAGTCCATCTGTTCAGGTTCTCAATATCTATCCTTAAATTTCAAGGCAATAACATGTTTTTAGCTAGCATGAGCAACTATATCTCTTAAAAATGAAAAGATTAGGGGCACCTGGGTGGCGCAGTTGAGTGAGTGTCCAACTCTTGATTTTGACTCAAGTCATGATACCAAGGTCACTGGATCAAACCCCTTGTCAGGCTCCACAATAAGTGTGGAGCCTGCTTGGGATTTTCTCTCTCTTTCTCTTTCTCTCTCTCTCCCTCTGCTCCATACCCCATTTGCATGCTCTAAAATAAAAATAAATTGGAGTGCCTGGGTGGCTCAGTTGGTTAAGAGACTGACTCTTAATTTTGGCTCAGGTAGTGATCTCATGGTTGGTGAGATTGAGCCCTGTGTCAGGCTCTACACAGAACATGGAGCCTGCTTGAGATCCTCTCTCTCTCTCTCTCTCTCTCTCTCTCTCTGTCTCTATTTCTGCCCCTCCCTTGCTCTCTCTCTCTCTCTCTCTCTCTCCGTCAAAAATACATAAACTTAAATGAAATAAAATAAATATTTAAATAATGGAAAGTTTAGGGGCGCCTGGGCGGCGCAGTCGGTTAAGCGTCCGACTTCAGCCAGGTCACGATCTCGCGGTCCATGAGTTCGAGCCCCGCATCGGGCTCTGGGCTGATGGCTCAGAGCCTGGAGCCTGTTTCCGATTCTGTGTCTCCCTCTCTTTCTGCCCCTCCCCCGTTCATGCTCTGTCTCTCTCTGTCCCAAAAATAAATAAACGTTGAAAAAAAATAAAAAAAAAGTTTATTATCCCCTTACAAGATGGAAAGACCTTCAAAGATATTGACTAATCATTCCATATATCAATGAAGTTTATTCTTCCATTTAGTTACAATTTCTCTTTGATAATCAGCCAACTTAAGTGTAAATTATAAAGCTACCACCAATATAATTCTTATATAAAGTGATAAAAGAAAGAAAGGGAAAAATTGGAATGCATATATGTTAGAAAAATTTGGATAGCTATTACAGAATTATGCCTGATATTTATAATGTTTTCCATTATCCTCTCCGTTTTCTCTTTTCTCTCAATTGGCACTTCAGCTGCAAAAATAACTTAACTGACATCCACATAATTGTCACCTTGTCTACTTGAATAGCAAGAACATCTTAATGCCACAAAGCCAGGTTTTTTGTTTGGTTGGTTAGTTTTCATGTTTGGTTCCTTTTTCAAATATATATTTAAAACTCCTTAATTCAAGACATTTTTCTGAGAATCTAATCCCGATGAGCTGATAGACGTATTTTCACCACTCCTCCAATTTGACCATTTCTAGGTGCTTGAACATCTGTATACAGTAAAAAGCATGAGCATCAGTATCAGTGTCCTGAGACCATCTGTTCCTCCTATCAAACTGAGAGCTTAGATGTACCACTCAAAGTCTTCTCCAGTTGGAAGAATCCCTTTTCCTTAAATAAGGATGTAATAAAGCAACAATACACTCTTGGTAGATGATGTTGCAATCTATGGGTACTTGATTCAAATATTTTCTTGTGTGGTCAGGTGAGGGTGAGTTAGCAATACACATAGAGTAAATACACTGTACAAGCAATCTATTCATACCACCAGTGCCTTCATCACCTGCTGAGACTTATCTAATGATTACCACTTCCACATGATGCTTTATGTTGCATACACTTACCTTGATGACTTGGTTGGACATATATAAAGCATCTAGTTCATTATAGGATATCCAAAGAACAAAGAACATATAGTATATCATGCTCAGGTATTCAGTCTCCAGAAAGGTCCAGTAGCAACTTCCATTTTAAATTAAATCTCCAAGATATACATTTGTCTCTTCTCTTTAATTTATGTAGAATAACAAATATCAAAATGATACTGGTGGTAAGTAAATTGATTATATTTACTTCCCTTTGCTTTTATTTTTATTTATTCTGGTTTTTTTTTTTTTTATTTTAGAGAAAGAGCATGTGAGCGGGGGAGAGAGGCAGAGCAACAGAGAGAGAGAGAGAGAGAGAGAGAGAGAGAGAGAGAGAATCTTAAGCAGGCTCCATGCTCAGCATGGAGACAGATGCAGGGCTTGATCCCACAAATCATGACCTGAGCTGAAATAAAGAGTTGGACACTCAATGACTGAGCATTCCAGGCATCCCTGCTTTTAAACATGCAATGTGTTTTATCAAAAAATCTAAGCTTTAAATCACTGGAAGCTATATCATCATGACCATCATCACCTTCATCATCATCACTATTATTTACTATCTCTGTTAAAATTTCTATATAGATCCCTTTCCATATAATTCAACTTTTATGCCTTTATAGACACGTATTTTTTAAAAAAGTTTCCACAACTGTTATAGTATAAGATCATTTTTAACATGGATTGTTCAATGAATGTTTACAGAGCCCTCATAAACATGACTAGTGCCTTATAAAAGAGACTCCAGAGAGCTGTCTTGTCCCTTTTGTTATATGAGGATGCAATGAAAAGACAGCCAGCTATGAACTAGGGAGCTGACCCTTATCAGACACCAAATTGTCCGGAGTCTTGATTTTGGATTTAGCTTCCAGAATTGCGAGAAATAAATGACTTATTTAAGCCACCCAGTTTATGGTCTTTTGTTGTAGCTTTCTGAACAGACTATATACTCCCAAAATTGAAAGTGGGATCTTGACAGATACTTGGTTACATACCTCCAAAAATTGAAAGCAGGGTCTTGACAGATATTTATACACTCTTATTCATAGCAGAATAATTCAAAATACATAAAAGATGGAAGTAATGCAAGTGATTCATCCATTCAAGAGATGGATGAAAAAAACAACATGGTATATACACACAGTGGGATATTATTCATCTTCAAAAATGAAAGACATTCTAACATGTGCTACCTGGTTGGACCTTAGAGACATTAAGGTAAATGAAATAAGCTACTTATATATTTTATTTGGAGAATTATTGATTCAAATCCTTTGTCCATTTCAGAATTGGGTCATTGGTCTTTTTTAATGTTTTGTTTATTTTTGAGAGAGAGATAGAGTAAAGTTGGGGGGGGGCAGAGAGAGGGAGACACAGAATCTGAAGCAGGCTTCAGGTTCTGAGCTGTCAGTACAGAGCCCAATGTAGGGCTCAAACTCATGAAACGTGAGATCATGACCTGAGCTGAAGTCTGATGCTCAACCAACTGACCCACCCAGGTGCCATGGGTGATTTGTCTTTTATTATTGACTGGTAAGAATTCCTTACCTATGTTTTTCTTTTGACACTTTTGCAGTTGGCAGCATACATAAGAAACTATTGCCTAACTCAAAATCACAGATGTTTACTTCTATGCTTACTTTAATTTTTTTTTCATATTTAACGGTTACATTGAGGTCTAGGATTCATTTTGAGCTCATTTTTACGTATTGTGTGAAGCATGAGTCCAAATTCATTATTTTGCATGTAGATATCTGGTTGTCCAGCACCATTTGTTGAACAAACTATTTTCCCCATTCAATTGTCTTGGCACCTCTGTCACAATCAATGGTCCATTGATCAATTGACCATAGGGGCGCCTGGGTGGCTCAGTTGGCTAAGCATCCGACTTCAGCTCAGGTCACGATCTCACAGTTCGTGGGCTCGAGCCCCGCGTCGGGATCTGTGCTGACAGCTCAGAGCCCGGAGCCTGTTTCAGATTCTGTGTCTCCCTCTCTCTCTGACCCTCCCCCGTTCATGCTCTATCTCTCTCTGTCTCAAAATAAATAAAACTTCAAAAAAAAGTTTAAAAAATCAATTGACCATAAATATAGGGTGTATTTCTTGACTCTTAATTCTACTTCACTATCTATATGTCTGTCCTTTGGCCAGTACAATGCTGTCTTGGTTATAGTAACTTCATAGTATCAATTGAATGTGCGTCCTCCAAATTTTTCTTTTTTTTCAAGATAATTTTGGTTTTTCTGGGTCGTTTGAATTTATATACAAACTTTAGGATCAATTTTTCAATTGTGCAAAACATAGGAATTGCATTGAATTTATAAATCAGTTTGGAGAGAACTGTCATTTAAGTGTTAAAACTTGAAACATAGGATGTCTTTCTACTTGTTTATATCTTTAATTTTTCTCAGTATGCTTTGAAATTTTCAGTGTGTGAGCCTTGCATTTCTCCTGTTAAAATTATTCCTAGTTATTCATTTTTTTGTTGCTGTTACTAATTGAATTGTTTCCTTATTTCATGTTCAAATTGTTAATTGCTGGCATATAAAAAACAGCTGATTTTTGTAAATCAATCTTGGATCCTGCCACATTGCTGAACTGCATTAATAGTTCAGATAATTTGTGTGTGTGTGTGTGTGTGTGCATTCCTTTGGATTTTGTAATCCAAGATTGGGTCACCCACCAATAAAAATAGTTTTATTTCTTTCTTTATAATCTGGATGCGTTTTATTTTTTTTCTTACCTAATTGCCATGGCTAGAATTTTCAGTAAAATGTTAAGTGGAAGAGGTAAAAATGGGCATCATTTTTCTTTTTCTTATTTTAAGAGGAAACATTCAGCCTTTCTTCATTAAATACCCTGTTAGTTGTGAATGTCTTACAAATTACTTTCTCAGACTTGGAGGATTCGAATGTATTCCTAGTTGTTAAATAGTTTTATCATGAAAAGGCACAGAACTTTTCAAATGCTTTTCCCATATCTGCTGAGATGATCACATAGCTTTTATCATGTGTTCTATTAATATACAGGATTACATTGATTGATTTTTGTATCTTAAATCTACTTTGCATTTCTCAGATACACTCCACTTAATCACTGTGTATAATCCTTTTTATATGTTGCTAGATTCAGTCTGTCAGTATTTTACTGATGATAATCTGTATTTGTAATAATAAAGGATATTTGTCTTGTAGTTTCTTGTATTTTTTCAAGGCATATTTAATTTAATATCAAGAATGCAATACAAAAGCCCAAATACAATGAAGGAAACCCATTCTCCCATTAACAGCAACAACAATGCTCTTTCAAAATGTGCCTGTTGAATGGAATGAGGATCTAATTTCACTACAGAAAAAAAAAAAAAAAACAAAACAGTCTCGTCACAGCCAGTATCCTTACACAAGCTAGTAGTGAAATGAATTTTTATAATGCTTCAAACAGTTTCAACCTGAAGTTTGACACCACATCTATATGTTCATACAGTCCTCAATAAGAGTATCTACAACATTAGCAACCATTCAAAGAACAAATCATTGATTAAAACGACATTGACTTAAGGCTCAATAAAGTAATATAGAGCTCCAAACTAAATGGTTAAATATATGAACTATTTGCCCTGACATCTATTATGTGATTCATGACTATTAAGATTTGTTCTTAGCAAATAAACCCTTTGTTTTAAATTTTTTATGCTTACTTATTTTTGAATGAGGGAGAGAGAGAGAGACAGAGAGAGAGAGAGAGAGAGAGAGAGAGAGAGCCAGCTAGGGAGGGGCAGAGAGAGACAGAGACACAGAATCCAAAGCAGGCCCAGGCTCTGAGCTGATAGCACAGAGACTGACGCAGGGCTTGAACCCAGGAACCTCAAGATCATGACCTGAGCTGAACTCAGACACTTGACTGACTGAGCCACCCAGGTGCCCCGGAAATATACGCTTTTAAGGCAAAATTCACCTCTTTTGAGTTTTGACCCAGAAGTCAACTTGAATCACAAAGTCTACAGTCTTATTGGCAAAACTGAATACAGCGTCTCTAAGTCACTATGCTCAAGGTTAAGAGTGATGCATATCCCATTTTTACATTTTACCGGAATTTTACGTATTCAATTCATGGCTTTAAATCTCTATGTTTCTTTCCTTTAAATTGAAGATACAGTGCCACAGACCTAAGACTTCGGTTTCTTCCTCTATTTTCTTCAAACAGTACATTTCTCAGGTGTCTACATGTCCTAGAAGGGGGGGGGGGTTCAGAGGTGGCGATTTCTTCAGAATAGTCCCATTGCCATCAGGCCTCAGAAGCAAGGGGAGAGGATAGAGAAAAAAGCTCAAACACAAGGTTCATTTGGTCAGTTTTATATTAACCATTTCAAGCTGGATAGCATAAGAATGGGGCTTTTTTTGGCTCAGGAAATCTGAGTCTTGGTGTGGAAAGCAGTATTTGGCTGTCCCACCACAGCTTTCTCCTTGGGGGTTTTCAGCCAAATCCTGACAGGGGAGTATGATTTGTTTACCTGTCAGGTGTGAATTTCTAGGCACTGAGTTCATTTTGGGCTCGTTCCAGTTTGTCTTCAGTCTATTACAGCTCACTTTTCATTTTTAGGAAAAAACAAGCTCATCCCTGGGTCTACCCTTGTTGATCCCAGTTGGGCATGCTAGGTTTCTGGGCTTGCTTGAGGTACTGGATTTGAGTAGTACACTCCTGCATCTATCTCTCTTCTTGGTTGGTAGTCTCGTTAAAAGGATGTTTTCCCAGTGAGCTTCAGGTTTTCTTCAGACTCCCTTAAGCCAGTTACATCATTAGAATTAAGATCTGTGTATTTGCCCTCCAGAGTCTGGACCTAGGCTTCATATTGTTTCCATCTTAGAATTAACTCATCAAGTGCCATAACTTTGAAGTATGTTTCATTCAAACCTTTTGGGGGACGTTCCTCCTTGGTCATCTTGGATCCTCTCTAGACAGAGCCCTTGCTTGTGATGCCTACTCACATAGGCCAAGGCCATGCTGCAGGACTGCAGCCCAGGCCTCCAGACCAGCTCCTGACCCTTTCCACTGCCAGAGCCCTGCGCGCCCCGCCCCTCCTTGCCCCGCCCCCTTTCACTCTCCACGACCCACCCCCTTCCCACCCTCCTCACCCTTGTGCTCCTCTTCTTTCTGCCGCAGCCCTGGCACTCCACTTTATGTGCAGGTCTCTCTGCCATTCAGTGAAATATAGTTTTCTTGTAGTAGTTTTGTCTGGTTTGCATATCACAGTAATAGTGGCCTGATAGAATAAGTTGGGAAGTGTTACCTATTTTTTGGAAGAGTTTGTGAAGGATTCCTATTAAGTCTTTTTTTTTTTTTAATGTTTTTATTTATTTTTGAGACAGAGAGAGACAGAGCATGAGCAGGGGAAGGGCCGAGAGAGAGGCAGACACAGAATCTGAAGCAGGTTCCAGGCTCCGAGCTGTCAGCACAGAGCCCAATGCAGAGCTCGAACTCACAGACTGTGAGATCATGACCTGAGCTGAAATCAGACGCTTAACCGCTTAACCGACTGAGGCTCCCAGGCGCCCCGCTATTAAGTCTTTTAAAAAATATTTGGAGGAATTTACTGGTGAACTCATCCAGGCCTGGATTTCTCTCTCACTCTCTCTTCTCTCACACACTCTCTCTCTTGTACTAGTTGAATCTCTTTGCTCGTTATAGATCTATTCAGATTACCTAGAAATAGGGAGGGGATTTTGATTTCTGAAACTGCAATTGCAATTCTTTTACCATATTGTCTTGTTTTAGAGGGAGTTCGCACAGTTTTTCACTCTGCCATTACAGAAGGTGATCTGGGTCAGAGGAAAGTTGGTTTTACCTCGTGGTTATTGTGAAGATAGAAAACTTTAGGCCAGTAATATTTAATTGTTTTTTTCAACATTTATTTATTTTTGAGAGACAGAGAGAGACAGAGCATGAGCCGGGGAGGAGCATAGAGGGAGGGAGACACAGAATCGGAAGCAGGCTCCAGTCTCCCAGCTGTCAGCACAGAGCCTGACGCAGGGCTTGAACTCAAAAACCATGAGATCGTGAACTGAGCCGAAGTTGGACGCTCAACTGACTGAGCCATCCAGGTGCCCCTGGGCCAGTAATATTTTAATGAAGAAAGTTTGTAATATAAGAATATGATATTTTAAAAATATGCAGTAAAAAGGGCAATCAGTAATCAATGCAAAGATTAAATATGTAGCACCTTAATTTTATCACAATCTAATTCCTGTAAAGGGAGACCACAATTAAGTAAATAGTTGTGGATTAAAGGATGAAAATCCTTCTTATGAAATATTAAAGTGGGTCACAAGTATTTGACTACCTGAATTATTCCATTAAATATCTGAAGTTACGATATGACTTGAAGGTAAACACCAACTTTATCCTAAAGCTGAGGGCATCAGCCTTCTAAGGCAGATGATTAATTAATGGAGCTTTTGATTCCAAGTTTAATAATTTATTTGCCTATCAATGCCGCCATAAAATCCCAGAAGCTCTTTACAAAATTTGCAATGAGATAGAGTTAGCAGGTGCTATTGAGAGAATATGCAAGTTTCCTTAACAAAATGCCAGAGGTTGATTGTTGACCAACTGGGGAAGACCTATGAGATCCTTCCAGTGTACACAAAAGGAATGAATTCATAATTAAATTATCACAGTTAATCACAGATGGTTATTTTACAGCAGGTGCTCAACTTTGAATGTGTGGTTCTGGACTATTTTTGTTCCAACATGGTGTTCAATCCCTGTTGGTTAGCTGGCAATATTTACGGTTAGGAAAATATTTCTTTATGGTGGAAATTTTATTTTACCTTCCATAAATATATAACATATTATCTCATATAGTCATTCACATAAATTTTGTAAGCATATACACTGCTGTTTCAATATTTTAAAAAATACTGAAAGATATAATTTAAATATTTATCATATTCATAACCCCCCCGGATTCAGAAATAGTCATGCAAAGGTATTAGCAGGATTATGTGAAATGGAACCAAATTTTTAAAATTAAAAATTGCTCAAGTTTAGAAAAATTTGGTAACTCATATAATCAACAACACCTTCATTGACAAAATATAGGCTTAATCTTGTCACATTTCACTTTCAAACAACTTAATAGAATAAGCACAAGCTAACATAATATTGAATTATCGGTACGGTAATCATTATAATGTATGAAGGGAAAGAGTGGGATACATAATTTTTTACATGTTTAAAATTAACTCTCACATTCTGTAAATAATAACTTGCTCAGCAAAACAGGTCCTTCTTCCTGAATATCATAAATATAAAGCTGATCTTGATGCATCTATTTCAGGGCCTAATTATTAAAAATCTATTAAATGCAAGAATCCTGGCTAAATGCAAGTTATAATTGCATTTTCAGTTTTGGGATTTCATTATGGACTTATTAATATTCCACATTCTTATAGGTAGCCACTAATTACCCATTTCTTTCATGTCTCTCTATATGCCTCCCCTAATCCTTGGTCTGGAAAGAGGAGTTCAATATTCTTCTTCCTAATTGCTTTGGCACTGCTTTCTGGCAATATTGCTTTCAATCTGTTATTTTCTGCAATGATCCAAATAGGTATTTGTCTCTCTTTCTCTTTCTCTCTCTCTCTCTCTCTCTCTCTCTCTCTCTCGCACACACACACACACACACACACACACACATGTACAAGCACGCGCGCACACACACACACACGCATGCATAGAGAAAGCCATCTCTAGGACCCTATTGTGGGAGAAAAGCCCTCATCAGATTCTTGGAAGAAAATTGGAATAGCTTTTTCTAGGCAAGAAAGTGCATGGAATGATATACGTAATGTGGTGTCAGACCTGAGAACACCCTCACCAACTGTGAGACTTTGGTCAGACTGAATCAGATAAACAGAAATGAAGGAATCATGTCTATCAGCAAAACATTCATTGAGAAACACAGAATAAACTAAAATATTAGCAGAATCGATAAAGGCATTTCAAATCAAGACTCTGGGAAGAACCAAAAAAAGTTCAAAACTTGTGTCAGAGTTTGACCTCTGACTTCCTTTCTCAAAGAGAACATTCTTGTACTAGATAGACTGAACCATGAACACCACTCCATTATATACAGATATGCCACTTTTTCTTACTTCTCTTAAAATTTACCCTGTGCATATGTTATTCCTTTTTCCTGGAATGATTTCTCCCTCCTTCTACCTACAACTTTATGTCTCTCCCAATTTTTTTCTACCCCCAATTCCAGGCCAGTAATACCTCTAATCCTTAAATTATGCTAGTCACAAGTTATATCAGGGAAGCATTCCTAGATAATATCTATTCAAGATTCAACCATATGATTTTTCTGTGTTATTTCTGAAACACTCAATATTGGTACCAAAATTGCACTTTGGGCCTATATTGAAATTTTCTTCTTATTTATCAACTGTGTACTCCTAATGTAGGGGGTGATTAAATAATAACCTTAATACCCAGCATGGTGCCTGTCACATAGGTGCTGGTACTGAATAACTTGGATTTCTTTTTAACAAGTAAATATGTTATGCTAAAAAGCAACACTTCTGTGGCTTTAAAGCTTTTCTTGTTCAATTGCTTTCTACCCTTAACTATAGAAGAGGAATACAAAGTAAGAACACCACATTATTAGTTGTGAAATACCTGCTACTTTGAAAAACTATAAATAGTTTATATATTTAATGTATAGTAGCTACCAGCTGTGTTGTCAATACAGAAGATGTGATGTTCCTTTTTTAATCAGAGAAAACTATGGCTATTGCTCTGTTGAACCTCTGACTATTGTAAGGAAATAAAAGTATTATGCACATACACATTCAGATTGTATCCAAAGGTTGAGAAAACCATAGCTTATCTAACTCATATCTAATGGTTAGTTTATTGCCTATGTCATTCCAAAAGCTATTTAGAATGGGCATTTATCATCTTTATTATAAATCTACCTACTAGAATTCTTAGTCTGATGTGTACATTTTACAATGTAGGTTTTAACAATAAAAGGCACTTCTGGAGGCTTTAAGAGATTCAATGCACAAAACATTCCCCATACCTGAGTGAATTCCATACCTCAAATAAATCTTATATAAAAGCAAGTAGAAATACTGGGGTCTAATATCACCAGTTTCACATGACCTACATTTTGAAAACACCTCAGTAAGTAGCATGCTTTGAAGACAATGATTGTATTTCCTAAAAAGCTGCCATGGCAACTGATTTCCTATTAGTCAAAATGATATTTATACATTTATAAAGTAGGTTTTCTACAGAATGTCAGCTTTTAAAAATTACAACCCTATTAGTCAAGATGATATCTGAGCTGTAAGCAGATCTACCCTTATATTTATTTGCACTGACAAAATTACTGAGGTGTAAATTAGCGAACTGTTTTGCCTATATTTTGTAAACTGTTATGGAAATAGTCAATTGTATATTCCAAATTACCCATTAAAATTACATTAAATATGTTTTTATAAAAAAATTTATGCTTTATACATAGAAACACATAGAATGTTTAGATATAACTCCTGTCCTCAGGTGTTTTCATGTATTAAGTGCTCCAACACTACAGAAAATACAAGTGAGTTTTTTTTTTTAATATATGAAATTTATTGTCAAATTGGTTTCCATACAACACCCAGTGCTCATCCCAAAAGGTGCCCTCTTCAATACCCATCACCCACCCTCCTCCCTTCCACCCCCCATCAACCCTCAGTTTGTTCTCAGTTTTTAAGAGTCTCTTATGCTTTGGTTCTCTCCCACCCTAACCTCTCTCTTTTTTTTTTTTTTTCCCTTCCCCTCCCCCATGGGTTTCTGTTAAGTTTCTCAGGATCCACATAAGAGTGAAAACATATGGTATCTGTCTTTCTCTGTATGGCTTATTTCACTTAGCCATAACACTCTCCAGTTCCGTCCACATTGCTACAAAGGGCCATATTTCATTCTTTCTCATTGCCACGTAGTACTCCATTGTGTATATTAACCACAATTTCTTTATCCATTCATCAGTTGGTGGACATTTAGGCTCTTTCCATAATTTGGCTATTGTTGAGAGTGCTGCTATAAACATCGGGGTACAAGTGAGTTATTTTGGACATAGTTGATAACATATAGGTCTTAATAAAGAAGGTAACAGAGAGTATAGTCAGTGGTATTGTAAATGCATTGCGTAGTAACAGATGGTAGCTACACTTGCGGTGAGCGTAGGGTAACATACAGAGTTATTGAATCACTATGTTGTACACCTGAAACTAATGTAGCATCATGGGTCAATTATATTCAAATTTAAAAACAGTTGTATGTGTGCTTAAAGTGGATGTACTCCCTTTTTTTCCATGAGACAAATAAAGATCTTGAGTTATAATATCTCAATTCCTGATCCTCCCTTCCAGAAAATCTTAGGTATATGGAGAAATTCTCTACCTGTGTCTTAATGGAAAGCTCACACATTGATGCCCCCATGGACAAATGTTACACAATGATTTTTTTATTAAAGAAATTGAACCAATACTAAAGAATTATAGAATTAACATAAACATGTAAATTGTGTTCTTTTTTTAAAAATTTTATTTATTTTGAGAGAGAACGAGCACAAACAGGGGACGGTCAGAGGAAGAGGGAGGGATAGAATCCCAAGCAGGCTCTGTACTGCCAGCTCAGAGCCCCATGTGGGGCTCGAACTCACAGACTGTGAGATCATGACCTGGGCTGAAGTCAAGAGTCAGACGCTTAACCGACTGAGCCACCCAGGTGCCCCAAAATTGGGTTCTTTTCTTGAAAAGTAAGATCAGGTCTCTTTTATTGAGTATCCATTTTCTTATTTGCATATTTATTGTCTCCTGGTGCTAAGAGTGATTATCATTGGCCATTTATGACAGCACTTTCACTGATATATATCTTATAAAAGACACAATATTCATGACACTACTAAGAGTTGGAAAACAAAAGATAATCTGAGAAGGCCACAGTTTTTTGTTTTGTTTTGTTTTTAATGTTTTATTTATTTCTGAGAGAGCACAGGTAGGGGAGGGGCAGAGAGGGGGGGCAGAGGATCTGAAGCAGGCTCTGTGCTGAGAGCAGAGAGCCCTATGTGGGGCTTGAACTCACAAACCACAAGATAATGACCTGAGCCGAAGTCAGATGCTCAACTGACTGAGCTGCCCAGGTGCCCCAGAAGGCCACAGTTTTTAATATTATTTTTGTACTTTAAACGGAAAATGAAAGAATTTATTATTTTGGGAAATACTTGTTTTGGAGACTGTTAAGTGAGTTACCTGGGGTGTGGGCAAGAGAGTGAGAAAGGAAAAGCTCAACTCATTTCTTGCAAAGGCCACTACAAAATTAGATGAAAAATTCGTTGTCAAAGAAAAGAGTGTTGGGATACAAATGAATCATAATGTGAGTAAAATTATATTCTACAAAAAACACAGTGAGCTCTGTCAAACATCAATCAGGGTTGTAAGGTGTAATCTCAAGAAACTCTTATAATCTGCTGAAAAAATATTAGAAATAAAGACAGAGAGCTGATACCTCCATAATTTGGACAACAAAGATATTACATAGATATTTATATGTCTTAAGAGGCAAATAAAACAAATAGAAAAAATTTTAATGATGTAATGAAAAAGAAAATTTCTGCACAGATCCGTTTATGAAAAAAACAAAATGAAATAAAAGTTGTCATCGTAAGCATATATTTATAAATATGCGTGTGTGAATTAGCATTAAAGTTGTTTTGATATAAACACATAAAAAACTTAGTTATGAGTAATTTAGAGTCATAACATATGTTAAAAACTTGAAAACACATACACATTATGATCTTTAAAAATGATTATCGGTAACAAACTGCTGGCTCTAATTAGAAAACTGGACCTGTGAGAGGTGGAAAAAACTGTTCTTTCTTCATTAACAAAGCTGACATACAGAAATGATTCTGACCAGGAAGGGAAGACACATTTTTTGGATATCATTTCTGAGTATTTTCAGCATTTGTCAAGAAATCAGGCATCTTCAGTTTATTTATCTAATCATTAAAAATAGGTTAGACTCTTACTATGTGCCAGGAACTGTTCTAAATTCTGGGGGTACAAAGGTGAATTTTTTTTTTTTTTGAAACTAGACAGAAGAAATGCAGTACTTGTTAGAAGACCATAGTGACAAGGGGTTTTGCCTGTTTGTGAAATTTTTCAACATGAGTGATATCAGAGTATGTTTTTATGCTGATGAAAATAAGCCAGTCATGAGGGTAAGAATGATGATGCAGAACAGGGATTAACAGAGTGAGAATATCCTTCTGTGACTTGAAGGTCATGGACATGTTACACCAGTGGAGACCTGGCCCAAAATAGGATCAGGAGCTGTGTGTCCTACCAGAAACAAAGGCAATGAATATCTTACATGTAGAGATTCACAGAAATTGCTTTGAGAGGCCTATTTCACATTAACATGGCTCATCACTACCGATATTTGAAATTTCTGAGACAATCTTGGTAGCTCTGTCCTAGAAGCCCTTAAAAGGTCGTATAATTCTAACATGGCTCCTCAAATTATTTTCTATACATAGTTACACTAGATTTTTAAAGTTCATGCCTGTTCTATAAATGCTTGAAAATAACTTGTGTTTCAACTGAAATGATAGAAGGAAACAAATTCTGTAGCTGACAAATGCAAAAATAAAGAGAAGAAAAACATTAAAACAAAAAATATTAAATAAGATTATAAATATGAGAATAAATCAATTAAATGTAAATGAGACAAACATGCCTATTTAAAGTGGCCATATTGGGACGCTTGGGTGGCTCAGCTGGTTAAGCGACCGACTCTTGGTTTCAGGTCACATCATGATCTCGCTGTTCCTGATTTCAAGCCCTACATTGGTCTCTGTCTACACTGATGGTGCAGAGCCTGCTTGGGATTCTTTCTTTTCTCCCTCTCTCTCTGTCCCTCCTGCTCTCGCTCTCTTTCTTTCTCTCTCAAAACAAAATAAATAAGTAAAATATAAAATGGCCATATTGAGTTAAAAGATTATTTCTGAATTTAAATATACTATAAAGTTTTCTACAAATATGACTATAAATTTAAATAAAAGATGGTCAATTATCTGCTAACCTAATACATTAATAAAATCAGTTTGTCTTAGAAATAATTTGTTCTCAAGAAATAGAATCCATTCAAACCAGTTGTAAAAAGAGATGTAGAAAAATTGCACTGAGAAAATTTCCTGCTATTAATTTTAAAAACATACAATGTTTTTTAACTAATCTTTTGGAAATAGAATTATTAAAATGTGATGAAGAAAAGAGATCAAATTATAAATTGTGCATGAAGAGTATATAGCACCACAGAAAGAAAACTGAAGTAATTAAAAGATAATTAGCTTTGTAAAAACAAAACAAAACAAAACAAACAAAAAACAGGATAGCAACTTAAAAATCAGCATACATTTTTGAAGGGAGACATGCATTACAAGAAGTTGTAGGAAACCTAAATAAATTAATAATCATGTGATAGCATGAAGTTTGTCAAATGTTAAGCCCCTCTAAAGAACACTAGTTCCAGCCATCTACACAGAGAAGTTTGCTTGAACATTCAAAAATTAATACTACCTGTATTAGTCTAATTGTTCCAAAGCATAAGGAAGAAATATCCCCCATTAATTTCAGAATGTTAATATAAACTATTCACCAAAATCCAACTACAAAAGCACCTAAAATACTGTTTTTAATATTACTGAAAAGTAAATTATATGTAAAATAAAAGTTAGTAAATTAAAATCTGAAGCACATTATAAAAATGATATAAATATCCAGGGTTTATTTTATAAATTATACAAGGTTTATTTTAGAAAAAAAAATTCGACAATAGGATCTCATAATAAGCCTTCTTACTAATAAGTCAAAGAGAAAAATATGAATATTAATAATGCATTTCAGAGTCTTAAAATTGCCTAATGACATAATTTAGTTGTTCTATTAACCAAATTTGAGCTAATAGTAAAATAGTTCACCAATAGCCAGTATCATATTTGACAGTAAATGCTAAAAGGAATTCCTATTAAAATCAAAAGAAAAACAAGGATGCTTAATGTCAGCAATATTATCTATTGTAACTCTGGTCAATTCAATTAGACAATTACCGCTATTTGTATAAATGGCATAATTATTGCAAAATCTTCTGCTTACCAACTAACTGAAGAAATATTAGTGGTATTGTTAGCCAAAAGCAGTGTACTAGAATGGAAAGGTCTATTCACAATTACAACGGAAGTAGGAATTATCTAGTATTAATTTAGCAGGGGTATAGAATTTGTATTATTATAACTTATTTGTACACTGATTTTTATATGTCCTGAAATACAACAAAATAAACAGAAGTGGATGAAATGACCTAGCATCTTCTATGTGAAGATACACATTTCTTTATAATAAGTTATAATTTCCACAAAATTCTAATAAAAGATGATAAAATTTTAATTCCAACCTACATCTTTTGGATTAGGGCTATTGGAATTCAAATAAAAATATGCTAAGTTTCATCTAGTAAAATAAATGAGACAATGTCCAGTTAAAATATCACAATAAATTTAAAAGGCAAAGAATTGAAGATATTTTACAATGGGTTAATTTCTATAATATTTAAATAAGTTATACAAAAAAAAAGAGAGAGAAAGAAGCTGTATAACTTAAAAAGAAAAAGCACACAATTAGCATTTTGCTAAAGATGAAATATAAACAGCTGACAGGTGAAAACATTCTTCATCCTCATTCTATGTGAGAGAAGTAATAATTACAAAAGATTGAACATATAAACAATCCACTCCTAGAGATTTACTATCTCTTTTCCTTTATGTCAAAGGATCCTATAAGCTGCATGCCTGGGCCCTGCTATCTTGCTCCTGCAAAATTGTTTTCCAGAGTTTTACTTTCATATCTTTAGTGTGCTGAGATACTCTGCAAAAGATAGCTTTATGAAATCTAATGTAGGATTCCATTAGAGACTATCAAAAAGCTTCAACAGAAGATATTTGATAACAGATTAACATTGTAATTGAAAGGCACATTCTGGAGCTAGATTGCCTGAGCTCATGTTCACCTGGAACCTCGATATATGACCAAACTTGGCATTAAACATCTTTGCAGATGTAATTAAGGTAAGGATCTCAAGAGGAGAACATATGGGTCCCAGCCCTAAATCCAATGACTGGTGTCCTTATGAGGGGAAGAAGAGGGAGATTAGGTATACAGAGACATCGAGGAAAAGGTCATGTGAAGACAAGGCAGATATTGGAAGGCAGCCACTAGCCCAGGAATGCCAAAGATTGCCAGCTGACATCAGAGGCTAGGAGAGAGGCATGGAATGGATTCTCCATTAGAGCCTCCCTAAGGAAACAATCCTGCCCACACCTTGATTTCAAACTTCTGTCTCCCACAGCTATGAGACAATACATTTCAGTTGCTCTTTAGCCACTCAGTTTGTGATAATTTGTTATGAAAGTCTTAGGAAAATCATATACTACCTGTGACCTAATATATTTCTTATTCTCTCACCGATTCACTGTCATAATTTTAAAATGGGGATAATTATAATATTCCCATCACATTTTATAAGCATCAGAAAATACTTTAACTCTTAGAACACTAACTAGAATAGTCTAAGCACTCAAAAAGTCATGGCCATCGTTTTTATTGTGTTAGGTGAATTTTTAGGGAATGCTTATAGCAGGTCTTGGGTTATTTTGGCAGACTTTCTCATTCATCTAGGCTAGACTTCCTATCCAGATGTACAGGGGAAAGGGCTTCTGAAAAGCCACACCTGCCATGTGTAATGTGTAGTCACCTAATTTAAGAATGCAGTATGAAGAAAGCAGATTTGCAGGATTTATATACACAGATTAGAATAGCAAAATTGCCACCATGACCTATAGTCTTTGGATTGTAGGAAGTACTCCTTGGTCTGTTACTTTCCTGTGGTGTTAAGGACTGTGTTTTTTTCCTGTGCAGTTATGTTAATGAACAGAGAGGATTTACATATGGGTGTATGGCGGTATTTTGTAGTTGTGCTTTCTCTCTGATGGTCAAGTGTTTTGCTTGGTAATTGTCTCTTCTACTAGTCATCCAAAGTAACTACTTTCCTAGAGTTCTATGTACTAGTGAAGAGGATTGAGTCCATGTCACCCGATCGGTGATTACAGTTTTGCCAGCATTACCTAAGCTGATGGTGAGCCAAGGGTGTGGGCACTTGGAACAGTCTGTTCCCAAAGAAGGCAAAAACGCAGTACATAATTTCAAGAGAATTTTGTAAAATAGAAATAAAACATACTGAAAATTGGCCTACTTTGATCACCATAACGTTCAACAATGCTAAGCAAGTTATGAAATACTCCACCTGGATAGCCTCCTTCCCTAACTCCCCAGTGGTACGTCATTGGCAAAGCTCTGGGGATGATGTGTGGGCTGACCTCTTGATTTTTTAAAATTATTATTATGTATTTGAATTTGCTGTTTTACTTAGGGAGAAGGATCTCCTTTTAAAGTGATAAGCACTTAAGTCAGTTACCACCTTTTACTCTAAAGAGACTTCTGTTCATCCCTCTGGAAGCTTTCTCTTCTGTGAATTTTCTATTATTGGAAGTTAATTTACTCTCACCATCTGGCCATTTAGGGATCTCACTTTTCACCAATTCAAGTGTCCTTCAACTCCCCTGGAAGTTTCAATGTCCTACACACCATAAGTTCAACTCCATTTCCTTAAGAATTAAGAGACTTTTCCATTTCTGGTTTAGTACTTTTTTCAGTACTGGGGTGCAGTTTAAAAGATCCTTACAAGTTCCTCAGACAAGAAAATCTACAGAATTTTTAAAAAAATTCAATTCGTGCTGTTTTTCTTAGATGTAATTGAGGTTTTGAAGTGGTCCCAAAATTAAAAAAGAAGAAGAAAGAAACATCTTTCCCCACACTCCTAAGAATAATGAGATATAAATATATGAGTATTTAAAATGAAAAAAAAATGAAGAACTATCTCTGAAGTTAAACAAGAAGCTAGAGTCTGTCTTCTTGTGACTCAGAAAAATGTCAGTATTCTCCAGTGACAGAAGTTCAACTGTCCAGCTAGTATAAGCCAAATGAAGAATCACTGAAACATGCAATGGGGAAGTCCAAGGAGTAAAGTTGAGTTCAAGAAACCAGGCTGTATGTAGAGAAACAAGCGTACTAAAAACTATGCCACCAGCGCTCTGTCTCTTCCTTTCTAACCTTTATCCTCTTACATGCTGGCATCACAGGATAGGAAGGTTTTCTTCGTGGTAGTAAATATGCCCCCTGGTTGATCAAGGCTGAGCCATCCTTGCAGTAGTGAATTCAGGGTAAAGGTGGCCACTCTTTCCCAGTAAGTAGTAAATTTCCCAGACAGACTATTTCTCTTCCTTAGGTCATGTGTCCATTGCTGAAGAAACATTGTTGTTAAAAGACAGAAATTTAGTTGGCAATCTAAGTCACAGGAGTACTCATGAGGCAGGTGAGGTGGCTTTATAATAAGGACAACCCCAAGTTGGAGCATAATAATGACAACAATCAAGTTGGAGCTCTCCACTACCAGCCAAAAGAACTCCTCTCCCTCTCATCTTTTACAAACAGCTTCCTGCTCTTCTCCTTGATAATATTTATGGTTTCTGGGTATGTAACTATTAGTTTGTTTACTCATATTAAAAAAAATTAATGTTATTTATTTTTGAGAAAGAGAGACAGAGACAGAGTATGAACAGGGGAGGGGCAGAGAGAGAGGGAGACACAGAATCTGAAGCAGGCTCCAGGCTCTGAGCTGTCAGCATAGAGCCTGATGTAGGGCTCAAACTCATGAACCATGAGATCATGACCAGAGTCGAAGTCAGATGCTGAATCAACTGAACCACCCAGGTGCCCCATTTTGCTTACTCATATTGCCTGCCTTCCCAACTATACTGCAGTCTTAGAAATGACAGCAATCATATTTGTGTCCACCAATCTACGTGGTGCCCTACAGAATATCTCATGTATGAAAGATTCTAACAAATAATATTATGAAGTGAATTATAGCTAGAGTGGTGTTTCTAGTCTTGTGGAAAAATTCTTATCTGTATGAATTTATTTTTTGTTTTTGACCTGTTCAGTACACATTCTGAAATTCCTTCCCACACCTACTAAATGAGAATCTCAGTCCTCTCTCTGCTTTGGAAGGAGCCCATCTCCATCCACTGATTCTAATGTTATATAGTTATGCCAATTTACCTGTTTGTAGTTACTGAATTGTGGTGCTACATTGGGGATCTTAAAGTGATTGTGTACTATTAACATTACTCAATTTAATTTAAATATATAAGTGTGATTTGATTGTACAAAAGAAAAATTTCAAATTCCTCTCTCACTATTTCAGGAGCCAAGTTACTACGGTGATTCCCTAGAGTCATAAGATAATAAAGAACTGTAGTTTTTTTTTTTTTTGTTCATAACATCCTGACAGTTAATATTAACTATACATTCTTCACTGTGCATGGGAAATCAAAAAATGCCCTGTTGAAGCTTAACTCTAAGAGGTATATTTTGTAAGAGCTTCTATGGTCTAATATTAAATACTTTTTCCAGGTTCCTCTGAATTGCTTCCATTCCCATCTGTATTATATTGCACATAAATAGACGACCATATAATTTACCTTCTGAACTGGGACACATTTAAGAACAAAAGGGAAGGAACATTACTGTACTGTGGTGGCAGACATAACTGGGGACTGTCCCACATCACCCTATACATAACAAAGAGGCAGTGAGAGGCATTATAAGGTTATATAATGTTCAGGGGTTGGTCTTATCTTTTGTTGGTCCATGACTTCTAATATACAAAGCTGACACTTCCCATCAAAAATTCAACATGTCGTTTTGAAGATTTCAAATTAACTAAAAGTTAGGTATCAGGGAAACTTCTTCTAGAGGTATGGGGAAAGGAGGAGAAGTAGTGGTATTTTAAGACACTTTATTGGAAAAAGCAGAAGGAAAAAGCCCAAAATAATTTGAAACCTCTATCAGTAGAATCTAGCCAATTTTATCCATAATGTCAGATCCCTAGCAGAGAGGCAGGGGAAGGGAGGAACAGATTAAAGACTGTTGTGTGTATTTCATTTTACTCAAAATCTGTATGAAAATCAATCTTATCTGAAACTAAAAATACTATCAGGCCTCCGTATATCTACTCATGAATAAATCTCCACATTTAACTGATGCTAGGTATATAAATTGCCTAAATGAAATTTAGCATGTTCTGATGGCTACATTTTCCAAATTATGTGTGTGTTTATGTTAAATATTAGATTTTTTTAATTTTCTAAAATGCTATTATGTGAATATCTTTATAATAAATAGTGTGTGGCAGTTCAAATAACCACAGAAGAACTACTAATTTAATAATTATAAACTGCTAGTTTTATTTGTAGCTGTTTGGGTTTATTTTTCTTCCTATAACGAAATATCATTACCAAGATTTTAGTGGCATTTTTTAATGTGCATTAAGATGAAATTATAGTGAGGTGGTCATTTGTAAACATAAGGTCCTGAGTAAAATAGTACTGTGCTAGTTCATAGACAATACTTATTAAATGGTAAATATAATTATTTTCATTTTTACTACCTGCTATTTACTGAATTTAACAACAAAAATAAAAACCAGATTAACACAGGGAAGAATATATCCAAGTAAAATCACTTTTATTCAAAAGCAGCAATAAAATACAAATGATAAAAAATGAGCTATGTAATAAACGTTACTATGTCCAATGCCATATGTTTCTATGATAAAATTATTATTGACTTTACTTGGTTTTTAATCAAACAGTCCATCTTTTCATATTAGCATCAGAATTCTTAACGTGATGGGGAGCCCGGGTGGCTCAGTCGATTGCATGTCCGACTTCGGCTCAGGCCATGATCTCATGGGTTCTAGTTTGAGCTCCGCATCAGGCTCTGTGCTGAAAGCTCAGGCGTGGAGCCTGCTTCAGATTCTGTCTCCCTTTCTCTGCCCCTCCCCTGCTCGCACTCTGCCTCTCACTGTCTCTCAAAAATAAATTAACATTAAAAAAAAAAGAATTCTTAATGTGAAATCTGATTGCCACTACATGTACACATTTTGTTCTTTTCCCCATTATGCTTCTTTGCAGCCCAACAAAACACATATATGTCTATGAAATAAATAAAACATCAAGTTTTGTGGTATAAAGTCAATGTGCTGGGAGGTCAAATATTAACAAATATTTTAAAAGGCATTTGAGAAGTTTGGATATTTTTGGCTCTAATGATAACTTAATTCTTCGTTCTTGGGATTATTGATGAAACTGATATAACTCTTGAGTTTATATATTCCTCCAATATCTTAATTGAATTATAGCATACATGGCAGAACTACCAAAGTAAAATTATATCCAGGCACATTCTCACTGATTATATTGTCTAAGAGATTGATGGGACGATATTACTCTTATACTTATGAAAGAAGAAAAAGAATCCTTTATACTCTTTAAATGTGAATGACATTCTTAAAGTATGAGGTGACTTCACAATTATTTTTGGAATTTCTAGGAAGCAAAGGTGATACATATTTAAATTATATATATATATAGACACATTTGGATACCTATAAACAATATAAATTATGATTTATGAACCCTCCTATTTTTTTCTGAAGGAAACAAGATTCTTATCAAAACTTAATAGCCTAAAACTTGTTTGCTTCTCACAAGCACACCTACACATTTCCCCAATCATTACATTGTATATGAAAGAAGCTATATTTATGTGTATATGATTGTCTATTTAATATATTATGACATAATAACACAAGTGATGATGAATAACACAAGTGACGTCAACAAAATATGAATAGATATGGCACAGAGACCCGAACAAGCTTTATAGACTTGGAAATAGCAATGGACTTGCTGAAACTTCAAGGGACCCAAATGGTCACAATACAAGCAAACAAATATCTCACCAACCTGGATGGTAAAGAATTTTGAGTACAAGTTAACATTTACAGTAGAATTTAGGGTATTTATTTGGTATATTGATGTCAACCAACCTTTCAATTCATATTAGACAGGTCCTCTCTTCCCTCTTAAAGTGTGGAAATACACATTTTCAAAGATTTGAAGAATTGAGGTTGATGTAAGATAAAATTAAAATATGTCTAACACAAAACTCTGTGATTTAATCTGCTTATTTTTTCCATTAAATAACGACTGATAAGTTATTTAGGAATTAAATGTAAAAAATTTGGATCTGAACTTTGATTGCTGGTATCAATGACAATGAAAATCAAGTAAATATTTTTGCCATAAGAGAAATGCAGCAATATTTTAAAAAATTACTATAATATCAATTTATTATGTTGCTCTTAGATTGAGAAATTTTAAATTTATACTTAACGAAAATCAGAGTTTAGGATGCATAACTTAGGGCCAGACATGTTTTTTTTCCTAGTTGTTCAAATAAAGCAAGTTAGATGTTATATGCATATAATTTAATTAGTTTTTAAGTTATTTCTATTTAATACAACGCATTGAACAACATTTTGATGACATGTGTATGTCAGTGCAGGCTTCCATAACAAAATACCATAGACTCAAACAACAGAAACTTATTTTCTGGCAGTTTCAGTGCCTGAAAAGTTGATATCATGGTGCCAGCACATAGCTAGGTTCTAGTGAAGTTTCTCCTCTTGCCTTGTACACCTTCTGTCTGCATCCTCGTATGGTGGAGAAAGCATGCTCTTTGGTGTCTCTTCTTTTTTTTTTATGTTTATTTTTGAGAGAGAGACACCCCAAGCAGGAGGGGCAGAGAGAGAGGGACAGAAGTTCCGAAAGGGACTCTGTGCCTATGGCAGCGAGTATGATGTGGGGCTTGAACTCACAAAAAGTGATATCATGACTTGAGCCAAAGTCAGAAGCTCAACCAACTGAGCCTCCTACAAGCCCCTGGTGTCTCTTCTTGTGAGGACTCCACCTTCAATGAGCTCATCTAAATCTCATTACCTCCCAAAGACTCCATTTCCAAATACCATCGCAATGGGGCTTATGGGAAAACACAATTCAGTCAACAATACTGGGTATATAATTCATGTGTAGGGTTGCCATAAAATTTATCCTACAAATTTCAATACATTTTTGAGCAAGGAATGAGTGCTATTAATAATCATAACAGTAACAATTGCAAACTTAGACATCCTGGGCAAATAGCTGTGATCATTCTCTCATGTTACTCCACTGAGGTTAAGAATCAATCACTTGCAAAGTTTTTAATATGTCCACTAAGATTTTTGTTGGATAGTCTAGCGTACATGGTACTGTTAACTTAAAGAAAGTGTATCTGAACACGGTGCAGATACTACTTTTTCATATAATAGAGATAAAGGTGAAGGGAGCATTAGTTGAGTGTACATGTTAAACATGGTGCTATATGTTTTATAAACATGATGAATTAGAAATATAGGTCATGATGTCTATATATTCTTAGTTTCTACTTAAGAAGAAACAGAGGGGCGCCTGGGTGGCTCAGTCGGTTAAGCGTCCGACTTCAGCCAGGTCACGATCTCGCGGTCCGTGAGTTCGAGCCCCGCATCAGGCTCTGGGCTGATGGCTCAGAGCCTGGAGCCTGCTTCCGATTCTGTGTCTCCCTCTCTCTCTGCCCCTCCCCAGTTCATGCTCTGTCTCTCTCTGTCCCAAAAATAAATAAACGTTAAAAAAATTAAAAAAAAAAAGAAGAAACAGAAGATTCAACATGTTGGTTAAAATGAGGGATTATGCGATATACACTTGGGTTTAAATCATAACTATACTTACCACTGTGTAACATTGTTGAAAATACTGTATAACCTTAATAAAGTTCCTTAATTTTTCTGTGCTTCAATTTCTTCATTTCTAACATATGGATAGCAATTGTATTTATGTCATAAGTTTAAATATACTAAATATGTGTGTGTGTGTGTGTGTGTGTGTGTATGTGTGTGTGTGTGTAGAAGACAGCCTGATGCATGCAATAGGTGTTTCCTATAAATATTATTTTTGTTTTCTATCTTTACAAGCACAGCTGTAGGTTGTTATCCTTTGTTTTATTTTGTTTCACCACACAGTACCTCTAGCTACAGTTAGTAGTTGGGTCCCAGGGCGCCTGGGTAGCCCAGTCAGTTAAGCGTCCAACTCTTGGTTTCAGCTCAGGTCATGATCGCATGGTTCATGAGATGGAGCCCCACATCGAGCTCTGCACTGAAAGGGGGGAGCCTGCTTGAGATTCTCTCTCTCAAAAACAAACAAACAAACAAACAAACACACAAACACACAAAACATTAAAAAAATAGTTGGGTTCCTATTCATTGTGTGGTCTGACTTGAAAAGAAAAACTTGGACCATTTAGCATCTCAGGATATAAATAAGAAAATGCCTATGGATGTTAGCAGTAGTAAGTATATACTTAATAGGCATGTTTCATATTATAGCATAGTATATAAATATCATTGTCATAGAGTCCTTTTACAAATAAATTATGTGGGAATTTTCTGACAGAAACTACATATAAATGGGAGCCAATTTACAAAAAAAAAAATTAACTCTTAGTGAAATTATCACAATTCACATAGATAGGTAGAGACAGATGTAGATATATAGATACCCACAACTGGGTGAAACATTTCTACATTTATAAAATAATAACATTGTTGTCAGTACACTGAAATACAGAAAAGCCTTATAGAATCCTTATAGATGTAGACTCTTTGTCTCAAATACAAATTAACTTGTATAGACTATATGGCCTCACATTTATCAAAGGGAATAAGAGTGGGTAACCATATATTGGATTTTGAATATTCCAAATTCTTCAGAAGTATTATGATCTAATATGTGATTGATTTGTGTGATAGTCATATAATATGATGTATAATCTGGGATATGTATGATATATGGGGGAAAAAAAGAAGATAAAGTTCTTTCAGTTTAGGAAAAGAAGATTCAAAATAGTGAAAGTGAAAAGCTCTTATAACACGAGAGAATAATTTTGCCTATCTGTTCATCCATATTTAAAAATATTTACTGAATTTTCATTCTATGTATGTCATTAGGCACAGGTTATGTTTATTCCTGAAGGCAGTTCCATCATATGTGCTATGAAAACACTCTTGGGAAGAATCACTACTTTGGTAGTAGTACTAGTGAACGAGGGGTAAGTCAGTGACACTTGCTAACAACTATCATTTTCCACCATACATGATTTTAAAAGAATTTAAAATTAAAGATATCAATATGAAAATGACAGATATGAATTCTTAAGATGTACATATTACCTGACTTTTCTACCTGGGGTATAGTAATAAGAAAACAAAATAAATACATTGCAACCAATAGCTCCTCTTTTCTAACTATCATGAAAACCCCTTGAGAAAAACAGTATAAAATATTATATTCAAAATAGTTACAAGAATAATTAAAATATACTCAAAATTAAGCTTAGTTAGAAATCTCCAGGAGCAGAATAATAAAAATGTTACAGTATACGGAAGTTAAATGAGAATATATAAAGAATGAATAAATGACGTGATATAATTGTGATGTGATAAGTGTCTGGATGGGGCTTGTAAAAATGACAGTCCTTTATAAAATAATTCATAAGTTACCATAAGTTACAATCAATTAGTTAGAGTCAGTGTAGTTTTTTTAATTGATAAAATATCCTCAAAGAATATCTGGAGTATTAAAGAAGAAAACCAGCCAGAAAAAAATTACTTTTAAGTAAATAAAAAGCAGTTTTACTTAAATATAACATACATAGTGAAAAGTGCACATATAATGTGTGTCTCACATTTTTCCCACACACATCCTTTAGTAAATGGTATTTTTCCTCGTGGTCTCCTTTGGATATTTTTTTTATTGATCTGTCTCCCATGTCCCTCTTTATTTCTTCTGTGGCTAATATACTGTTAAAAAATACATTGATTTCCTAGTTTCAAATATAATGTTTATTTTTTTAATTTTTTTTTCAAACATTTCTAGGATACACATTAGTTCTGTTTTTATAGATGGGAGTTCAATGGCAAACTTCCCCATGTTTTTGTCTATTTTTCTGGTCTACTCTATTTTCTTGAATGTGTGTGTTAATGGTAACTTTTATGTCTTTGTCTGTCAACTCTAACACCTGGATGCTATCTAGATTTGCATCTTGTGTCCTTGGATATTTTCCTTGATTACTGGTCATATAGTCTGTCCTCTTTGTATGTATAGTAATTTACAGTTTTATTCTAACATGTATAACATGCGTGTTAACACAGACATAAAATGTGTTTTACGGTATGTTAACATTGTGTAGAGACTCCAGATGATGTTCTGTTCCATCAGAAATAGTCCCCCTTTCTCCAACAGAAAGATAATATGGAAGCAAATCCTTGATCCTGAGAGGGATTGAGCTGCATTAGGGCTGAGATGCTTTTTTAGCAAAGCCTGTTTCTCCCATCTGACCCCTGTTTCTCAGATTTTCCCAGTGAGGCCTTTAATTCAGGGAGTTACCTCCGCAGCATAGGGGATGCCTAATGTTTCCACTTCAACTCTTTAGCCCTTAGCTTTATGTAGTTTCAATTTTTAGGTCAGAAAACGGGCATGTTTTGGAGGCAGCACCTTCCCTACCAGGTCTTTGTTTCCAAGTATCAGTCTGTGAAAGATTTTACTCTGCCTTTTGGACACGTTTGGCCTAGCTTTCCTGTCTCCCAAAATAGACCTTAAACTTAGTAAACGTTCCTTGGTAAAAACTGACATATGCCCAAGGAGGGACAGAATGAACAACTAGCTGGATGTTATCAGCTTACATCAAAATGATTCTTTCCTCTCCAGAGTTTTGATCATCTGCACCTCATTGTTTACATGATGCTTCCTGATGCCTTTCATAATACAATCTTTGTAATTAATTTAGCTTTTTTTTTTTTTAGCTATGGCAGCAGGCATTTCAGCCTGTCATCACTTACTATATTTTACCAAAAAAGGGTATTCATTCCCTTTAAAGATCAAATGTAGTAAAAACAGACTCCATGTTATTCAAGGACAGGAAAGGCTATATTCTATCAATTCTTTTCTGTGGTTTTCTTCCAGTCAGAAGAAATGGTTACAGGTTTCATAAATTCATCTTCTTTGTTTGTTATTTAGTTCTTTCTAGATTATAATATAATATATTATATAATTTATATAAAATTTATATAATAAATTTATAAATTATAAATTTATATAAATATAAATATATATTTATATATTATAAATCTTAATCTATAAAGATTAAATCTTTATAAAAGGCAATTCTGTGTTCTGTGGAAAAACAACACCTCACATCTTGTATTTGTATCAGACCCGTGGCTGATGCTGCCCATTTTTTTCCCATATGCCAATTAGGCCCTTGTTAATCCTCCAGATAAAAAAAAATAAATTGAATATTAAGGTTCAAAATGACTTACAATGATTTGTATATAACAGAAAACATGACAGGGGCACCTGGGTGGATAAGTCAGTTAAGTGTCTGACTCTTGATTTTGGCTTAGGTCATGACATCATGGTTCAAGAATTCAAGTCCTGCATTGGGCTCTTCACTGAGGTAAAGAACCTGCTTGGGGTTCTCTCCCTCTCTCCCTCTCTGTTCCTCCCTTGCTCATGCATGTTCCCTCTCTCTTTCTCTTTCTCAACATAAATACACTTAAAAAAAAAAGAAAACATGACAAAGCAGAAATAAAATTGAATCATACCTATGGATGTGACTATTGCCAGGGTCTTTAATATTAGCTTCCTCCACAGTGTTTGTCACTTAATATTTTTCTTGTCCCTGTCTTTGCTGTTATTTTAAAACACAGGTTTATCTTGACCATATATTAACTTCCAAAAATCTAATACCTGTTCCAGTATTTTTAGGCTCAGTGAGAATTAAATATATACATTTTTTCCCTTCCCTTCACTATTTAAGTTCATATTCCTTGTTAACAAATTTTCCTTAGCCAGAACCATTTATATTTATAACCATTTATACAAATAACCATTTATACAAATTTATAACCATTTATACAAATTTTCCTTAGCCAGAACCATGTTTCCTTAGCCAGAACCATTTATATTATTAGGCATAAAAGATGTGTTTTCCCTTTTTTTGAACCTTTCCACTCTAAAACAGAGGTGTTTTTTTTGTTTTTGTTTTCTGGGTTTTTTTTTTTTTTTTACTGTGGAATTTCAATACAGAAATGTCTCAAAAAAAAAAAGGAATTATTCCATAATAGAAAGAAAATTCAAAAATCACCTTTAGATAGCAGAAGACTGCAGCAAGCTCCCCCCAATATTGGGAATCCATTCTCAGATCCTCAGATAGAACCACTTCTCATGTAGCTTCTTCATGTAACTTCTTTAACTTCTGAGATGCACATTTAATTGGATTGTATACTGTATATATAAATAAAGATAGTTATTGTTGGTGTCTGTTCACATACAGTTTGCTTATCCTTTTAGAAATTTTCTGGGAGTAAATGTCAAATTATATGCTTCCTTAAGTATTTACCCAGTTGTGCGAGTGACAGGTATTGAATAATAATATATCTCATTAACAATTATGATACTACCTTTATCCAATACTGAATTTTTGTGTAATCTCAATCTAAACTGTTCTGAACCATTGGTTTATATATGCTTCTAATGTTAACACTCTATTTTTCATTTTAATTATGAAATATATCATACTTACAGAACCGAGGAGACAAAAACTATATCATAAAATAAATACGCGGCAAAAAACATATAATTACTATTTTAATATCTGGAAGGTAAACCACTATCATTACTCTTTTTCAAAACTGTGTTGGCCAGTATGACCTTAATTTGAACTTTGACCGTTTTCTTTTCATTTCCAAGAAAATATTATGCTGTATTTTTAACTGAACCAAAAGAAAAGAAATAACCTCTATCTTTCTTATAGTCAGTGCTGACTATAATGTCTCTAAGTAATGAATCATGATGTACAGATATTTTGCAACTTTTGACTCACTTCCTTAACCTACATGTCTGGGTGGGTTTAAATTTTCTTAAACGTCAAGATATGGCATAACCCTAAAAAAACAATTCGATGGATTTCCTAAAACCACTTCTTTGGGAAACTTTGCCCCTGCCATTGCTCCCCACACAGAAAAAGCCACAAAAGGATATCAGTGGCTACTAAAATGCATAAACATATAGTTTATATCATGCATGAACATGCTAGTGAGAGGTTCGAAAGTTTTGCAATATGTAAGCATTTCCTGAGCAATGAAACATAATAAAATTGATCCTACCTAAAACCCCAAGTCAATCTTTCAAAATCTCTTTTTATGCACTGTGAAATTTCCTTGTGAGCTCTTCCTACTTTTCTCCCCAAAGAGTAATTAGTTGATCTTGCCAGTGATTACGGTTTATTGTATTTTTCATATATGCAGTAAGTTATCCTTTGGTAAAGACAATTAAGAATGACGTGTGACTGCTGGCCTTTTTTGAGATCTTTGCTCCTTATATTTGGTCTCCAAACATGATCTTATTTTTTTTTTCACTCTTGTTTCAATAAGAAAAAAAGCGAAAGAACATATTTTGTTCATATGATTATTGTTACTATTGTTGTTGTTGTTATGTATCTGTAACCAACCTCCGAGTTTGTGTTCTCTTTCTTTGGCTGACGCATGCATATCTTTCTGAATCATGGTCTTGATCCATTTGGTTCCTTAATGGAACCTGATGAAGTTCCCACTGATACCATAGATTTACTTTCTGATAAATATCACATAAAGGAATAATTACAGTTTGCTGTAATGACCAATGCTTATTTCATCAAAATTTTTCTGTTTCAAAAAATAGAAACATGTAAATAAATGTTACCTCAGGTGATGAAGATCTGTTCTAGGACTATTTGTAACTAAATACTACTTACTTGTAAGACTAATTAGGGAACTAAGATATTTTTCTTAGTGATTTAATAGTTTAGGTTTATAGAAATCCATAACATCAGTACTAACACTAACATTCCCCGTTGGTGACCTGACATCACACTGACTCAGTTCCTTTCCTCTCTGCCTCTCTCTGCATCTGTCCGTCACCAACTTTCTGCACTCTAGTCTCCTCTCTCTGTTATGCTGTCACTCTCTCATGTCCTCTGTTTATTGTCTTGCCTCTGTTTTCCCTCCTGCTCATCTCTTTCAAATTCCTTTAACTATCATATCTGGATGAGCTATTTGATCCTTTCTATTGACCCATTTAGAAAACTTTTATTTGGAAGTGAACTCCCATTAGGCCAGCCGTTCTTACAATGTGGTCTATGGAGTACCAATGGTCCCAGATAGGCTTTCAGGGAGTCTGCAAATTTAAAACAATTGCCATAACAATACTGGGATTTCATTTCCCTTCTTCACTGTATTGCCATTTGCAATGGCGGTGCAAAAGCAATGACGTGTAAAACCGCTAGTGCCACAGCATAAATCAAAGTAGTGGCAACAACAAACTATCATACTAAGTACATGGTACTCTCTATAGTACTCTATAGTATATACTACACTATAGTATAGTACTCTCTATAACAACTCTTTTTTTTAACAGCTATGAGATATAATCAATATACCATAAGTGCACAATTAAATGGTTTTTAGTATATTCATGAAGGTGGGCTACCATCACCACTATCTAACTATAGAACATTTTCATTATCCCAAAAAGAAACCCCATACCCATTGGTGCTCACTTCCCATTCTCCCTTATCTACACTTTCTTAACTAAAAAAAATTCCAGTTTCACTTGAAAATGTCCTTGAAAAGCAGTAATCATTATCAATGTTATTAAATCTCAAGCTCTGAGTTCATAATTAAAAAATATTGACAGGGGCTCCTGGGTGGCTCAGTCAGTTGAGCAGCCAACTTCGGCTCAAGTCATGATCTCACAGTTTGTGAGTTCAAGCCCCATGTTGGGCTCTTTGCTGACAGCTAAGAGCCTGGATCCTGCTTCAGATTCTGTGTCTCCCTCTCTCTATTCCCCTCCCCCACTCACTCTCTGTTGTATTCTAATTCAAAATAATTATTTTGAGGGAAAGATTTCTTGTGCAATTGAGTTGCAACCTGAATTTGAGGCTTTTTCATAGACCATTACTTTTACTTGAAATAATGACTGACAGACAAATAATTACTCAGACTTGAGTACCTATAATATATTTTCTTGAAAATGAATGAAGTAAGCCTACCACTTCAAGGAGAACAAAGAGTGGTGGTCACCAGTTATAATATTTGTGTTTTCAAGATGTTATGGACTGAATTTTTGTGTCTCTCTCCAAATCCATATGTTGGAATCCTACCCCTCAATGTGATGTTATTAGGAGATGGGCCTTTGGGAAATAATTAGGAACAGATGATATCATTAGGGTGGAACCCTTCTAAATGTAATCAGTGCCTTTACAACTGTCAGAGAGTTTATTACTCTCTCCACGTGAAGATACAAGAAGTCTGTGGTCAGTTTCCCACCAGAACTTGACCATGATGCCTAGCAACCTGATTTCAGGCTTCCAGTCTCCAGAACTTTGAGAAAACACATATGTGTTGTTTATAAACAACCTAGTCTGTGCTACTTTGCTATGACAGCCCAAACTAAGACACAAGAGAAAATTAGAATTTGGAAAATTTTTGTCTACCCTTCAGGTTGACAGTCTCCCAATGCCCACAGAAATAGTTGATGACATTGCTTATTTGGTATCTTGACATCATATAATAAAATGTGTTACCTTTTGAAAAATCTGCATTTCTCAGTGAACCAATGTTTTCAGAAACTTCTTCATTGTGTTACAATATTATGCATCAGTAAGGATCCATTCAAAGTACAAGAAAGTAGGTGAAGGGGATTAAGAGCACACTTATCTCAATGTGCACTGAGTAATACATGGGACTGTTGAACCATAATGTTGTACACCTGAAACTAATAAAATACTGATGTCCGCTGCACTAGGTTGCAGTGAATTGTTCAAAACTTGGAGGTATTCAGTTATACAGCAGCCATTCTCAAGGAATTGCCAGCGACTGCTTTCCTTGAGAAGATCCAGTGGAGCTATACTCAGTTTGAGGCCATTCAATATACTGGAAAGCATATAGCTAAATGTTCTTTCTTGGTATCTAGCTGTACAACTATTTTACATTCTGTAGTAACTTTTCCATATCCAGAGTTTCTCAAAATATCTCTTCTACTTGATATATCTGTCTGTATTTCCAAGGAGCAATAAATTATTGAGGATTATTGAATTAAAGGTGTTAGTGAATGTCAGACCTAATTATCCAGTGCTTTCTCCATTTGCTCAACATTTCATTCTACTTGCCATTTACTTTGGAGGAAGGAGATTGTCGTATTGGTTCCATCCATTTGGCCCTATTGTTTTTACAGATTTGCTCATCGAATGGAACTGGGTGTAGCATAGAAGTTTTAAGATTCTTCAGGTTCTCTCTTATTTTGCCAAGTTTCTTCTATAAATCAGGGTTTCATATATAATACATTTTTAACCAACAATGATGGAGTGTTGTTTCTTCAGTTTTTGTTTGGTTACATTAACTGCTCTCAACCTACTGATACTTTCAGACTTATTTAATAAAATATCACCATATTTACATTTTGCTTTAAATTTTAGTGTTTTGAGATGAAAATTTTATTTAAATTAATCACTGAATTAAACATTTAAATATAAGATCATTGGCATTATTATTCACTTATGAGGAAATCAGTGTTCAGGTGGGTCATTTACTCAGGACAACTTAGTTGATGATATAGAAGAATCAGAATTCGAACTTGAATGCTATATTTTTACTTCAAATTCTCTATCACAATCAATATGTTTTAACTTATTTCACTTAAAATATTGTGTCCTGGGGTGCCTGGGTGGCTCAGTAGATTAGGCGTCCTACTTCCGCTCAGGTCGTGATCTCACATTTCATGGGTTTGAGTCCCAGTCGGACTCTGTGCTGACAGCTCAGAGCCCAGAGCCTGCTTCGGATTCTGTCTCCCTCTCTCTCTCTCTCTGCCCCTTCCCCACCTTCTCTCTCTCTCTTGCTCTTAAAAATAAATAAACATTAAAAAATAATAAAATAAAATAAAATAAAATAAAATAAAATAAAATAAAATAAAATGAAATAAAATACTATGTCCTGAAATAGCCATTTAAGTGATTAATAGAATCAATTTCTCCATAGAGCTTTCCCTAAATAATGTCTGGATGTTTGCATGCGTGAGAGACTTGGAGGTTATATACTGACGGATGACAATGTCAAATACATAATTAGGAGCTCTTGTTTTTCTTCCTTTCTTCTTTTTTTCCTTCCTTCCTACCTTCCTTCTTTTCTTCCTCTCCTCTTATATTACTTGATGGCTTAATGGATGAAGGAATTAACATCTGTAGGATGGGGTAGTTCTAATTATTGGTAGTCAGTACCAATAAAGGTAAAAACTATACAGGGAAATATAGAAGGGAAGGCAAAGACAATAGACTAAGAATTTAACTGTAACACTGATTAGAAAATTGAACTTCTATTCAGCTCTACAAGTCCTCATGAGGAATCATGTGTCCTAAAAGTAAAAGTGAATAAAGTTCCCAATCAAATTTTCTAAGATGGGTCAGGAATATGTTACATATGAGAACTCAATAAAATTGCCATGGAAAAAATGAATAATGATTGGTTTCCATTCTCCAGCACATCTGGATCACTGAATGAGCAAGATCAAAGAGATGATACTCATAGATAAACGAGAAGCTGGTTCAGAATGAATTCACTATTATTTATGTAAAAGTTAAAAAAAAAGAACATTCACTATTAGTTATGTTACCTCAGCTGCATGGATATCTATAGTACTTGGGGATTTGTTACACTTACCATATTGTTACTACTATTTGTTACTGCAAATACTTGCCCATAGAGTTTTAATTCACTAGCTAATATTCATAATATGTTGCTTTGTATTTGAACTTTTTGTTGAACCACAGAAGAGAGGCATGGCTTGCCCTAAGATAACTGGCTGATTAGTCTGTACGTGCAAATTTTCAATTTTATTAATGCAATTGGCAAATAATTGGTAATCAGTTGGTACATAAAATGCCACTCTTTCTATGTCTCACTTTGCAAGCTTGTTTTGTAGATAAGATTTGTGAGAATATAAAATTCCGAGTTGAAATGAAAACAAATTTATATTATAAATAATGCAAGAGAATGAGAGAGAGATCAAAATCAATAGATAATTGATTATTCTGTTGGTAATATAAATTCATTTTTAAAGAAAATATAATTTGGATTCACTTGTAATATCTTCTGAGATTTCAAAATAAATTATTTAAGGAGAGAAATAATGAATGAACACAAATGAAAGACTAAAAAAAACGCAGGATAAAATGCCTATACCAGTTTGCCCTTTTAAATTTTGGAGCTAAGTTCCATACGTAACTTTTCTTTGAATTACTAGAATATACTGTGCATAAAAATATTATAAATCCAGTTACTATTCTGTTAAAATTAAATGACACTTTTCGGTTTTATCAGAGTGTTAAAAAACAGTCACATAGTCTTATAGTTTTAAATGGGTGAAACAGCAGTTTTCCACAGTTTAAATAACTATTTGCTCTTTAAAAAAAAAAGAAAGAAAAAAAATTTGTTTCCAAATAAGATTTTAAAAGGTTCAAAATCTGTAGCTATCATTTAAGTTATATGTTGAAATGTGTCATTAGAAAACATTTTTTTTTGTCAGATAGCAGTCATGTAGTCAACATTTCATATATTTAGTTATAATAGAATGTTCAAATATTTTTGTAGGATAAAAAACCTTTGTCCACTTCTTTTCACTAAAAAATAGCATTTATTTCATCCAACTAGACATCTCTGAACAAACTATTTACTGTTGACCTACATCCTCACCACCACCATCATTATGAACAAGGTGAGATAATGAGAAGGCTCTGATTTTAAGTTTTAAGGACCTAGAATTGATTCTCAAGTTTGTACTTACTATATGCGTGGCTGGAACTAAATTAGCCACTTATATTCACTGACTTTGCTCTACTTTATCTTTTTTGGGCAAGCATAAAATTACACCTGCCCAATCAACATAACAAAGTTGATGAGGTCTGTGACTTGCTTGCCTAGTAAAAAATCTGAAGACTGAATACATGTGCCAGTTTTAGGGTTAAATACACTATCTTTTGGACAGTTATGATGGGCCATATGTAAGCAGAACAGAAAAAAAAAAAAGACTATGCAGAATGAAAAAGAAGAAAGACACAACCCTAAGCCAAAGAGAGATAAATTATAATGTAATCTCTGGCCCAGTTGAGCATGCTGCACTTTAAATGCTCCGTGAACCTGTTTGTTTAATTACTATTTCTTAGAAAGATTTCTCTTATTTTAAGAAAGGATTGTCTGAATAAACAAATCCTAATAAGAACCTGTAAATAATCTGAATTTATTTCAAGACTTGAATTTGGGGTGGGGGGAGTGGTGGGGAAATGACACAGGATAAATTATGAAAGCAGTAGAGGGATTTCATCTAATAAAATTAATTCTAGTGTATATATTGAAACAAATACAGTTTTTTGTTGATACTATCCTCACATGGACAGAATAATGTTACTCATCATAAAGCCACAATTTATTAAACATCACTTTATGAAACAGAGAAGAGAACAAAACTTCTCTTCATAATCTCATTTATTCAATTTTATTGCCAACTATTCCGTCATTTTTTTTTTTTAGTGAGGGAAGGTAGGGGTGCATGGGTAGCTCAGTCTGTTGAGTTTTCAACTCTTGATTTCAGCTCAGGTCATGATCCCAGGGTTGTGGGATTGAGCCCTGCATTGGGCTCTTTGCTGAGTGTGGAGCCTGCTTAGCATTCTCTCTCTCTCTCTCTCTCTCTCTCTCTCTCTCTCTCCCCACTCCCCCACTCGTGCATGCTCTCTCTCTCTCTCTTTCTAAAGTAAAAAAATAATAGTTTAATTGTAAAAAAAAAACTCTGGGAGATGTGCATTAAAATATTAAACAGCTAGATAGCTAAAGTATAGCTTTGAAGCAGGCAGTCTGACTTCAGATTTCAAATTCTTAACCAATGTAATGTAACACCCATGACTCCATTGCACCCACATATACCATATGAAGGAAGGAATTCATAAATGAAAAGTCCTAAGTTTCTAACAAACATCTTAATATGCCTTCTGAAATCTATTTCTCCAGAAGATCTGAAAGAAAATTCTTAAATTTCTAGACAACTAAATCTTTGTCCTTTTTTAAAAGTAAGCTTCATACCCAAGACAGAGCCCAATGTGAGGCTCAAACTCACAACCTTGAGATCAAGACCTGAGCTGAGATCAAGATGGGATGCTTAACTGACTGAGCCACCTGGGTGCCCCTAGATCTTTGTCCTTTTGACATAAGTAGCCGTTTTCTACTTATGTAGATTTTTTCTATCAGGAAATTTATATTTTTTGTAATTACAAATAACTTTCCTTGCACAGGTGTTACTCTTTTATCAGATGAACTACTGCCAATTTTTTTCTGATGTATAATTTAATCCCCTAAGTGAATTTCTAAGTCATTGTTCTCATGTTGTATGACATGATGAAGTTGACAATGACTACGGTATTGGTAAACAACAAAAAATGACTAATTTAGCACTTAGAATTTCCCAACCTTGAGCTAAGACTTTAGTGCATATAGTCTATTTTATCTTCTCATTGCTCCATCTCCAATTTACTCGTGAGGGCACTGAGAATAGAAGCCAAGGAACTTTCTCAAGACAACATGATTAGGAAGTGATGGGCTGGATTGGAACCACAGGCTGCTTGGTGGCAAAGCCAGTGCTGCTAGCTTGTGACATCTTCCACACAGCTTCCAAAGTAACCCCAGGGCACACATTGTCATTCCTGACTTGGTTAGTGAGTGTTCTTCCCCTGTATCTATGCAACTTTCCACAGATATCTAGAATTTGTGTGAAGTCTAAAATCAAGCCCTGAAATTCAACAAAATATATCTAGGCACTGGCATTCTAAGGATTCTGGCCACTCTGGGCCATTAAGATTGCAGGCAGCCTCCCATAGTGGACACTTGTCAGTCTTGGTCAGTTCTACTTAAAGAGCAGATCTAGTGGTGGCATGGTGGCTGCGCTGTTGTTCTCATTGCCGACAGTGTCATGCTCATGAGGCTGTCCTCAATAGGCAAATGCTGTATTCTACTTCCTGCTCCATGACCCTCTGGAGCTTTGCTGTCACTATGTCAGTCTGTGGTGAGATCCAAAATCCTTCCTGTGAATTCCTTTTTTAATTTAGTATGAATTGCTTTCTGTTTTTTGCATTCACTATTTCTAAAGTGCTAGAGTCTGCTTGCCCTCAACAGTAAGTTTGAATATTATGACAATGATGTTTCTCATTTGAAGGGCCTGATTTAGAGTGTCATAAAGAGGCTAAGCACAGTCTGTAATAGATATCTTATAGGCTTCTGGCTCAGTGCCCAAACTGCAAAGTGTAGTTTTGATGGAACAGAAGGGAGACGAGATAATGGGTCTAGATTGCTTGCTGAATTCTTATTTATCTACTTATTGGGAAGAGTTCATAGTGAGAGTGTAAGGCGTTTTCACAAACACTGGAGCAATCTCTATGAGTTACATACCTCTGGCCCCACAGAGCTTGAAGATGCTTTATCACCTTAGCTAAATGAGAAGTATTAGCAAATGTTCCCAACTGGAGTGTTGCTGGAAATAAGGCACCCTAACAACTAAGGTTTTAAACTTGATACATATGGGTAGGTTTTGGATTAGTTCTTATAAATATCTACATTTCTAGATGTCAACATAATTGCTAATTTGGGACTATCTACAACTATTGAAGAGAAAGCTGATTTAGCTGCATTTGAATATATACTAGCCATTTCTGTTTGGTCTCCTAGACTGTTCAGTCTTTGAAAACATAGAATTCATCTCACTCAGGACTGCAGTTCAACTCTGGCACATAATAGGTGTTCAATAATGTGTCGTTGAAAAAATTCTAGGCAAACTTGAATAACAGGGAGAGTCCTATTAAGTCCATCACCACAGCATATTTTATTGGCCTCATAAGCATATCTCAAATCCATGTAGTGCTTTGATTTTTTTTACCAAAATCACCGTTACCCAGAGGGAACTTCTGAAATACTTTTTAATTCACCTACCTATAACCATTTTATTATTTTCAGCAGTCTATTATCATTATTGGAGCCAAAATAATAATTAAAAACATAAATGTGATTATGATACAGCCTTAATTAAAAGCTTTCATTACTTTATCCTTTAAAAAATAGAGACAGCTTTCCATCGCATGAGTAATTAAGTCCCACATCTGCCCTGTGTGTCCTCTTGAAACCTCACCTTCTGCCATTTTTGCCATTCCCCTTTACACATCGAGCTGCTAGCCTGCTGAGGGATCCTGAGGGGCTCCCTCCTGCCCTGCCCCTCCACATATGCAGTGTTGTTTGTCTCATATTCTCTAGATAGCAGACTCCTCCTTCTTTTGGATTTCAGTACAAACATCATTTCCTCATATAATGGTGGCTTGTAATTTTTATTCATAGCACTTATGATGGTTGGAAGTTTTATAGAAATTTGTGTGGTCATTTTCTGATGCCTGTCATTTTCACTGGAATTTAGGTTCAATGAGATCACGGACCATGTCCATTTCTGCTTACCATTGTATATCTAGATTCTGGTACAGTACTCTGTATCTATTAGTAGTCATTGACCGAAAGAATCATTGAATGCATAACCTTCCCATGCGTTTCAACTGTATTAAACATTCCAAATAAACATTTTGAAGGGAAAAGTTGCCTATTTATTTGAATAAAGAAATAAACAACATCAGCTTTCAGACTTTACTATTCTCTGACCCTGGAGTAGGAGAGAAGAGAAGAAACAGAAAGCAAATTAGGCAAAACATAGACAGTTGGTGAGTCTGGGGAAAGGGTATGATTGCATAATTCCTGGAAACTTTCTGTAAATTTGAAATTATTTATAATCAAGAAGTTGAAAAAGTTGCATAGCAGAGTATCAGTCCTATAATATGTGTGTAATAAATGGAAGCTCTTAATAAATGAACAGGTCACTGCATGTACCTTCTGTTTATTTTCTGTCCTTTTCTTTAAGAAAAAATTAAATCATCACATGACACTTTCTCATTCATCAAGTTTGCTATGAATTCCAAAGCATTATTCAATATTAACCTATAAAGACCATAATTTTTATGTTCCTGGATTTGTGTTTTATTTTGTTTTAATATAAATAAAATATTTAAGTGTGTTTATTTTAAAGCACTGATGTCTCAATAGACAATAACTATGTGAAATTGCATAAAATAAAATATCTCATTAAAATCTGTTTTCTACATAAGTAACAACAGACAAGTATTTTGTTATATAATTTAAAACAATACAATTTTTATCATACTTTATTTAATTTAAAGCAAATAACTTATTTTTTGTGACTAATTAAAAAATGTTAAAGAATAAAATGCAATGACTTTTTTTTTTGCCTAATTTTAGGAAGACATAGGTAATTCTCCATAGACTACCCATGTAATTCAATCAAACTTAGCAGTCTTTAATAGTAGGTGTATTTGTTCATGCAAACAAAGATAAACAAATTCATCATAATAATTTTTGGACTTGGGAAACAAATAAAAAGTTTGATATTAAACAAATTATTACCTGTTCTTAAATACTTGTCTCAAAATAATAATTCTCATAATTTGTGAAATATGTTCTCATGAAGGATGTATTTGTCAATGTATATGACAAATTATTCCCATGGCTTGACTGTTTTGGTTCCTCCCATTTTATGTCTTGTTTGTGTTTTTTTATTGTTTATTTATTTTTGAGAGAGAAAGAGAGAGTGGGGGAGGGGTAGAAAGAACAGGAGACACAGAATCCAAAGCAGGCTCCAGGCTCCCAGCTGACAACAGAAAGCCCGATGTGGGGCTCAGACTCCTGAACTGTGAGATCATGACCTGAGCTTAACCCACTGAGCCACCCAGGCACCCTGTTGTTTGTTCTTAAAGAGGAATTTGAGAAGATTCAAGGTGGTTTTGCAAAATATGTCTTAGCGTATTGCAGTCCTATCAAAAGCAGCCTTCCTTTACTGCTGTCTTCCAAACAACTCTTTATATCAAGGATAATGTTCTATTCTTCCTTCTGTCCCAGTGTTATTTTATCCAAAGTTATCTTTCAACTTTTGTTTTTTAAAGAAGCATGAATTTCAATACTTGAAAAATGCCTTGGGCAGAATATAAGTACTGGTACATCTCTGTTACATTGTACATTTGAAATAATAATTAGTTCTTTAATATTGAACTTTGGTATTTCCCATGGTTCCTTATCCAAAGAAGTTGACATAATAGGGCATAACAATATAATTTAAGGCAAAACCCTTTATACATTGAGTGACAGTTCCTGCCCTCTTAATATTAGCTTCCAAATTAGAAAATAAAATATCTTGTATATCATACAGCATCTATAACTAGGTAAATAAAATAACCCATATCTAAGTATTTTAATGTCTTAGGTAATAGGTTAATAATAATAATATATTCCTTATATCATTTTTCTACAAAATAGTTGAGGCTACACATATGTAAGTGTAAATTATCTAACTCAGAAGGAGCATAGTTATTATTAAAATGTCAGTCTTATTACATATAGGGGAAATAAAATTATACACACATATGTATGCATTTTCATACATATATCATTTATTAATGAATATATATGAAAAATATAATCAAGAGGCAATTAATGATACAACGTTTTACAGGTAAGCAGGAAATTTGTATAACTTCACTATCTACAACTTCTTATAAAACTAAGTTGAAATTGCAAAAGTAATAAGGGTGAAATTACAAGTTTCTTGACGAACACTCTCCTTAAACAAATTTTTCAGAAGAAACAGTTTTTATGTACATTTCTTTCCTTAGACATAAGACTTCTGTTGAAATAGCACTCATTGTAAAAGAAAATGATACTTTGGGTAGTATGACTGGTTCTTGCTCATATTGGATGACTACTAAGATAATATACTTTGGTACTCAACCTGCAGAATCGTGGACCACCTGAGATAGATTTTATCAAAGCTTGTAAATCTCATGTGATATCATAAAGATCACATGAGTAATAACTTTGGTTTTCTGAATCAATCACCATGGACTAGGGAAATGGTCCCAAGGTAGACTTGGGCATATTGCAATTAATTTCTTTTTTTTTTATTTTTTAATGTTTATTTATATTTGAGAGAGAGAGAGAGACAGAGAGAGAGAGAGAGAGACCAAGTTTGAGTGGGAAAGGGGCAGAGAGACAGAGACAGAATCTGAAGCAGGCTCCAGGCTCTGAGATCTGAGCTGTTAGTTGTCAGCACAGAGCCTGACAGGGGCTTGAACTCAGGAGCAATGATATCATGACCCCAGCCAAAGTCTGACACTTAACCAACTGAGCCACTCAGGCACCCCTATTGCTATCAGCTTCTGATTATAATTATCAGAAATTGTTGCTTGAAGACATGTGGCAACTTAAAAAAAACAGAAGCAAGCTCCCACTGTGCCTTACCCTGGAGAGAAAAAGGAAAAGATAGCATTATCAGTCTTCAAGATTTGGTGTTACCCAGTTGAAGCTGTGATGTGACAGTGCTTCTTAGCTGGAGCTTGGTTTATAGAGAAGTGGGTTGTCTTATAAGCAGTTGAACCCCAGGGGAGATTCAACCTCTGCTAAAAATGTTGCCTTTATAAAGCAAAGAGAGAAGGAATAGTGCTTACTTAATGGCCAAGTATATAAAGTGATGAAGACTATGCCTGAGCTCAACTGCATGAACTTCACCTTACCAAGAATTACCTGGCTGTCACTATCGTTGAACTCCCAGTCTATTGATAGCACAGACCAATGATTCATCTAAACATGGTTTTATTTACTAAGAGCTCTGACATAATCTGACAGCAAGTTGATGACAATGGACCGCTTCCATTTGTAATCACTGGAACACCCACCTCCTTAGGATGTCAATTTGACTTAACTGCACCATCACCTATAGATACCATCCTTGTGTCCTTTAATATACTGATTTTTTTAAGTTTAGTTATATATTTTTAGTGAGAGAGAGAGAGAGAGCATGGGAGGAGCAGAGAGAAAGAGGCAGAGAGAGAATCCTAAGAAGGTTCCATACTGTCAGTACAGAGTCTGATGCAGGGTTCAATCTCACGAACTGTGAGATCATGACCTGAGCCAAGATCAAGAGTTGGATGCTTACCTACTGAACTACCCAGGTGCCCCTACAATATACTGATTTTAATCAGGAACTCAAATCCTGGAAAAATAAATATAGCTTAGTGTTTACTTCCATGTAAATCATTATAATTTATCCTAAAAAATAGTTAGCTTCTATGATGGATTGGTTCAATAGCTTACTGTAGGTTCATTTACATTACTAGCTAGAAACTAATGCTGTTAGACATGAAGATACTTCCTTTACATTTTAGTTAAACTAATAATTTTAAAAATCTGTATTTTTAAAGCCATTTGGATTTTCTGTTAATTGAACACAAAATACAAAAGTGTTCCTTTACTACCCAAAAGTTTATTTTAAGCCACTCTGATTTTATGGAAGACCTGTTTTTCCTAACTGAAAGAAATCTGAAGACCACTGTTGCTTTTACAAATTGGTAATGGTTTCTTTGATTTATGCCATTTTAGCTTACAAAAGGCTTCATAAGAATGCTATGCTTTTGGATAGCAGGGGAAAGCCATAGTGCTAAAGTATGTAAGAATTTTTGTTTAGGACAATTCAACCCGAGTCAGTGTTATGATGCAATCTCCCAAGAGAATAATAAAAAAAATGAAATTAATTACTAGAACATGAGGGACAATTCCACATCTGAGATACTATAACCAGGTTTAAGCACAATATTATAAGATGCAGAATGATGAAATGTGGTGTATCCTTAGGAGCTAGTACATAAAATGATGAATATGGCAAAAATAATGTAGATTTAGGGCATATTTATTATATGTGAGGCACTGGGTTACAATTTTACAAGCCACATTTTATTAAATCTTCTAAGCAAATGGTAATAGTAAATATATCTTAATATTAATATAGAGAAATATTGAAAGAACTGAAAATCTATTGCCATAAAATGATTGCTGTCATAAATGTTAAAGTGTTTTGATGTGGAAAATTTATTTTGTATATCTACTGAGTCCAGGTCTGGAGCCAGATTGAAATGGCAATTGGAAAGCAGACTTTAAGTCAGCATTATTAGTATAGGTATAGCTGGTCAAAGTGGAATGAGCTATTTTGTAAGGCAGTCAGCTGGAAATACTCAGGTAGTGTCTGAATTTCATTTTCTCAATATTAAAGTAAATAATGCTGCATTGGGTGGGGCAACAGAATAAATAATCTTGAGTACATCTTCCAACTGGACAATTTATTTGATGAACAAGCTGTAACACATTTGGTCGTATTAGCAGTCTTGGTGGGTGCTCCACTTACTTAATATGAGAGCTAATATGCCCCTTGAGTTCCTAAAAGGACCAAGTACTGTAGAAATTATTTTATTGACATTATTGTATTTGACTCACACACAGTTGTGAGATACTGGTATTGTCTTATTTTCAAATGAAAAAACAACACAAAGAGAAGTTAAATAATTTTTCAAGCCCACGAGCCTACTAACTTAAAGAGCTTGTATTTGAACCAGGATTGCTCAAGTGTTTTTGTTTTTTGTTATTTTTTTTAGCCTCATTCATAGTTTTGGCCATACAAGCTGTGGTCATTCTTATTAATATAAGAAATCATTTATCGTCATGACTTTACCTTGAAAATAATTCTGATGAAATCCTACAGAGTTACTATATGGCAGCTAATGTGTGCTCCATACCCTAAGGAATAACAAAAATCTGGTATTTTCTTCTCACAGAGAATACCACACACGTGAGCAGGTTCGCATTCATGTGTGCACAGGTGCACACATAAAAACACGCACATCACATCTAATTATTTTGATTTCAGTTTGGAAATATTAAATGAATGTGTATTCCAGATATTGTCTTTGTTCTGGAAATTTATTTTTAAAATTCTGTTAACCTCATAAATATCTCACACCAGTGACGTGACCTTTCCAGGACACACTCCAAGATATTGAGGAATCAAGGGTGAAGTATGAACAGACCTTGTCCATTCTTTTTTTTTAATGTTTACTTATGGTTGAAAGAGAGAGAGAGTGAGAAAGAGAGAGAGAGAGAGAGAGAGAGAGAGAGAGAGAGGCAGAGATAGAGGAAGAAGAGGATCCAAACTCACAAACTGTGACATCATGACCTGAGCCCAAGTCAGATGCTCAACTGACTGAGCCACCCAGCTGTCCCTGGACTTGTCCATTCTTAAGTGGCCGAATTTTAGTTTAATAAAAAGAAACACACACACACACACACACACACACACACACAAAGAAAATGCTAAGTTCAAAAATTGCCACTTAATTTTTTGACTACTCTAGATCTCTTCTAAGAGGAGCAAATGGCATGAATCATCCACCTCATTATAGTAATGTCAGGGCTTGGTTTAGCTTGCAGCAACATTTATTCTCTGTGCCTGGTTACATCTCCGTAATAATTACAGAGATTTGGCAATGCTGCTTATGTAACCATTGACCATAAATTACAGTTAGACCAAATAGCTTTGGAAACTGATGGCAGGGCAGCTGACACTTTTAATTTACTGATTCTGTTGTCATTAGTGCAAAGTAGGTGGTAAGGTGAAAAGAGGGTCAAGGCTAAATTCTTCACATGTTGAAATTCTGCCCACAACCACAGCCGACAATTATCCTTCATAAAAGATTATTCAGACAGTCTTTTAACAAGAGTGACATCTGCTGGCCCACGTATGCAATTCAAACTACTCCATATTTATAATCATTTGCAGTAGCCTTACTTTATATCTGCAGATGGCAAATCAGCTGAATTTATAATTACAAAGGACAATATTTAGCACAATGGAGCTCTTATTCAGTGATTTTGAATTTTTAGTTTAAACAAAATGACTCTAAATACCTTTGCTTTTTGTTGTGACATTGAATTTGCAATATTTTCGTTTATGTGTTTTTTTCTTTAGTGGAAATGCCAGATTTTTTTTAAAAATTGAATACAGAATCGTTATGGTTTACAAATGTTCTGAAATGTTATTTTTGAGCAGTTGATTGCGATAATCCAAGACAGCTAAGTTGAATGAAGTAATTTGATTGCAAAAATATCACTCATGGGTTTTTTTATTTTTTTATTTTTTAATATGAAATTTATTGTCAAATTGGTTTCCATACAACACCCAGTGCTCCTCCCAACAGGTGCCCTCCTCAATGCCCATCACCCACCCTCCCCTCCCACCCAGTCCCCATCAACCCTCAGTTTATTCTCAGTTTTTAAGAGTCTCTTATGGTTTGGCTCTCTCCCTCTCTAACTTTTTTTTCCTTCCCCTCCTCCATGGTCTTCTGTTAAGTTTCTCAGGATCCACATAAGAGTGAAATCATATGGTATCTGTCTTTCTCTATATGACTTATTTCACTTAGCACAACACTCTCCAGTTCCATCCACGTTGCTACAAAAGACCATATTTCATTCTTTCTCATTGCCAAGTAGTATTCCATTGTATATATAAACCACAATTTCTTTATCCATTCATCACTTGATGGACATTTAGGTAAAACATTTATTATATTAAAAATAAGAAATGCCCATTATTTATACCTCATTATATGTAATTGCAGAATTTGTTCCTATGTAAAATTATAAATATATATATGAGATTTTGAGTACTCATATGATAATGTTAGAAATATTGTGTCCCCAAAGAAACTATATCAGATTAAGAAGCATTAATATTCTTTTGTGATATATACATATGATATATGATCATATATGATATGATATGATATGATATATATCTTAGATATAGTCTTATATATAGTCTTAAATATATATAAATATATATATTAAGATACTCTATAGAATTGTTTTTTAAACATAACAGATACAAAGGCACATATACTAAGAGCATTCAGGCATGTATATTGTTGATCATGTCCATTTCCCTCATTCCTTAAACCAACTCAACTCAAAAAATAGCAACTCAAAAAATGTTAACTTCCATATATCACATTTTTGAGTTTCTATATATATGCTTTGTCATTTCTACCAATCTAAATATTCTGGAGACATCATTGAAAAGGGAAGTGAAAGATTTGCATTGTATCCTTCAGTCACTATTAATTATCTTAGTCACTTAGCCTTTTTTGGTCTCCATATTCCCAGCTGTGTAGTTTATAATATCTACCTTGGAAAGTTCATGCAAGAATAATTTTAATATACATAGAAAAGTATAGTATGTAAACTATAAAGCACTTTAAAAAGCTGATGCTAATTATTAGTGGATTTTATATCTACCTACATTTCCTCACTTAATCCTCCAAAATAATATTAGAAAGTAAATAAATCTTCATTTTACAGATATAAAAATTAAAGAAGGCTAAATGACATGCTCAGATTAAAAATCCAAGTAATGGAACTGAGAGTCAGACCCAAGTAATTCTGTCTCTAAAGCCAGAAAGCCATGAGAACAAATTATTTTTTAATATCATTTTAACCATGCATAAGTGTGTAAATAAGAATAACATAAAATTAACCTTTTAAAAATTTAATCTTGAATGAATTAAATGTATGCCACACAAGACAAAGTTACTATAAAGAGTCCATATTATAGAAAGCACTTGGAACATCCCAAAAAAATAATGTCTAAATATTTCAACTGTTTCTGTTTTAAAGAGAAACCAATCCCAAATAATTGCATAGCATTTTACTATATATAACCATTAGGTGGAATTAAAAATAATGAAGAAGTACTTTTATTTTCATATAAAAACAAATATCATAATAGAAACAATGATAATATTCAGCTTTCTATGCTAGCTGTAGTCAAATTTGTTTTCTTTCTGGGTAACTAACCCGAGAAATATCTAAAAACTAAAGAGGTTACAGTTAATAATGGGATTTAGTTTCTTATATTTTGAAAATAATCCAAATTAATTCTGTATTTGTATAAGGGTAAAAGTATCTATTAGTTTCTTCAGGTTAGGTCTCTAGGGATGATCGTAGTAAACTATCCACTATAGCATAGTATCTGTGAAGGAAAGAAAAGAAAGAAAGAAAGAAACAAACAAACAAAAAACACATACAATGTTGTGTGACAAACATAAAGTGAGGTCTTATTGTTTAACTATTGTGTAGCTCTGTCCACAGATATCCTCCAGGAAGAGAGACAGTATCTTGTGAAATTTCTCCAACTTGGCTTTGAATATTTCTGTGCAACAATTTAAGAAATAAAATTTTAATTTATTCTAATGATATTATTTTCTGATTGTAAAATGGATAATTTATTTTCCTGCCAATTTATAGTAACTGGGATAATATGTTATATGCATTTTCATAAGATAAATGTTTAAACCTAGTATTTTGATAGATCAATGTTAACCTTAATGATACACATTAGTATGAAGATTTTATAGGTATAAAATGGTACGCTAACTAAAATTACTGAGGTGTTTGCTGGGTAGCTCAACTGCTTGACCATCAGGCTCTTCATTTCAGCTCAGGTCAAGATCTTGGTTGTTTGTGGGTTTGAGCCCCATGTTGGGCTCCGCCCTGAAGGTGAGGAACCCGCTTGGGATTTTCTCTCTCTCTTTCTCTCTCTCTGCCCCTCCACTACTCGCATTCTCTCCCTCTCTTTATCTCAAATAAACTTAAAAAATAAACAAAAACATACACAGAAAACGTCCTCACCACAATCATTCATTCTCTTGCTGCTCCTGTGATTACTGCCTGGGACATGTGTAGTTTGTACAAGCTCATTTCATTTGAATGAAGGAAGATAGCAAGGATACAGTCCACCTCAAACTAATTCTGAACTAATTTTTAAACTATTATATTTGGAACTTTTGTACTATTTTCTTCTAAAATATTCTCTTATCCTCTGCTTCTGGATCTTTTATTATATCTGATTAGTGATATATGTTTATTCTATTCAACATGTAAAAAAGATTCTACTTTAAATATGCTCTCAGTGAGATTAAAATGTATATTTACCCAGCAAGTTGCATCTTTCTTTACATAAATTTTCTTGAGTTAAATTCGTAACTATTTTTTATTGTTATCACCAAATTCTTCCACACATTTTAATTCCTAGAAACTTTGATATCAATCTTTTAAATTAATTGCAATGAATATATGGTCAATAATATATTTATTTCCACAGGAAAAATAAACAAAAGAATATTGTGTTCCAGAATAGTTTTGGGCTTGGGTAACTCACTTATGACTTCATTCTTAACCTTCATAGAACCCATTAATTTACATATTCATGACATCTATGCTCTTAAATAGAAGCCCATTTGCAGCAAAACGGAAGTTGAAGAGGACACAGGATGCAGTCCTTCCTTTTACTAAAACCTTCAATCTCTTTGCTTAGTCTTAAAATCAGGGAAGTTTCCATAAGTGAGTCTGAATATAACAGAAGAAAATAATCCTCAATAAGTAACTCTGAAAAAAAAGGAAAACAATGTTACCATCACAACACAATTTAACTACCTAACTTTACATGAGAGGTTTTGCTTTGTTTTGTTTTGTTGTTTTGTTTTGTTGTGTTTTATTCTCAACTTAGTTAACATACAGTGTAGTCTTGGCTTCAGCAGTAGAATACAGTGATTTATCACTTAACATCTAACACTCCGTGCTTATCCCAACAAATGCCCTCCTTAATGCCCATCACCCATTTCCCCTCCCCCCATCAACCCTCAGTTTGTTCTTTGCATTTAAGAGTCACTTATTCCCTCTCTGTTTTTATCTTCTTTTTTCCCTTCTCTTCCCCTATAATTGAGTTTCTCAAATTCCACAAATGAGTGAAATCATGTGATATCTATCTTTCTCTGACTTTTTTCACTTAGCATAATCACTCCAGTTGTATCCAGGTTGCTGCAAATGGCAAGATTTCATTCTTTTTTCATTGTTGAGTAGTATTCCATTGTATATATATGCCATATCTTCTTAATTTAATCATCAGTTGATGGACATTTGGGTTCTTTCCATAATTTGGCTATTGTTGATAGTACTGCTATAAACATTGGGGGGGCATGTGCCCCTTCAAATCAGCACACACCAGAGTGGCTAAAATGAACAACTCAGGAAACAAGAGATGTTGGCAAGGATGTGGAGAAAGGGGAACTCTCTTGCCTGTTGGTGGGAATGCAAACTGGTGCAGCCACTCTGGAAAACAGTGTGGAGGATCCTCAAAAAATTAAAAATAGAATTACCCTATGACCCAGCAATTTCACTACTAGGGATTTACCCAAAGGATACAGCAGTGCTGATACATAAGAATTTTATGTTCTGATGCTCACTTATTCACATCTGAGATAAGAATCAGTTTAAAGTGGTTAGATTCTTGCTAAAACCATATATCAATCAGAGTTTAGTTAGGAGCCATATATACATATGTTTATGGCTTTTAATATATATGATTGATTTTAGTACAAAAGGAATTCACTCAAAGGATACTGAGCAGGTTATTAAGTCACCCAAAGGGCTGTAGAACAGGCATAGAGACAAGGAAAGATGTTCAAATGCATACTGAGAACTGGTCCGAAGTAAGCTGCTATGGTCTTCTCCAAGTGCTAGCAATGTTTTTGAACCACTTGACACTGTTAGCATGAAAGCCTGAATATCATAGCTGGTACACCTGTCATTATTGTCTATGCACTACTTTTTTGTTGCAGCTAGCACCATCCCCAGGTATTATTTGCATTCCTTATTCTCTGCCTCAATATACATGTGTGAGTGCACCTGCTGATTATTGCTGAATTCTAGGTCAAATGCTCATACACTTGTTTCAAGGAAGGCTGGGGAAAAGAAGAGTATTTATCATTTTCTTAAATTACAGTGAAACATAACATTATCTCTGAACACTCAAAAAGAAGATCATACTCAATTAGGGAGAAGCTTCACATGTTGGACAGCTAAATAGAATTGCACATATTTACTACAGCCTGCAAAATGAGAAGGCAAAATGTTCCAGATAAGAATACCCTAAGTTAACTCTTGGATAAAAGCTGCCAAGGAGAGTGGCCTGACCCAAGTAGGACTTTGGTATGAGTTAGAAATTTATTTTATTTTCATTGAGATTTTGAATATTGTTCTGTAGTATTTGTTACTGCAGCATAGTTTAATGTATATTGATCAATATATAGCATTTAATACATTGTAACAAAAATATAAAATACGTTAGAATAAATTAGATATTAGATGTATTAAATATAATACATCTAATAAACAATTAGAATTATTAGATATAACAGTATCGATAGCCTGATATCTATGTCATGTAGTAGCAAAATAACTTGCAAAATTACTGCCTGCTGTATTTTGGATAGCAGATCATGTGTCTTTTCAGCCTAGGGGATGAAGATTAGAAGCTTAGACTGGAAAACAGAAAATTCATATTGTGAGTTAATTAGCTTTGCCTACATTTATAAAGATATTGTAAAAGGAGATGAATTAAAATAACTAACTGGCTGATTTGCAAGAAATACATAAAGAAATCTAGAATTTGGGGTCTTTTAAGGTTCAAAATGAGGTGCTTTTAGTTCCCAAATTGTAAGTTATGGCATCTAAACAGGCTTTGAGCAGAAAATCCCAATAAAATATTTCATTTAGATTAAATGAATCAAGATAAAGATGAAATTAAGGATGTCAATATTTTAGAATTTTGATATTCATTCTCACTGAAATGGGAAACTATTTGATGGCTTGGGGCATGAGACTACCATGATACTTTGTTTTGTTTTGTTTTTTTGTTCCAAGATTTTATTTAAATTCAAGTTAGTTAACATACAGTGCAGTATTGGTTTCATGAGTAGAATTTAGTGATTCTTCCCTTACATATAATACTCAGTGCTCATCACAAGTGCCCTCCATAATGCCCATCACCAATTTAGCCTATTCCCTACCCACCTCCCCTCTGGAAACACTCCATTTGTTCTCTATAATTAAGAGTCTCTTATGGTTTGCCTCCCTCTCTGTTTTTATCTTATTTTATTTTTCCTTCCCTTCCCCTATGTTCATCTGTTTTGCTTTTTAAATTTCACATATGAATGAAATTATATGGTATATGTCTGTCTCTGAGTGATTTATTTTGCTTAGCATAATACACTCTAGTTTCATCCACATCCAAATGGCAAGACTTCATTCTTTTTGATGGCTGAGTAATATTCCACTGTATTATTTGTATTTTAAAAGATTATTTGTTTTTTGATAAAATAGATTAGGAAAGGATAGAGGAGAATTTTATCACTTCCATTTTAGCTGTATTATAATAATCTAGGCATGAGATGAAGATTGGGATTCAAAGAAGAAAACTACCTATGGAAATGGTAGGAAAATATGATATTCTGAATATATTATGGAGTTAGAGAAAACAAGATTTCTTGATAGGTTGTGATGAGCTTTTTGGAATGGCGGTGGGGATCTAGAGCTGATAGCCAACAAAGAACTCTTGAAGACATATTTGATGCAAAAAATGTGATTTTATTAAAGCAAGGGGACAGGACCCATGGGCAGGAAGAGCTTCTCTGAGACCATGAAGTGAGACTGATTATATACTTGGGAGTTGGCAAATGTAAAGTCAAGGGGAAGTTTCCAAAGAGATTTTCATATGGTAAAGGAGATTCACAGGATACTGGATGCCTAGCTATTGTCAAGCTAAGGTGTTCCCCCCCACACCCCCCACACCCCCCCCAGGCAAAGCATTAACACTAAGACAGTAGGGAGTTCCTGGAGGAATGTTCTACACTGCCAGCCTCAAGTTATTTGTCAATGGGTTGAAGATTATAAGGAACTTATAAGAACTTAATTTTATCTGCCATTTCTTTCTGCCTTAGTTTCCTGCTCATCCCCCCCCCACACCCCGGAACATTTTTGACCCTTAAAATCTTTAACGTTGCTGAGGGTGGAAGGTCTTCTCTTTTGTAAATCCTTCATGCTGAATAGGGGCATAGAGATGTCCCTATCTGTGGGTCAACTTTGGTCAGTTGGGGTATTTATATATAGGAGTTACCAAAGGCAGAGGCAGCCAGTCCAAGGTAAACAATGTAGATGAGCTTTCTTGAGTAGAAAAGTTCATCTGTCAGCTAGAAGTTATGGTATTGAAAGAGTCTTGGTACCAGGCAGGGAGACAATGGAAAATACAACAAAATAAGATTAATGTTATGGGAAAGAGAAACCTAAATGAAAAAAAAGAAAAACTTTCATAATTTTCCTCCAGTCCTTTATTGTTGTTTGAAGAGAAATTTGAGGTCTTCCTCTGGTTCATAGGAATAAGAAAGCACATTAGTTTGCTCACTTGTTTCTTACGAAGGAGGTACAAGTTTAATTCCTGATATGTGAGTCCATGGGGAATGCCCCTCTAACTTTGTTGAAGTGGGAATATATAATATGACCCCATAGGGGCCCTTCCATTTTCGAGTTAAATCTCCTGCTGTATTGGACTTCCGATACTTTAAATAAACTATGTCTCCTGGGTTTATATGGAGTGGGTTTCTAGTAACTGTCAGATCAAACTTAGGGAGGGTATGGCTTGCATATTCATTTAGAAATTTATGAATTAACCTGGTCTCAAGTGAATAATTTAACAAAATACTTTTTTAAAAATAAAGTCTTTATCAATCTATAGATTGATAGATCTATAGTGAGAAAAGACTTTTCATATACAGTTTGGGGAGTCCATTCCATTTTCCAGTTGTTCAAATAATTGTATGTCCATGGGGTCCTGTTACTATCCCCACAGAAAAACAAGCACAAAGATTGTCCATACCTGTGGAATTGTGACAATTTTCCTGAAATTTACCGCAAGTTATCTAATTTAGGTGAACAACGAACATTTAAAGACAATCAGACTAGAATTTAACACCCATAAAGGTGCATTATTTAAACATAATTTTTCTCTCTAATAACCCTCATTTCCAGAGAGAGACAAGTTGAGACTAATTTGCTTGTAAAACAAATCCAGTTTTAACGAACTTAGCCTAATTATTTACATAAGCTCAGAAAGAATAGTGATTGATCATATAGGTCTTTTAAATTTGCTTTGCTGGAGCAAAAATGAACTACTGGGACCTCATGAAGATAAAAAACTTCTGCACTGCAAAGGAAACAATCAACAAAACTAAAAGGTAACCAACAGAATGGGAAAAGATATTTGCAAATGACATATCAGACAAAGAGCTAGTATCCAAAATCTATAAAGAGCTCACCAAACTCCAAACTCAAAAAACTCAAAAAACAACCAAACTCAAAAAACACCAAACTCAAAAAACAAATAATCCAGTGAAGAAATGGGCAGAAGACATGAATAGACACTTCTCTAAAGAAGACATCCAGATGGCCAACAGGCACATGAAAAGATGCTCAATGTGACTCCTCATCAGGGAAATACAGATCAAAACCACACTCAGATACCACCTCATGCCAGTCAGAGTGGCTAAAATGAACAAATCAGGAGACTATAGATGCTGGTGAGGATGTGGAGAAATGGGAACCCTTTTGCACCATTGGTGGGAATGCAAACTGGTGCAGCCACTCTGGAAAACAGTGTAGAGGTTCCTCAAAAAGTTAAAAATAGGTCTACCCTATGACCCAGCAATAACACTGCTAGGACTTACCTAAGGGATACAGGAGTGCTGATGCATAGGAACATTTATACCCCAATGTTTATAGCAGCACTCTCAACAATAGCCAAATTATGGAAATAGCCTAAATGTCCATCAACTGACGAATGGATAAAGAAATTGTGGTTTATATACACAATGGAATACTACGTGGCAATGAGAAAGAATGAAATATGGCCTTTTGTAGCAACATGGATGGAACTGGAGAGTGTTATGCTAAGTGAAATAAGTCATACAGAGAAAGATACCATATGTTTTCATTCTTATGTGGATCATGAGAAACTTAACAGAGGACCATGGGGGAGGGGAAGGGGAAAAAAAAAGATAGAGAGGGACGTTGCCAAACCATAAGAGACTCTTAAAAACTGAGAACAATCTGAGGGTTTATGGGGGGCGGGAGGGTGAGGAGGGTGGGCGATGGGCATTAAGGAGGGCACCTGTTGGGATGAGCACTGGGTGTTGTATGGAAACCAATTTGATAATAAATTTCATATTAAAAATAATACTTGGAAATATAGAAAAAAATAAAAAGTTTTCATTATATGCACAAATAAATAAATAAATAAATAAATAAATAAATTTGCTTTCCTGGAACTTTTATAAGGAATCTAGATTGAATGGTTAGTAGTCTCTTCAAGCTAAGTACTTTCCATCAGATCTGCCTGTAATACCTGTAGATTTCGGTGAATTCCTCTTCACGAGGTTCCCAAGATATCCTGAGGTTCCTGCACCTGCTAAGAGGTGACATTCTTTACTGACATGGTAAGGATGCTGGGAACTTGGTAAGCAAGGTATCAGGACAACATTTACAAGGGGCTTTATGGCTCCATGCTTCGTAAAGTCGACCTTAGTTCCCTAAAGCTGTTTGGTCATATCTGAGTCTATGCATATCTCTCAAATAGGACATTCCAGTCAAAGCCTGGGTAGAATACCAATATTTCCAACGGTGTCCTGTTACAAGGAGAAGATTCTTATTGAACTTATGCAAATAAGTATGATTGCCATGGAAGAAAGAATGCCCACTGAGACTTTTTGAATTTCAGAGGATTCAGGCTGAGAGAAAAGTTAAATGCTTCAGTTGTTTACAAATGAATATTTTATCATATTTCTGAATGTCATAGATGTCTTAAGAGAAAGTTTCCATAATCTGGAAGAGCAAACATTAGATAATCAGCAATATTTTAAAACAAGAGTCACAACTATAATTTTCCTCAGTTCATTTAGTCCCATGTTCCTAATTCTTGTTCAATTTGTATGAGGTTTTTTACTTCTGCAGATTCTTACCCATTTTAGTTTTAGGGTTTTTAAAGTTGTCAAATACCTATATTTGTCCTAAAAGTCCTCTTTATGAATCTTCTTAAAGATGAAACACGTTTTGTTAGAGCATCAGAACAACAACTATAAATGACAAGAGACTCAAAAATTGACATGATTAATAATCTGATGTGAAAATTAATTATGATGCAATTGAAAAGGAAATTCAGTTATTTCTGTAACACAGAGCATTTTTATAATCAAAATATCAAATGATGACCTTATTAGTAAGACATATTAAAACTTTAGGAATTGCATGTATATATTTGAGCAGTTATAGCATTACCCAAGCAATACAACCTAAGGTTTACTATTATTTGTTTGACAGGGCTTTACAAGTAACATACCAAATAGAAAGGCCTATTTGGTCAAAAAGACTTCATTTACAAATTCAATCCTGGGAAGATGTTTAAAACCTTAGAAAGTTATATAGCACATCCTAATAGGATTACATATCATTACAAATCTTAAAACTTTAAATTATTTATTTAGCCAAGAAGGCAATAAGAAATTTCAAAAGCAAATATGTAGGGTTATATAGTTCTTAGCAAAACTTAGCTCCTTAACATTGAGAAGTTTTAACTAAGAGATCAAAGACTCGATAAAGACAAAAGCTTTGGTTTTCCTGGCAGACTAAAGAGAAAAAACAACAACAACAACAACAAACTTTGTTTGCATTTTATTATCAGGAGCAAATAAACAATCCAAGAAAATTTTGTCTTTTGAACAGAGAGAAAACCATAACTTCAACCTTATATGAGTATATTTAAAAAATTCATTCATTTCACTGGAATGAAATGACCATACATAAAATTCCTTTCCAAAGATTTCCCTGTATGCAACTTCTACACCTTCTATGACTTTCCTTTGCATTCATATTTTGTCCCAAGGCATTTCTCTCTAAGTTACCAGTCTCATTTAAGACAAAACTTTTTTAACTTCATCAAAAAATGCATTTCCATTCCTTATATAGTTTTTACATATCTCCTACTTTTTTATAGAGTTGCTTTTCTTATCTCCATCAGTCTTAATTACATTTAGCAGAATTTTAACTCTTAGAAACTCTTAGTCTCCAGTGAAAACTAAGTAGTAACCAATTACTGTTACATCAGAATTTTTCAGACAGCAAATTTATGAATTAATCAAGCACAAAGCATGTTTTCTGACAGACCCAAAATATTTTTAACTTCTCTGCAGTAAGAAGCCAAAAGCAGAAAAATCTTGTTTAGTATTCAATGCTTTAGCACTCCATCCTATTTGGGAAAGACCTAGATGTCCAATGAATTCAGTCCCATTTATTATGTAAGCAAAACTTTAAAGTCTCAGGTTACCAAAGACTTTGAAAGCTATCCTAACAATTACTGCTGAAAACTTTGAGATAGACAAAAATAATGGTTAACCATTATTTTAAGTCATCTTTTTGCTAACAAATTGCAACAGAGATAACATGAGTTTACCCGACATTCAGTAAACCCTGGTAGAATAAAAGTTTCACATTTAATGCTGATAACTCTAAAGACAGGTCTATATTAACTAAGCCATCAAACTTAAATTAGTTTAAACATGAAATATGTTCCACCTGCATCCATTTAAACGATGATCAATTTCTTCCCCATTGTTAATTTTTACCTGGGACACCAATGGGGGAATCTGAAGTGGGTGGTCCAAGTGAGTGCTCTTTGCTCCTAGATGTCAAGGGTGGGAGGAGGATCCAATGATGCCTGAGGATGGTAAAGGAACCAGTTATGGGGGACACACCCAGGTGGTGCAGAAACAGGAGAAGGGGGAGGGGAAGGCAGAAGAGTCAAAGTGCCAGCAGGAGGTGGAGAAAGTATTCCTGGTTTCAAACCAGGAATTCATCTCAGAATTCATCTCAGACAGAGGAATAGATGTCAGGTTTGTTTTGTTTTCCACCAACTACTGGAATTAGACAGCCCTTGTCAGCCAAGAGAAGACAGGGAATTTCCCCAAAACAAAGGGAGTTTTGGCAGCTGCTTGGGAATTTTCCTTAAAGTCTCTACCATCTTCAGGTAGACTAACCACAGTTGGCTCCAATTATCATAGCCATTAACCTGGGAAATGAATGAGGGAGAAGCCCTTACATTTATTAGAAGGTACAGTAAGAGAGGAACACCTGGGTGGCTCAGTCGGTTGAAAGTCTGACTTGGGCTCAGGTCACCATCTCACGGTTCATGAGTTTGAGCCTCCGTCATGCTCTGTGCTGACAGCTCAGTCTGGAGCCTGCTTCAGATTCTGTGTCTCCCTGTTTCTCCACCCCTCACCCACTTGTGCTCTCTCTCTCTCTCTCTCACTCTCAAAAATAAATAAACGTTAAAATTTTTTTTTAAATGAAAAAGAAGGAACAGTGAGAGAGAGTCAGCATCCCTTTCATTAGGGATGGCTTGTGTTACCTCCAGTGACTGAGTTCTGTCAGGAGAAAGCCTGTTTAGATATCCAATATGTCAAGAGACAGTTTACTAGCTAAATACATTTGGGCAAACACATCTTGCAAGAGGCCTTTTGGTCCAGATCCTGATCTAGAGCCATGAAGGCCTTGACCTAGGGTACCTCTGTCCATTTGCCCTGTTACCTGCAGAAGAGATCTAATTGCTAGATCCTATCAAGGCCATGCAGCATTACAGGAGATTAGTCCTTTCTTAAATTTTGCAATCCAAATTGTTTCCAGTGAGTTAAAAAGGCATCCCAAGGAAGAGTCCTTGGGAACTGAAGAGAAGCTCCCATGCTATTCTGAGAGAGAAAAAGTAGAGAAGGTTCATTACCATGAAAATCCAGCCCCCCATTCCTGGGTGGTGTCCCACACGCAGGATATGTCAGAGGTTCCTGAGGTGTCACTGCCACTTTTAACCCATGAAAAACACTGGAAAAATTTTACAAGGGTGAATTGCCCAATTTTATAATTTATGTAGTTAGTAGAGGACATTGACAGAAAACAGTAAAGCTAGAAATCCATCATGATCTAAGTGACATTCCAACACATAAAGTCTTTACAGCCAATTCCATAGGAAACAGTGCCCAGTTAGGTTTTTATTCAATTGGGTACTGGTTTTGGCTGGCTCCCAGTGGAGGTCCCGAGTCTAGACCAGCTAGACCAGGAGGGAAGCAGCTAGACCAGGAGGGAAGGGGACATGTTAGACTAATGAGGAGGAAAACTCATACAGGAGACTTAAGATTGACTTAGGTAACTAATCCACACCCAAGACCGACAACTTTGTATAAGGACAGGAATAAAGAGAGGGCTTCAAGTTTCTGGGGCTTATTACCATTCCAGCTAGGGTACTAACTTTCATTCAAAAGGCAGGCTTTCTCCTCCCCATTGAGTAGCCATGGGCTAGAGGATTGCAGCCTGAGCAATCCACAGTGAAGTGTTCCAATAAGACCACACTTCTTGAAAAGCCCCTGAAATAAGAGTAAAAGAAGAAAAGAGAAAGTACTCACCAAGTTTGCACCAAGGGTTCAGATGAAAAGACTCAAAGCTCCTTGTTGGATGCCAAATGATGAGTTTTAGAGTGTGTGGGGTGGCAGAGGGTGGTTTGGAGCTGATGGCCAAGAAAGAATTTTTGAAGACAGCTTTGGTACAAAAAGGGTGATTTTATTAAAGCACCGGGACAGGACCCATGGTCAGGAAGAGCTGCTCTGAGAATTATTAAAAATAGACAAAATTCAATGGAGAAAGAGAGAGAGATAAACATTTAAGGATTTATATCCTTGAATAGGTTATGGGATTCTAGTGTCTAAGTAGAGGAAGTATCTGAATAGTAATGTGCATAATGTATCTTAACAGAAGAAAAGGCAGAGAATTGAAGATTCTTGCAGGAGAGTACAAGTGATGTTGGTAACTTTTATGGAAATTCTGTTTGTTTTATTGACATGGGATGCTAGTTAACAGCTGAGAGTGAGACTGGGGAAGAAAGTATTAGGTGTTTAAAGAGAAGGAATAAAAGGTAAAATAGTCTTTTATGAAAAGGGCAGGGAGGATGTCGTGGGAGGTATTGAGTATGAATTCTTGTTCCTTTTGAGGGTTATAGCCAAGGATTAAAGCAAGAACAGTAAGCTTGGTCATGCATTTTCTGCAAGTACACAATAAATCTCACAAATGTAGGTACAAAGTATGTATTACTTGATTTAATGAGAGTTAAATAAATATTGTCAATTTTTCCCTCAAGGCCTACTAGTTTTATTATCATAACCACTAAATACAAATCTGATAGTGATAAATGGCGTATAGTTGTAAGTAAATAAATAACTCATTTTTATTTACATATAGATATATGAATATCTAAATTTGTAAAACCAGGAGTACCTGGGTGGCTCAGTCAGTTAAACGTCCAACTCTTGATCTCGGCTCAGGTCATGATCTCATGGTTCATAGGTTCAAACTCCACATTGGGCACTATGCTGACAGTGTGTAGTCTTCTTGGGCTTCTCTCTCTCCCCTTCTTGCTCTGCCCCTCCTCCACCCCCCCAAACTCTCTCTTTCAAAATAAATAAATAAAATTAAAAAATTAAATTATAAAACCAAATCTAGCAAACCTAGTTTAATAATTTATTACAATCATCCATTCTAAGAAGGCCCTATACTAGAAATGTTAGTATCATTTCATAACAGAAAATCTAAGATTTAAAAATAAAAGAAAGGGGAAAAATTACAAACTCACCATCCATAGTTATCCACTGTAAACATCTTGGTATGTATTCTTCACTGAATCTTCATCTTGGTATGTATTCTTCACTTTGTTTCTGACTACAAAGTTCCTGAATTGGTCAGAATTCTCCAGATAATACAACCTATAGTACATACATACACACACACACACACACACACGTATAATAAGGCTTATGTGGTTACACAGCCTGAGAAGCCCCATGATCTGCTATGTGCAACCTGAAAACACAGAAAAGCTGGTGGTATAGTTTTAGTCCATATCTGAGGGACTGAGAACTTGGAGAGCTAATGTTAAAGTCCCCGTCTGAGTGCAGGAGAAGGCCCCTGTATCAGCTCAAGTGGTTAGCCAGAGACCACTTTCTTATTTTCTTCAAACCATGAAAGGTTTGGATATTGGCCACTTACATTGGGGAGGGCAATCTACTTTACTCAGTCTGCTGATTTAAACCCAATTCTCATCCAGAAACACTCTTACAGACACACCCCAAAATAGTGTTTAACAAAATATCTGGACACCTCGTGGCCCTGTCAGTCTGACACATAAAATTAACTATCGCAGTGTCCCAATTGTCTTCTTCAACAGTAAATTAAACATTTAACACATACTATATGCTCAAAAATATTTGTAATATTAATAAATGTATGTGTTTTTTTAATTTTTTTCAACGTTTATTTATTTTTGGGACAGAGAGAGACAGAGCATGAACGGGGGAGGGGCAGAGAGAGAGGGAGACACAGAATCAGAAACAGGCTCCAGGCTCTGAGCCATCAGCCCAGAGCCTGACGCGGGGCTCGAACTCACGGACCGCAAGATCGTGACCTGGCTGAAGTCGGACGCTTAACCGACTGCGCCACCCAGGCGCCCCAATAAATGTATGTTTTATGTTTGAATTATGGGATCTTAACATGCACATGAAGTTATAAGATACTTTTTTTAGATCTTAAATTTTAATGACAGCATAGTATTGCATTTCATGGACATATAATTACTTTTACAGATTCTTTATTGTTAGTTATTTAGATTGTTTACTATGTCTGTTATCAGTAAGTGCTGCAATTATCATTACTCCCCTGTATCTATTAATATGCAAAACTATTGCATCAAGATAAAGTAACACATTTTATAGAATATATTTTAAAGAGAAAAATCTTTGAGGCCAGGGCTCCCCAAAGCTATTTTCATGAAACACTAGCCTTACAGAATATTTGAATAAAGTTTCTGCTTAGTAAATTATATATGAAGGAATTATTTTGCCACATTCTGTGTAGTATATGTCCCTCTTCTAAATCCACAATGCACAATCATTGATTAAAAGTTCTGGAAACTTTACTGATACAAAATACAAAACAAGTGTTTAAGTGCTTCCCAACATTAAAAATACAATCTAAATTGATATCTCAACTAACTCATCTTCTGCAGAATATACCTATATTGGTGAAGAATTTCTAATCTATAAAGGGAAGAACAAGGATTGCTGTTCTTACCTGTATGAGGTTGTATCATTAAGATCTCTGACCTTTGAAATCTTCTGGATCCATTCCCCCAGATAAACTTAGGAAAAAAGAAATGTTAAATGTTAAAAATAAAACGTATATGGTCAAATGGCATGGGCTCAGTGATGTAAAAACTTGACTTTCTCTCCCCTTTTAAAATAATAAAAATCTACTTTGCTCAATAATATTGTTGGTGGAATCATTCTAGGGACATTCCAGAGAGTTAAACAGGTGTCCCCTGCACACATTGGTGGGATGGTAGAGTAACTGCTAAGAGGCAGCAAAATTATGAGTTAAACATAGAAAGACAATGACATAAAATACACCAAGACATATCACCTTCATTTCTGTGTGGTGGAATTATAGGTGATTTTAATTTTCTTTATGCTTTTCCAAACATTCTTTTATGGAGACTGGAGGAAAACAATGTGTTTTACAGAGAGGAAAAAAGGTGTTAAATGGATCCATGTGTATTGGGTTTGGAAAGGATTATATGGCTGCAATTTGCAGACAGAAAATAAATGGTTGTATCACGTAATTCTGGCTTAGAAACAAGTTTATTATCTCTACACTCTGTAAATACTCAAATGTTGAAAAGTTATTCTGAAAACCACTACCTCCTAAATTTTAAATTACAGGATACAGGATTATCCTGCTAGAGATTAAGAACTTTGACATAAAACCAATGATTATAATTTTCTAATTAACCTCCAGTACTGGTTGCTTTGATTAGAAGTAATTATCATAAGAACTTTTCTTAGCATTCTATCATCACTCAGTGACCAGACATAGTATTTTTGGTTCACATGGAAAGTCTCTCTCAGTTAAAGACCTGAGCTAATGGATTAAAGACCTAGTGGAAATATATTTTTATTTCTCATCATGATTAGGAAAATATAACCACCAGAGCAAAGAAGAAGTTTTAGAAAAAGTCAAACTTGAAAAATCCTCATGGGAAATTGTATCACAGAATTAATTTAAAATAGGACTGAGCTCTTTTCTCCTGGGGGCAAGAAAAATAAGAATGCTGGCTCAAAAGCTATTCTCCATTTCCAATTTAAGTTCCAATTTTTACACCACAAAAAGTAACTTTTTGGTTAACTATCTTGTCTTTATCTTTATTCTACATTTTAAAATATGAAATTGTTATTCATATAACCTTCTGAAATTACTAAGATACTTGCTAGCTTTTTACCCCCGTAATTTCCATTAGGAAACTTAAATACCCACTGAAGCAAGAAAAAGAAACTTTTAGGGAACTGTTTATGGAATTGATTGATTACAGTGTCTGAAGCTAAGTGTCTAAGTTAAGAGATATACATGTGTGCAGCCATTTATCAGAACAAAGAAAAAAACTATAGAAAAGAAAACATTATAATTCAACCAAATGGCTAGAGGTAGTTAAACCAGTAATTTGAAACTATAATACAGGCCAATTTAGTTGCATTCTCTTAAGATAATTGGACTCAATAGTTCTACAAGTTATTCTTAAGAACTAGAGATTTTAAAATTAAAGTAAACTTACTTTTATTTAGCAATTTGAATCAACAGAACTTTGTGATCATGTAAATATGAACATTAATGGAGCTGGAGGAGGTAAGCGTGACAGTGAGGTGGAGTTTCAGGTGATCTGAAATAGCTCATTCCTTTATTCAAAAATATTTATTGAATGCCTTCTCTGGGCCAAACACAGTTTTAATGACTGGAGAACTCTGTAGTGAGCTGGACTGAAAAATTAGGGAAGAACATCTGGCAGTGATACATGCTCTTTTTGAATCATGATGAAAGAAGTCCTTTTGAGGAGATGGCATTTAGAGATGAGATCTGAGTGACAAAAAAGAGGCAGCCACCCAGAAACAGGGGAAGAATATGCCAAGCTGAGACAACTACTTCAAAGGCTCTTGGTGGAAAAACTTGAGTTTTTCAAGAAATAGGAAGAAGGCCAGGATGGCTACAATATAGTGGGCACAGGAGTAAAGCCGTATAAGTCTGGAGAATTAGTCCAAGATCAGATAACACTGCATTTTACAACCCAGGCCAAGGTGTTTGAGTTTATTCTGATGGAAGTCATTGGTTGGGATCAGAGTGGTCTGATCTGATGTGTGTCTTAGAAAAACTACTGTGCCTGTGTTTTGGAGAATGGCTTGTTGAGAGGCTTAGATGAATGCGTAAAACTAGTAAAGAAATTCTTCCTGTTATTTTCAAGTAGCCCACAATATGAGAAGCATTATACCAAGCACTTATAAAACACTTCTAGCGTCCTTGCAAGATAGGTATAATGGAAGGGGTCTACAGATGAGTCAGAGAGGCTACACATTAGGTCACAGGAACACAATTGAATTTTGGTTAGATTTTCCTTCAAATCCCAGCTTTTTAACCATTCTGCTGTGTTAGAGTACAACCCCTTCAGATTGTATTATGGCTTATCCACCAATAATTAACCAGATGTATTTGGCTGATATAATACTGTACGTGGAGAATACAGAGGTAAATGTCTGTAATTGGTTGCATTAAAGACATAAGCTAATTAAGAGCAGAATTTTATTTTCACTTATATCTTTGACCCTATGATAGTTAATTTTATGTATTAAATTTACTGGGCCACAGATATTTGGTTTACATTCTGGTGTTTCTAGGAGGATGCTTTTGAATGAGACTAACATTTAAATACTAGACTGAGTAAACCAGATCACTCTCCCCAGTGTGGTGAGCCTCATCCAGTCAGTTGAAGGCCTGAATAGAACAATAAAATAACTGTCCCCTGAGTAAGAGAGAATTCTCCTGCTTGATTATCTTTGAATGAGGACATTGATTCCACAGATTTTTGACTTGCCAGCCTCCATAATTGTGTAAGCCAATTCCGTGTGTGTGTGTGTGTGTGTGTGTGTGTGTCCTATTTGTTCTGTGTCCTCCATGAAAGCAACTATTTATGTCTGTTTGAGCAATGGACTGTATTAGATGAAAGGGACACTAAAGAACAGAATTTTACAAAACTAAAGGAAATTCCTTCAGAAGATCTAATTGTATAAGATTATTCCAGAGTCCATGTAGACACAGAGCACCAACTAGGCATGATTTGATAGGCAGTACTCTGAGTCATTCTAGGTAGGCAGTTAAGGATGGCATATTCAATTTTTGCTTTCTTAGCAATTCTGAAAGACTCTTAAAATTTTTGACACTAGAAGCAGAAGCTTTTGACACTTTCTTCAGAATTATTTATTATGCCTCCATATGAGAGGAAAAATATGTGTTCATTAGATACATTATATGTTTACAAGGAACATAAAATGGACTAAAACAAAATCAATGAAACAAAAAAGTGGCTTTTTATGAAGGTTCAATAAAATTGACAAAAGTCTAGATTTACCAGTCATGAGAAAGAAGAGGAAATCCCAATTATCATTATTAGGAATTAAAATGAAGATTTAATCATATTTATGAAAGATATCAAAAAGATAAGAACATCATGAACAAATTGTATGCCTATATATTTTAAAACTTAGAGGAAATGGACAGATTCTATGAAATTTACAAGTTACCAAAACTGAGATGGAAAATCTGAATAAGCTTAAGATAATTAATTAATTGAATTATGTATTCAGTATCGTCTCAAAAGATAAACTTTAGGTACACATAGCTTCACTGGAGAATTATATGAAATATTTGAAGAAGATATAATGCCAATTTTATATAAATTCTTTCAGAAGAGAAAACACAATACAATTAATTTTCAAAGGTCAATATTACTCCAACAGCAAAACAACATGCAGCTGTTACCAAAAAAAAGGGATTTACAGACTAATATATTTCATTTATATAGATGCAAAACTTTTCAACCAAATTTTAATCAATGGAATCCAGCAATGTATTAAAAAGATAATACATGACTACAATTGGTGTAGGTTTATTTGCACAGTTGGTTTAACATTTAAAAAATGTAATTTACCTCATTAACAAACTAAAAACGAAAAGTTATATGCTCATTTCAATAGACGCAAAAGAAGAAAACAAATTTCAATATTCATACTTGAGGAAAATCTCCCAAGAAAGTAGAAATATAAGAGCACATCCTCAACCACATACAATATATCTTTGAACAACCAGTAGCTAATATAATAACTTAGTGATAAAAGGCTAAAAGATTTATTCCCAAAATTAGAAATGAGGCAAGAATATCTTCTCTCACCATTTCCAGTGAGCATTCTACTGGAGGTCCTTACAAATGCAATAGGCAAGAAGCAGAAATGAAAGATTAGTACAGAATTAGAATAATTTTATTATTTAATGCCATTTTTATTCAATAGTTACTTTAAAAAATGACTATAGAAGTGTCAGCTCATCATCTGCCATATATGACAAAAATATATTTCCAAATTTATTATTTCTTACCACACATTTACTTCCCTTTCTACTATTTATATTTCTCTTTGTTGTTCAAAAACAAATTTGTATAAATCTATCTATATTACTTGGAAGAAAAAAAATAGTAAAATGTTCCAGTATTGTGAGTAAATCAGGTGATCTTTGAAAATGAGAGGTAGCATAAGTGTTGTTATGACCTGGAAAAGAAGCATGAATATAAATATTTGAATACATCTGTTGAATATATAATGAGATACAGAGCCAAGACAGCCTACAATTTTGACTACATCTAATTCAGAGATATAAATGATCACGGCCAACCTAGTTGTATTATTTCTTGGGTAGATATATTTTCTGTCCTTTCCACACCTGTCATCTGTTTCACAATCTATGACTTTTTCATGGATTTAAGTTCATAAACTCCTCAATTTGACTCATCAATTTGGGAGAATCAATTTGTTGATTAGATTTGTTTGATTATTATATCAATTACTTGTTAAAGCATGCTCCAATGTAAAGCAAGTACAGGCATACATTTCTAGATTGGTCTACATAAAGAGCCTGAGAAATGGCTGAAGTTGCATGGTTAAATCAATGTCTTTGTATGCGGGCAGGGAAAAATCTTGGGTACATCATAGATTATAATGCCAATCAGTTACCTGAGTCCAGAATAGTTATAGCCATTATGTTCACTGAACTGTATCCAGTTGGCAGAAGTTAATCTAGGGGGAGAAAATCTAAATATCAACAAAATGTGTTTCTGGTTAGATAATAAAACCTTGGTGGAGCTGATCAGTTGGCTGTCTTCCAATTCTGAGTCTGTCTCACACCTGCTTCATCTATTTGTTTTATGTGGCCTCTGGTTTACACACTGTCATATTTAGAAAAAGCAAACTGTTCCAGTAATCTAATTGCCAATGCTGACTTCTTGATTTAGTTTAAGAAATTCCAGTGAATAATGCCAAAGTTCCCCATATAAACTAGGATTCTTTTGCCAGGACATGCAATACAATTAAGAATGTGCCAGTTTTTCAAATAAAAATGTCCTCCCTAAAGAAGCTTATGGACGTTTTATTCTGCTAGATCCTAAATCTTATTCAATAAGTCTGAATGTTAAAACTCAGCAGGTCTGAGATATCAAAGGAAACCAGATCATCTATGGTATGGATTTGACATTTTTGTGTCTCTTGCATGCATTTTATTTATTTATTTTTAAGTTTTTATTTAAATTCCAATTAGTCAACATACAGTGTAATATTAGTTTCAGGTGTACAATGTAGTGATTCAAAACTTCCATACAGCACCCAGTGCTGATCACAAGTGTGCTCCTTAATCCCTATCCCCTATTTAACCCATCTCCCCACCCACTTCCCCTCTGGTAGCCATCAGTTTGTTCTCTATAGTCTAGAGTCTATTTCTTGGTTTGCCTCTTTCTTTTTTTTCCACTTTGCTCATTTGTTTTGTTTCTTAAATTCCACATATAAGTGAAATGATATGGTATTTTTCTTTCTCTAACTTATTTTGCTTAGCATAACATTCTCTAGTTCCATCCATGTCATTGTCAATGGCAAGATTTAATACTTCTTATTGCTGAGTAATATTCTGTTGTGTGTGTGTGTGTACATATATGTGTGTGTATATATATATATATATGTGTGTGTGTGTGTGTATATATATATATATAAATATATATATATATATACACCTCACATCTTCTTTACTCATTCATCAGTTGATGGACACTTGGGCTGTTTCCATAGTTTGGCTATTGTAGATAATGCTACTATAAACATTAGAGTGGATGTATCCCTTTGAATTAGTATTTTTGTATGCTTTGGGTAAATACCTAGTAGTATAATTGCTGGATCATAGAGTAGTTCTATTTTTCACTTTTTGAGGACCCTCCATACTCTTTTACATGTATTTTAAAGTATGTAAAAGAGTAGTCTAAACTCAAGAAAGTAAACTGTTAATATTGGTCTCAACTAAATAATTTATTAAAAATTATTAGCATTAGTCAAATATTCTACACTGTGTCCAAATAAAAATAATTTGAATATAAGATCGTATGGTAGGGGCGCCTGGGTGGCTCAGTCGGTTCAGCGTCCGACTTCAGCTCAGGTCATGATCTCACAGTCTGTGGGTTCGAGCCCCGCGTTGGGCTCTGTGCTGACAGCTCAAAGCCTGGAGCCTGCTTCCAATCCTGTGCCTCCCTCTCTTTCTGCCCCTCCCCCGTCACTTTGTCTCACTCTGTCTCTCAAAAGTAAATAAATGTAAGAAAAAAAAATTTAAAAAAAAAAGATCGTAGGGTAGCGATCACTAAAACTACATATAGCATAAGGAATTACATTTTATCAATTTGCTGAATTTGGCTCATAACATGGTCACTCACCATAAAATATATCTACCTCTTAGGTTAAAATACGGCTTTGAGAGCCCATAATGGAAAAAAAAAGTATAAACATTGGAATCAGTTTCATATCCTGACTCTGTCATTTAGCATCTTTACAAACTTTATTTAAAGAATCTCTTTATCTGTAGACTAGGGGCAATAATTATTTAAGATTGTTTGAAAAAGAAAATGAAAAATATTTATAAGTAATAAGGATAGTGTATATAATTTCTAAAGTAAATGTTGGTGCTCAGCTTTTTTTCACATAGGAAAATCTAGAAAATAATTATAATACATATTTTTCCTCAACAATTTATCCTAAAGATCTCTCTACTTGTTATTAGTAAAGAGAATTGTGATCTCAAGTTTCCAAATCCCTTTGTCTCCTAAAAACAGTTCTTTGAATATTTTTCTCTGGACTTTGCTATGTCTTCCCTAAAGCTTCATCAGTGAAGTAAGTAATTAATTTAGTTCTTTAGTGTGCCTTTCCAAATCTCATTCTTGAAAAATGTAGTTCCAGAGGGAAATGATAAAAGAAATAAAAGCAAGTAAGATGATTGCATTATTGCTTAAATCTTTTTACTCTGGCTCTAGTTCCAAGCCTAGAATCTTGATTTATCAACATTTAATGAGCACCTAGAGTGTGCTAGATTTCAGTGTCAAAAGCTGGAAATAAAAATGTGAATGGAACATGTATATGATTTTAAGATGTTCTAAATCCAGTTTAAGAGTGACACATTAATGGACAATTTCAGTGCAAAATGGTAAGTGGTGTAATAATAGATCCCTTGGGGTACTATGGGAGCATAGGGGATGTGAATCTTTCCCAGAGGATAATTTAAAGACACACAAAAAAATATTTCTAGGAAATTTAAGACTGAGAAGGAAAAATATATCATGCAGATGATGAAACCACTTGAGAAAAGGTATAGATACCTGGAATGGGAGCTGTTAGCAGTGCTGTATCATTAGACTTGTGTTTGGACTATACTGGGCCCTTTATGTGTGATTGACACAATTTGAAGTATCGGGAGTACCTATCCTCATTTTACAGACAAGACATCCCAAATTCAGAATGTTTAAGAAAATTAACCAAGATTTTTCATCGAATGAATTGGAGATCCAGGACCCAAAGCCATTCTTTTAATGAGAATATTAAGCTATGTCTATTTTTTACAGCTGACCAAAATATTGAGTTTTTTTTTTAATTTTTTTCAACGTTTTTATTTTTATTTTTGGGATAGAGAGAGACAGAGCATGAACGGGGGAGGGGCAGAGAGAGAGGGAGACACAGAATCGGAAACAGGTTCCAGGCTCTGAGCCATCAGCCCAGAGCCCGACGTGGGGCTCGAACTCACGGACCGCGAGATCGTGACCTGGCTGAAGTCGGACGCTTAACTGACTGCGCCACCCAGGCGCCCCTGAATTTTTTTAATATTATTGAAATTAGGTACACACACAATTCAGGTAATTACGTACCTCAGTAAAGAGGCTATTCTAGACATTTTCACTTTGGCTGCTGGAAGTCCTTGCAAAATAATAGCAAGAGGGAATTCTCTGAATATTAAAAATCACATGGCACATCCATTCTTAGAGTAAACCTTTACCTAGGGTGAGTCATTTGTCTTCATTTTGGTTTTGAGTGTGTAATCTCAGTCTACTCTTCTATCACAGAAACAATTCCTTCGCCCCCACTACCAAACATTAATGTCTGGAGCGATTTAGAAGTCAAGGTGATTTTTATGTTAAAATGAAACTGATTCACTGTTTTCTACTGCATTTCTAATTGTTCAGTGGATTGTATATCTTTTTGGGAAGCTTTAGCACATCTGACCCAATTTCGGTGTTGTCCCAATGACTACATTTGAGTTTAGAGAACAGAATGAAATTGAGAATTACCTTTCTGTGTGATACCATTTGAACTGCAACTGACTGCCTGCTGAAAGGGAAAGGAAGTAGCTGTCAACAAGATTTAAAGTTACTGTCAAGTTTACACAGCCACACTGGAAAGGTTGCAGCAGGAACATGATTTTGTTGAAATTAAGTACCAACAACTACTGGACCATGATATGCACATTGGTTATCATTAACGTTTGACTTCTGCATCTTCTTTGAGGTGTTTAAGTTGTTTTTCTTGTCAGAAACAAAGTGCCTTACAGTATGATCTTCATGAATTTTCTTTAAAATTGGAGGTTCGTATTTGTATCTGTGAATCTAACATTCAACAAGAATATATTTTACCTAATGAAAACTATGAAGAAGTGGCCTGCTGAATGAGGAAATACTTGAGATTATGAAATTATGTGACCTAAAATGGCAATATAAATTCAAAAGATAAATAGATAGATATAGATTAGATAGATAGATGATAGATAGATAGATAGATAGATAGATTGATAACCTCCATGGGACACACTGGAGAGTATTGATAAATGGTCTTCATATGTTGCATCATTTAGGTTTCCTCCTTGATATTAAACTGATGTATATGATAGGTGGTAGGAGATGGTGAATGTATGAATAATTAAACAAATAAAAGTTTCAGATTTTTATAAATCAATAAAATATTCATCAGATTTTTAAAATATACCAAGAAATTTTAGATTTGGATATGAAAAGACAAATATGGCACACCTTTTAACTTTAAGAAGTCTATAGCTTAGTAGTTGTAAGAGGATCATTTTCCTCTTTTTGAAAGCGGTTGCTATTTATTGTTCAAAACCAGTTAAAGGCCATTTTCCTAATTTTCATAAGTGAAACAGAATATTATAGTTCTGAAGTAACTACATCATAAACTGATTGCTAAGAAAAGTAAACCATCAGATTTTTCATTGTAGTGGTTATTGCCTTATAAATATAGCCCAAGATTTACAAAATCAGACATATTTATATGCTGATTGTTGGAAATTTTCTAGAACTTCGATAATTTCCAAAAATATCTCATTTATAGTAAGCCATAGATCTATTCCTAACTTGTCACTGATTTTAGTATCAATTAAAAAATATTATCTTACTTTGCAGGACTCTTTACTGCTCCTTAGTCTCCCTAAGTAGATAACAACTATCTTTGTGTGTTTAATATATATTAACATATATATATATATATATATATATATATATGCACGCATGTATCTTTCTACAAATTTGGCTTGACTTTTCCCAAATGTCAACTTCAGTAATTATCGAGCATTTGGTCAGTATGAAACATATCTCTAATCTGAACATCACTAACATCTCCAATTTTGCCACCCTTATACCAGCCACACTATCTCATGCATAAAGTACTCAAATACCTTCACAAAAGCAGCATTGCTATGTAAGCAATATGAAGACAGTACTTTTGTCTGAGTATTTAGGACAGTATCTGACACATAGTAGGTACTCAACTGGTTGACAGAATAGAATTATAATAAAACATTACTTTGTAGCTGTACCTATACAAGAGTACTAGGATATCAGAGTTGAGAAAGAATTCAAACTCCTTTTGTTTCCTTTAAGAACATAATAAGAGAGCATGGATAATGTTAGAGTGATCTAATTATGTCGACAAACTAGCTTCAGTCTCTCTTTTGATACATATAGTTGTCTTAAAGGTGTGAGAATCCAAAGACAAATAAAAGGTAAATGATACAGATTTGCCCATCAACTATCTGTAAAGTGCTTAGGCGGTACTAATAAGCAACTTTATATACAGGATGCACAGATAACCTATGAAAAAGTGTCATTGCCAGCATTTAATGAGTATGGAAATTGCTCAATTCCTCTAGTAAAACCAACTTTTATATAGCTACTGGAAGACTTTAAAGGTTAAGGTTTTGATATGTGAAACTTTGGGCTTCCAGTTTGGAAAAACAGCAGAGGCTCCACTCCAGCTGTTTAAAATACTTCTTTCGCAACGTAATTACCTGTATTTCCTTATGAACAGCATATGTCCCCTTGAGTGCTATCCTGACTCTAATGTACTGTCATTTGGTCAGAATGCAGCCCATGTATTTTTATAGCAGCATAAGAGAGATTAGTGGCCTCATGTGTAGTTACCAAATAGTCAAAGTAAAGCAAGCAAAGCATACCGTTTGACATTTATCTCTGGAAAACAGTATATATCATTTAAGGGTGGGAGCAGTAAGCCTGGATAAAAATTGTTTTGCTTTGCATCTTAAAAGGTAATGCAAGTTATTGAATAGAACTAGTGACAGACAATATAGTTTGAAATTATATAGTTTAGTAACTCTTAATTCCATTGGCTACATTTTCCTTAGAATGGTTATATTCTTCACATTCCTTAGAATGGTTATATTAAAAAGAGGCAACCAATGTTGGTGAAAACGAGAAGAAACTGAACTTTCATACATTGTTGGTAGGGGTGTAAAATGGTGCAGCCATTTTAGAAACAGTTTTGGCTTTCTTTTAATGTGTTAAAATGTCACCATAAAGCTTTAACACCCCCTGTGGTGTCTACCCAAGAGAAATAGAAATGTATGTCTCAGAAGATAGAGCACTATAATAATTCATAGCAGTACTGTTCATAATAACCCAAGGTACAAATGATTCAAATGTACATCAGTTAGTAAATGGGTAAATATCATGTGACTTATCCACATTTATTTGGATTTATATTTGACAGTTAAATTAGTGAAATTACTGGTACATATCAAAATGGAAGAATCTTACCAACATTAATATAAGTGAAATAGGCATGTCACAAAAAATCATATATTGTATGGTGACTTATACATGAAATGTCCAGAAAAGACAAATCTATAGAACAGAGAGTGACTAATGGTGGCCTAAACTGAGGTGGGAATCGGGGGTGACTGTCAATGGACATCACATTTCTTTTGGGGATATGGAAAGATTCCAAATTCAGATTATGAGGAGAGCAGCACAAATTTGTACATTTATTAAAAATCATTGAAGTGCATGATTAAAATTGTTAATTTTACAGTATGTAACTCATATCTCAATGAAGCATTAAAAATTAGATGCAAGTTACCTCCTTCTCAATTTCCTACTTGCAATTAATTATGTTGGTAGGGTCGTATTATATACACTTCTTTAACTTCTTTCATTAGCTTTCTTCCATGACAGTTTCGGGTGTGTGTGTGTGTGTGTGTGTGTGCGTGTGTGTGTGCATGTGTGTATGTGTGTGTGTATGCGTTAGGTTATGGCTAAAATGGACTTTTATACATATACCTCTATTTTATGGTATTCCAAAGAACAATGGTGGAAATATATAAAATGTCTAAAACTTTAATCAATCATTTCATTATTTCAAAAGAAAATTTATAGAAAATAATAAGGAAATAGGAAATTCTGTCAGTATAAAAGGAAAGACAAAATTAATACCTTAAAAACTCCTTAAAAAATGATAAAAAAAACATTTGTAAGGGCTGTCATTGTGGGCTACCGCTTCTGCTGCATTAGTGTACTTTATGCAGTTGTGCTTAAATGTCACTTGCTCAGTAGGTTGAGTGCCCGACTCTTGATTTTGGCTCAGGTCATGATCCCAGGGTCATAGGATCAGGCCCCATATCAGGTTCTGTGTTGAGCATGGAGCCTGCTTAGGAATCTCTCTTCTCTCTCTCTTTCTGTCTCTCTCCCCAACTTGTTCTCTCTCTCTCTCTCTCTCTCTCTCAACTTAAAAAAAATTCTACAAAAGCCAAACACAATCTCTACTTCTATTGGCATATAAAGAAAGCACTGTGGAATGAAATTATAACTGTTCAAGAAATACTCTGTCTAGGGGTGTCTAGGTGGCTCAGTCAGTTAAGTGTCTGACTTCAGTTCAGGTCATGATCTCACAGTTTGTGAGTTCGAGCATTGGGCTCTGTGTTGACCGCTCAGAGCCTGGAGCCTGCTTCAGATTCTGTGTCTCTTTCTCTCTCTGTCCATCCCCAACTTGTGCTCTGTCTCTCAAAAATAAATAAATGTAAAAAAAATTGTTTTAAAGAAATACTCTGTCTAAACAAATATGTATTTGTTTTCTTTAATGATGCAAAGCATACAAAGAGTAGTATCTGCTCAAACTCTCTGTGTTAATCAGCACCATAAAACAAACAAACAAACAAACAAACAAGCAAACAAGGTAGAGGTAGTATTTTAGCCTTAGATGAGTCTTATACTCTTTTAGGTCAATCAGTTAACCATTTAATAATTACTACTGTAAAAGTATAACAAATATAATGAGATCTCTGTATGTGGTCATTTGTCTTGTGGGAACTTAATATAGGTAGGAAACAATCATTCATTGTTATGGTTCCCTTGATTCTTGATCCTTCTTTTTGTCTTTCAATTACAACTGTTCCATATTTTATTGCTACCAATTTTAACACTGATAAAAGATCATAACCAAATTTTATTGCAGTTGAAAGAGGGTTTTATTCACACTATGTTTATAATTAATAAATACTTTTAAATTGTCTCAACTGTAATACAGGACTTATATAATTCAAATAAATTTAATAAAAATAATTGTTAGCAAATATTTACTGACAGATATTTTTGGTTTTTGAAATAGTTTTGAGAGTATCTGAGTTGCTCAGAAGTCAGAAACTTAACAGGCACTGTTTTAACAAACCTTTGCAAAAGATTCTGAAGAAAAAAAATACTATTGAAAATCATACTCATGATATTAATTAAATTACCATCTTCTGAAATAATGCTGAATAGTAAACATATGAATGTTCAAAATCTTGACAAAAATTTATAAACTGGTGGGGCTATTTAGAGAGACAAATTCTAGGGAACAGCAGTACATTTTATCTCCCTTGCTGTCCTGCTTATATTGCTGACTTTTCCATTTAATTCCAAGTTGTTGCTTTTTTTTTTGTTTTTTTTGTTTTGTTTTGTTTTGTTTTGTTTTACCTTTTAAATGGTTTTATTTATGTTTGAGAGAGAGAGATTGAGAGAGAGAGCGAGCACATGCACATAGACCCGGAGCAGAGAGATCAGGAGACACAGAATCTGAAGCAAGCTCCAGGCCCTGAGCTGTCATCACAGAGCCTGACGTGGGGCTTGAACCCACAAACTGTGAGATCATGACCTGAGCCAAAGTGGGTTGCCTGACTGAGCCACCCAGGTGCCCCATTTAATTGCTAGTTTTTTTAAAAGAGCATAGCAAAATATAGAAATGACCCAGTTTGGGAACATATACAAATGTTTGCTTCTCTCAACAAGAAGTTTAGACATAAGAAATCATAGCTGGAATATAAAGAATAAAAGCACTTTTCAATGTTACTAAAATTGCATTACTGGAACTCCCCAAAAAAGCTTAAAAATCATTCAACCATTATCCTATAATATTCGTTGTACTGTTCCTACTGTTATTTTTCACAGGGAAAAGATTATGTTTCGCATTCACTAGCATTAACTTGGGAACTATTTTTACTAAAGCCACAAAATCATGGCTTCTATTTGATTAAATGACAATTTAGTTGACTTTATATTATAAACCAGAAAAACCCAATATATTGTTGTTGTTTTTTTAATTTAAAAAGTGATCATGGTATCAAGGGGGTTTTAAGTCAGAGCTCTGAAAAGCTAATGAGAGAGAAAATTCAAATGATGTTAAAAATATCAAATATATGTACTGTACAAATGGTTGTGAGCCAACCATTCTGTCTTAGAAATGTGTGATCTTTTTTTAATGAATCATACTCAGTTCACAAAATAAATATCATAAAATCCAGAACAAAATATTTTGTAAGGATGTGTAAAAGATAGGTATTTTTTTCTTTAGTTAATTTTAAAATAAAAACAAATAGGGGTGCCTGGGTGTCTCAGTTGGTTAAGCATATGACTTCAGCTGAGGTCATGATCTCATGGTTTGTGGGTTCAAATCCCACGTTGGGCTCTGTGCTGACTGCTCAGAGCCTGGAGCCTGTTGCAGATTCTGTGTGTGAGTCTCTCTCTCTCTGCCCTTCCCCCACTCATGCTTTGTCTCTCTCTCTCTCTCTCTCTCTCTCTCTCTCTCTGTCTCTTTCTCTCTCAAAAATAAATAAACATTAAAAAATAAATAAAATAAAAACAAATATAATCCAAGTTTAAGACCTTCTCCATAACACTTTGTAACACTTTATTTTTTAAGCTTTCCTCCATGTCAACATTTCCCCTACGTCATCACAGTACATACATTTAGTAATTTTACCTTTAAATTTCCACTTTCCCATAATCCCATATTTTATCTTTTCCTTATGCTTGGCAATTATGTGGCATTTTCCCCATTCTTATTTTCAATCTCTTTTTGCTGTCCTATTTAAGTGTGTTTGGCATAAACAATACATAGTTGTCTTGTTTTTACATCCTGTCTAACGATCTCTCCCTTTTACATGGACTGTTTAGTCCATTTACATTTGATACTAAGTATTGAAATTCTCAGTTTTACACATGTCATCTTGCTATGTGTTCTCTATCTGCCTTATTTGTTGTCTTTTTCTCTCTTTCCGGTCTTGCTTTGGGTGAAGTGAGTGGTTTTTAGTTTTTGTATTCTGTTTTATCTTCTTTATTAACTGCTTTGCTCTACCTTTTTTTTACTAATTGCATGAGATATTACAATATACATGCTTACATTTTCATAACCTACCTTTAAATAATATTCTTTTCCACAAATAATGTAAAACATTACAAGAATATAATTCTATTTCTTTTCTACTATAGTCTGCATTTTAGTTTTTAAAAACTTTTATATGCATTTGAAACCCTAATGTACATTATTATTTTTGATGTAAATAATCTTTTGAAGAAAAATATATGTCAGTTTATATATACACAGATATTTTTAAAGCAAATACTTGAAAATGTCTTTTTATATTTACTCATACACTTACATTTTTTTCCATACTCTTCTCTCCTTACAGACCCTGTTTTGATCTGAAATATTTCTTTTTATCCCCAAGAACTGTTTGTTGTTCTTATATCACAGGTCAGCTAGAAATGAAGGCTGTCATTTATTTTGTTTCATTTTTGTAGGATATTTTCCTGAATATAGAATTTTAGTTGAGTAGTTTTGTTCCCTCCCCTTTCCATTTTCTAGAATAGATTGTGTAAAATGGATGTTAGTTCTTGTTTAAATATTTAGTAGAATTCCCTAGTGGAGTCATCTGAATCTGGATATTTCTTCTTGGGAGGTTTTAAATTATGAATCAAATGTCACTAATAGTTATAGAACTATCTAGGTCCTCATTATACTTGAGTTTTGGTAGTTTGTAGTTTTTGGGAATTTGGCCCATTTCTTCTGAGTTTCAGTGAACAGACAGCTGCTCACAGAATTCATTTTTACTTTTTTAATGACTACGAGTTATGTTTTATTCCTCCTATTGGGGATGTGTCTTCTCTCTTTGTGTGCTTTTCAATTTAGCTAAAAGTTTTGAAGGACCAGTTTTGCATTTCATTGAGTGTCTCTATGCTTTTTTCACTTTATTTCTGCTCTTATCATTATTATTTCTTTCCTCTGCTTGCTTTGGATTTTTTTTTTTTTGCTCTTTCTTCTTTTTCTAATTTCTTGCAGGTTGGAACTTACATTACTTTTCCTCTTTCCTAATGTAAACACTTAGTGCTATAAATTTATTTCTTAGCACTGCTTTAGCCACATCTCAAATATTTTGATATGTTGTATTTTTATTATAATTCTGTTCTATGTATTTTTCATTTATAGTTGTCCTCTTAGACCAATTATTTATCAATGTGCTATTTAAGTACCAAATGACTTGAGAGTTGCCTATTGTCTTCCTATTGTTGATTTATAATTTGATTTCATTAGGATCAGAGACATACTTTGTATGATTTAGTTCTTTTAAATTTGTTAAGATTTGTGTTATTATTAGTTTATCAGTCTTAGTAAATGTTCCATGGATGCTTGAAAAATATATTAACGCCGCTGTTTAGTGTAAAGGTCTAAATATGCTAAGTAGATCCTTTGGTTTATTGTTTTGTTCAGATCTATAACCATCCATATTTTCTATTAGTTCTATGAGTTCTATTAACTATAACTGTTAATTTGTTTACTTATCATTTCAAATTTGTCAGTATTTGTCTCATATCTTGAGGCTCTGTTGTTGTTTAATATGTAAAAATTTAGGATTGTCACATATTCCTGGTGTATTTTTTTTATTTATTGCTCTATAATATTCCTCTTTTTCTCTAGTAAATTTCTTTGATCTGAAGTCTACTTTATCTGATGTGAATATAGCCACTTGTGCTTTTTGAAGTAATATCTTGCATGGTGTACTTTTCCCCATGTTTCTATTTTCACCTACCTATAACACTGAATTTTAGATGTACTTCCTAAAAATGCCATATAGTTGGGATCTACAGTTTGTTGACTCTCAATCTCTGCTTTATAGTTGTTACTTTTAGACCATTTACATTAAAGGTATGTATTGACATATTAGGGCTTACTTCTGTGCTGTATTATTTTTGTTTGTTTTCTTTGCTTCTCTTTCCTTGTCTTCATGTGCATTACTTGTACATTTAAAAAATTTATATTGATTTTTATGTGCTTGAATGTATTACTTTCCATAGTTTTCTTAGTGGGACACTAAATATTTCAATACACATAATTATCAGTCTGCTGGTATCAACATTTTATTACTTCAAGTAAAGTGAGGAAACCTTATTTCTATTTAGGTTGCTTTTTCTGCCTTCCTTTGAAATATTATTGTTATGAGTATCAGATGGTGTTATAATTTCTAATTGAATTATTACAATATATAGAGGACTTCTGGGGAGAAGGATAGTCTATTTTAGTTAATCATATTTGTATTCTTTCCACTTTTTTCTTCTTTTCTGATGCTCCAAGGTTGTTAAGAGAATTTGAATTGAATCATATTTATGATGGATGCTGTAAAATCCTTGTTAGGCAATGCCAACGTGTAATTTATTGTAGTGTTGGCATGACTTAATTGTTTTTTGTCACTTAAGTTTTTTATTTTGGTTCTTTTTTGGACGGATGATTTTGATTGTGTCCTAGATGTTTTGTCTATTATGATAGGAGACTCTTGGTTTTATTGAAGATTTTATTTACCAGGAAGTCACCCAGTTTAAGTTTTGGCCAATTTTGTGGGTTGTTATTCCAATGAAGATGTAATTTTCAGTCTTTGAGGTACTATTTGGTCTGTTTATCTCATGCTAGTGGAGTTCATAATTTACTGTTACTTCCACTCGAGGGGATGGAAGAAGCTTCACTAACATGGGCTATCTGGTGCTCCTAGGTGAGGGAAGAGAATCTCTAGTTCCTGGGGACAAAGAACAGTTTCTGGACAAGACATTGCTGAGGCAGAATCCCCCTTGTGAGTGCACTTGAGCTGTGCTGTGTTTCCAGTCAGGGGAGGGAAGTGAAACTCAACAGGGAAAAGGAACATTTCTTCTGGTGGCCTATTGTTAGTGTGCTCTCCAGTTGATCCTTCTTGCCAGTTCTGTAGAGCTTGCTAGGCGTTGTCAACTGGACTCCTGTTTGATGTTGGCGGGAGGTGGGAGTTGGGTCTACTTGGATTGCCTTCTGTTGCTGGTTTGGGAATCAAGAAATGCCAGACCCAGTCAAACTTTTCTGTTGGGTGGGGAGTTGTAAGAAACCTTGTCCTATTTTTTTTCCCAATCCTGGGATCCCTAAGCAATATGTCTTCATATATACACCTGTCCGAATTTGTCTTTGGTTGTTTATAACCCAGGGTTTAACACGTAAACTTAGCAGGGTGAAGCAGTGGGGTGATGAATCTATGTCATCTCATCTGCGTCAGAAGTCTATTGTTTATTTTGAGCCTACATTTTGTTCCAAACACTAGGATGGGATTTTCGTCTCTTTCCAAGATTTTGTGGCATTTATAATTTAGTAGGAAATAAATACAACTAACATTTGATTATAATAATGTATAATATATTCTGTAATGAAGGCAATATGAAGTATTGTCAAAGTACATAGACTGAACACCTAATGTATTCAACTGGGAAAAAATTGAAATATTTCAGAGTAAATTACTTTAAAAACAAGAACTAAAGTGAGAGAGTTAGTCATATAAAATGGGGAGTAAAACAGAGTATCATGTGAAAAATCTTGAATGAAATGGAGCAGGAAGAGTGAAAGGAAATGTAAATGGCAAATTCAAAACTAATGGAGTGTTTAGTTTGAAGAGGATAGCAGCAGGTGAAGAAAATATGAATCCATTTGTGTAGGGAGGGAAGCAAGAGGCAAAGCTATCAGATAGCCTTAAAGTGCTAGAAGGCTAGTGAATGGTTTCAAGCAAAGGTATGATATGCATTTTGCAGTACAACATTGAATCCTATGTTAGCTACTGAAACATGAGAAAAAGGAGATGGGATCGAAACAGATGATAATAGTGTTTTATTGTACATCAGGAAATTTAAGTTCTAATAGATATTTGGGCATATTTAGTTACTTTGTAACACAGCTCATCAAAAGCTTCATCATGAAAGAATGCTTCTACTGAGCCAGAACTGATTCTATATCATTAACATTTTCAATCACTGTTCCCTATCCATCTTCAAAAACAAAACAGCCAGCCCAGCTGCATTTTCCAGCATGGGGGACAATCCAGAGCCAGCAATATGTATAATGACTGGAGTCAGCATAAACAATTAACAATAACACATTCTAAACGCACATAACTAAACATTTAATTTAAACTTAATGGAATAGCTCTTCTATGTTAAGTCTAATCATGAATATTGATGGGCCTAAAGAAAGAATTTTGCTAAATAATAAAGTTAAGATCAATAAAATTACACTAAGAAAACATAAAATTGAATATTCAAAAGGCTAACAATTTATCAACAACACTATGTGTAGGGGGTATTCTCTTTTTTAGTAATATAGCAACAACTAGATCTTTTAAATTTTGGCCAAAGAATAGTTTTCACACTCTTCTTGAATAAATTGGCCATTCAACAGTTGACAGATACTGCAGTTTCTTTGAAGCAGAGTAGATCAAAAACGATCTATATTTTTTAATGGACACTACCTGGTGTCACATCACTTGGTTTTCCAACTATATCAAGGATGAAATTTACAATTTACTTCATGCTTTATGTAGAAAGGTGGCAAGAGAGAAGAGATGCATCAAGAGGGAGAAAATTGATGTTCAAGCAACTAGAATTTGTTGCTTAACCAAATTTCAAATAACTAGAACTGGTTATTATTTCTAATAGTGTGCTAGTTTATTTATGACATTAAAGTTAATCCTTATCTAAAAAATTACTCCTAATTTATAGATATGGAAAATCAGGTATTGCATAACTCTTAGTACATATTGCAGTGGGCAATTTGGACTTATAGTCCGTTCTGACTCTAAAGCTCATACCTTCTCTTTTTTACTATGATTATAAGCCCTCTTATAGAATTAATAGGAAAAGTGGGAAAAGAGTAATCCAAAACTCATTTATTTATCATTTATTTATTCCCCTTTATTTGGTAAATGAATATAATGGACGTGTCCATTACTATTAAAGAAATTATCATGTGGGTGGGAAGAGTACCAACCTATGAAAAATACGTTATGTTAATACTATAAAATGAAACATATGACAGAAATCTTGAGAAAGGAGAGATCGGTGTACAGTGATATATCCTGTTTCGTGGACAAGACAATGCTCAAGTTAGGCCTTTAAGAGGGATTAAAAAATGGGTAGGCCAAGGAAAGGGGGAAAATATCTTTGGATTCACATAAGGAAATAGAAATGGATAGATATAGTTAGAATGGATAATCAAATTCTAGAAATCAAATATCTAGAAATCCTAAAGTTTAGGATCTACTCTTCCTATTTTTCTTAAATCTGCAACTACTTGACTGAGTGATTTTAAGCTTTGTCTTGTCTAAATTCACAGACTTAAATTTACATGAGCAGGAGGACATTCAAGTGTTCTGGGCCTATGATATTTGTTAGGTTTTTTTATTTTATTTCTAGTATAATTAACATACAGCATTATATTAGTTTCAGGTGTATAGTATGGTGATTCAACAATTCTATACATTATTCAGTGCTCATCATGATAAGTGCACTCTTAATCCTCATCACTTATTTAATCCATTCACCCACCAATTTGTTCTTCATAGTTAAGAGTCTGCATTTTTGGTTTCTCTCTCTCTCCTTTTCCCCTCTGCTCATTTGTTTCAATTGTTAAATTCTACATATTAATGAAATCATATATTTATCTTTCTCCAATTTATTTTGCTTAGCATTATACTCTCTAGCTCCATCCGTGTTGTTGCAAATGTAGGCCTACAATTTTGAACTTAGGTTTTTTTTTCTTTTTCTTTTTTTCTTTCTTTCTTCTTTCTTGCTGTATTTATTTCTTTGTTCTTTTTCTTTTTTGTTTTTCTTTCTTCCTTTCATTGTCTCTTTTTCTTTTTTCTTTTTCTTTTTCTCATTTTCTTGCTTTACTTCTTATTCTTTCATTCTTTGTCATTTCCAGTTTAGCTGATAGATAAATTCAAAGTAGCTCTGCCCCTGATCTTTTGCTATTTTTCTAGTATTTGGGCTCCCCCATGTCTTTAGTTTTGGTAATAGAATTGTTGTGTAGTGCGCATAGATTCATTTTTCTCTTAGTAAATTCTCTACTAATCCATGTCCTTTGTATTATATCCATGCATATTTCTATGACTAGAGTTCTTCCCTAGAAACCTGGCCCAGAAACTATGGGTCTACCTTCTAACAGCCCTCTCAAATGCTGACTTATAGATTGAAAATACTGCTGAGTCATTTAACTTTTCCTTTTCCAATCACCTTGTTCTACCTGCCTACGAATAGATAACCCCCTGAATTCCCTTTATTTCCAATTAGGTTTGACAATTATGGTTATTCCTTTGCAACGTCATTCATGCCTAAAGACAGAGTTTAACCAGTTGATGTGGACATCGTTTTAACACCTGCATCTCATAATACAAGGTAGAATTAAATTTACTTTCCACAACTCTAATTTTCTAATTAGAAACTATTGTTATTTTCCAGATGATAAAAACATATTCAAAGACGAGTCAGAATCAGTATTTCAACCTAACTCTGTCTTTAAAATCTCCGCTCATTCCACTTCAGAACACTGCCTTACAGTGTGATAGATGAATTACTTGCCACATCTCAGAACTTGGCCCATCTTAGTAGAAGAATATCATACTTTCCACCTACAAAGTTTTCCATTTGCTCTACAGGCCAGCAGTTATTCTGGAAAGTTACTATGAGACCAACATGCTGTTATAAGAAGCAGAATGTATTTCCAAGTGAAACAGATGATGGAATTTTCCTGGTAATATTATACAGGATGGATAAAGTAGTGTTGTGCTGGAGCTGACTTGTACCAGCTGTCCAGAGCCATTTTTTAGCATCTCTTCCCTAGTCCTTATTTAGGGATATTACACTGGGAACTTACAATGGTCTATGATGGGATTATTACACAATAGACATTTAGGGACATTGCATTGGGAACTTGAAATAGTCTATGATAGAATTATTACACAACAGACATTTAGGGACATTACACTGGGAATTTGAAATGGTCTATGATAGGATTATTACACAATAGATATTGACTTAGACTATATGTGAATGATTTCTTTTCATAAACGTGGGTGTTAGACATGCACTGTTATACAAGTGCAGAGTGTGCAACAGTTATCGAGGTTACATATACAGTTATCCAATACTACAGTGTGGTAAAGGAAATATAGAATAACAACACAGGTAAGAGATGATCAATATCAACACTCTATAGAATTATTACTTAGCTTTGTGAAATTAAGAAACTATAGGCTAAATTAAGGAACCATAGGAACTATATATTTTATAGGATACTGCCAACTCATTCAACAAATATTCATTAGTATGGAAGTTACTAATGAACATTAACGCATGTAAGACTCGTTACCTGTTAGTATGTAAGTAATTCTTAACACAAGTAATCCTTCTAAATGAAATATTGGTTCCTTCTCTGTTCAGAAGACAGTTTATGTTAAGACCAGTGTGTGCTCATGTGGTGGAAAAGCAGTGCTCTTAGCATAGGCAAGAGAGTCTGTGACCTAAGTCCCAAGCCCTGGAGGGCCACACATTACACAAAACATCCAAAACAATATGTATACTAAAAATATATATGCACATTAGTTTCCAGGACTTGGTTTTTCCCCGGAGCAGCACATGACCCTAAATATCTTTTCTTATGACTAATACAACCAGAAAAAAAACTTCTCTATATGTTGTGCCTTAAATACTCAAAATGAGAAGATTTCTGAGTTGTGTGCTGCCAATATTGGAAGTAAACTGCTTTGTCGTGACAGGGGATAAAGGCAGAGGTATGCATATAACTGATTTAATTACATTCTCAAATCTCTTCTGTAAGATAGTGTGAGTCCAACGAGTCCTTCCCTAAAAATGTATCATTTCTGAGTAGTGCTAAACACTTTTTTCTAAACATTGTTTTCTTTGTGGGCTCATTATATAAAAGATAGAGTTTTACATGTATATTTTATTTTCTTCCTCTGAAATTTATTTATTTATAAAAGTAGGGGACAGAACATATATGCTCTTAGCTTTATTTCTAACTTGAGATTTTTTGAAATAAGGTACATTTGCTTTCCTATATGCTCTTGTCTTTAGTTCTCTAATTCTAAGGACAGACATTCAAGGCAATGAAGGGTGAGATGAGATGTGTTCCTAATGAATCCTGCTGTCACCTGATTTGAAAGAGAGGCATTAGCCAGAAGATTTAACTGATTAAAGTAATCTCTCTAGGAATATACTGGACCTATTGTTTGTTCCACATTGTTTTGACATTTGAGGAAAACAAACCTAGTTTCCAGATATCCTGACTGTTTTTTATCTGTTTATTTCTAATTCTTATCTCAGTCTTCTACCTTATCTATTTTATTGTGAAGTACATAGTAAATGCATTTTTTCCTTCTCTGTTGTTTTCCTTTAATTGTAACAACAATATTGCCAATATTGTAAGATCTATCCTTCTTGATCCACAGTCTAATTTTATCAATGACAGAAAATTCTATCCTATCCTAGATCAATCGTCTGGGCATTAAAACTGTCTACAAGTTATTTAATTAGCATAGAATGAGTGATCATATTTTTTAATTCATGTATTTATGCAAAAAATATTTACAGAATACCTATTACATGCCAAGCATTTTTCTGGGTGCTTGATTATAAGTTATACCTCTAAGAATTTTAAAACTATTCTTCTAAACAGTGGTTCTTCAGACAAGTCTTTCCAGATATCCAAACTAAATCATCACACACACTCTTGACATCATATATTTTTCATTTATTGCAATTATCACTGATGCAATTTAATAATTACTTGTTCAATGTCTATAACCCCAAGATCTTGTTTATCTTTGCATCCACAGATACAAATATCATCTATTCTATAGAGTGAGGGCTCAATAAATATTTGTTAATGAAATAATGATCTCATCTATATTTTTCAAAAGCTCTTTAATATATTATCATTAGCCCCATTTTAGCAGATGAAAACATGCTTAAAGAGTTTAGGTTCAAATTTTTTCTGATTCCAAGGAATGTGCTCTATACTGAATTCAGGATTCGTTTGTTCTTTCAGAAAAACTATTTCTCTTCTACAGGTTTAATATATGACATTCATAATTTTAAGAAGATTTTATAGCCTGGTTGAACATATATAACATAAATACATCAACACATAAGGACAGGGAAAATCATAACACGAAGATACACAGGTGTTCTGACATAGTACAAGATTAACGACAGAAATAGATGAAATTAATGTCCTTACAGTTGTTAGTATGTAGGGTATATAAGTATTTTAGTATATGCCATCTTTACTTGAATAAATAATATGTGACAATATGTTTGCTAAGTGCATATAATTTTTTTATATTTTATGCCCATTTTAAAATTTTCTCCTCAAGACTATGTTAATATGTAATTCTGAACATTGAAAAAAATAAAAAGAGTGAAGCATCAACAATTTCTATGTATTTTGGGTCAACAGAAAAATTGTATGTTTTAATTGATAAAAGTGTGTGTGCTGGTGGGAGGTATCTGAGTTTGGAAGGAGTTAAACAATTTGTTTTTTCAAACTCCTTGCTTCTATATTCTAGACTTAAGAGAAAATCTAGATGTATTCCTGCTATACCTTTATTGTGTAAACTTCACGACAAAAGTGTCACATAGACATTGAAATTTTTAAAAAGAAAACGGGGGCACCTGGGTAGCTCAGTCAGTTAAGCATCCAGCTTTGGCTCAGGTCATGATCTCGCAGTTCATGAATTTGAGCCCCTCATGGGGCTCTGGGCTGACAGCTCAGAGTCTGGAACCTGTTTTGGATTCTGTGTCTCCCTCTCTTTCTGACCCTTACCCTGCTCGCATTCTGTGTCACTCCCTCTCTCTCTCAAAAGTAAAAATAAGGGGCGCCTGGGTGGCGCAGTCGGTTAAGCGTCCGACTTCAGCCAGGTCACGATCTCGCGGTCCGTGAGTTCGAGCCCCGCGTCAGGCTCTGGGCTGATGGCTCAGAGCCTGGAGCCTGTTTCCGATTCTGTGTCTCCCTCTCTCTCTGCCCCTCGCCCGTTCATGCTCTGTCTCTCTCTGTCCCAAAAATAAATAAATGTTGAAAAAAAAAATAAAAATAAATAAAAATAAATAATAAAATGTATAAAATGTTAACCATCTTACTTGTGCAAAC